>NW_027526203.1:388667416-388916223 GCF_048455015.1 Haemaphysalis longicornis | reverse complement strand
ACAAAAACCAGTGGAAGCATCAATAGCACCATCAAGTCACGACAGTAGCATTTCATCGTTAGTATATTATGTGAATGTCTTTTCAAGCTAATCTCTAAAATGTTTGATTTCGATTCATGTGGCGATGTCGGCAGGTGAAGCGTTCCATAGGATTATGGCATTAGGAAAAAAGGACGAGATAAATGGTGACGTTCTGCTAGTTATCAGGGCTATTGGGCAAGTGAAATTCTATGAGGCAGCGTTAGTAATGCGTGTCTTGGTTGTGGCCAGCAGTAGAAATTGTGAAGGAGGCATAGACTAGCAATGGCGCGGTGCGATTCAAGGGTTGGGAGGGAGAAAGATAGTATAAGGGTGGTGACACTGAAATGATTTGAATACTGCGAAGTGATGAAGCGTGCGACACGATTTTGAATGGCTTCAATTTGTACAGTTAGGTATGCTTGTGATAGATGCCAGATGGCTGATGCATATTCCAGTTTTGGCCTTGTGAACGTTAGATAGGCTAGCCTTTTAATTTCCTGAGAAGCAAATTTTAGATTACGGCAAAGATAACCATGAGCGTGAGAAGCTTCCAAGCAAAGGGTGTCGATATGAGTTGCCCAAGAAAGCGATGAGGTCATGTGCACCCCAAGGTATTTGTATGATGTGACTGAGCTGATCGGTACATTGTTGACGTGATAGGTGCACTGAGATACGGCATGTGCCATTTGATACACCCCAACGAAATGCTGTCTAAGCCAGATTGCCGGTTAGAATGATCATCGGTGGCGCAAATGGTTTAGTACAAAATGCAATTCAACTCAGCTAATGAGCACAAGCCTTGTCTAACTAGCGTAACGTCTGGTGTCCCACAGGGTGCAAGCCTATCGCCTCTACTCTATTTAATATATATAAATAACTTGCCCATTAACATTACAACAGAATTTATTGTTTAGCGCAGGCCCCATCGTGCACCAAGATTAGAAAGCGTTGCCCAATACATCCCTGCAGGTATGTGCTACTCGCAAGTATGTATCACTTTACCAGACTAACAGCATTAATTGTTGGGTAAGTGTCAACTTAGGCCTAACGTTTTGCTTTAAGGTCTTACAACTTTAACTGGTACTCACAGCTTTACTCTTTTGTGAACACGAAAAAGGCCACCGTTTATGGGTGAACGATGATTTTCAAACCTCCCGCAAAAAGTAAAAACGGCGCTATTCAGAGAACTGAAACCATCTGGTGTGTTTATTGGAAACTCCTTTTTCAGTTTTGTTGCCGTTTGTTTACATTTTGCGTGAGTAGACAGCATCGCGAGTGAAATTTGAACCCAAGGTAGCAGCGAGTTGGGCGAAAATGGCGTCCTGTTTCACTGTGCGCTCTGCAAAGGCAGACAGCGGTTTCAGAGACTTTGACCACTGCTGCTGCTGATTTTTTTTTACCCCAGCAGCAGTACTGACTCCAGCAACAATGTGGATTCTTCAGATTTTAGTTCTGATGAAGACTCTCCCATTCACAACCTCAGACTTAGGTAGATGCTGCCAGGGAAGGTTCGTTTTTGACTTCGGCTGTATTATAAACAAAACATGCCTAATATCTGACGACTGTGTCTTTACTTTCATGTGTAGGGTCTGGGTATTTTGCCAAATGCACCGCACCATATCACGTTATCTCCTTGAAGATAGCCTGGTGCTCGTGTAAAATTAGCGCTGTGGAGCGACATGCACTGCTTCTCAACAGCCCTATTTTTTTTCTTGTTTTTTACCAATGCAGTGATAAGGATTTGGTATGAGATCCCAAACAAGCAAACTTGAATGCATATTTTAGAGAGACTGACTAACTCTCGAGTGGCTTCGCGGAGTGGCACAGCTGTCAGGGACCGCAAAATCCAGAACTTGGTGTACAGCGTTGATGTATATATGGAACCATAGCTTAGGAACGTAGAAACATTCCTTATATATTTGAATTCCTAAAATAATTTTTATGCTCAGTAAAATCACCTATTAGTGTTTTGTGTGTACTTTTTTTGTGCATTTTTGTTGTTTCATTGACCAATAAACAGTCAAAAAGTACACCTTTCACAAAACTGCTGTTACGTGTTTAAAAGAGAAATCTATAAGTTACAATTTCATGCATAGCAACGCTAAATGTGACCAGTAGCTCAAGAGAAAAAAGAAGTTTTCTGGAAGCACTCAAAATCGGCCATTTTTCTGTGGTCACAAAAGAGCTAAAGGGACCCTGCAACACTTTCGATAAGCGCTTTCACTCTTTCCTTCACGTCTGGAACCACTGCGAAAGCTGTAATTATCGCCAGCACAAAGCGGATTTGCTTGTCGCACCAGATACGCCTTCCATTTCTGCTTTGTTTTGGTGGCCTTTTTTTTTAAAGTTGCTATCGAAAAGCGTTCATTGCTGCAACTCAAGGAAAACTGGCCAACAGCCGCTACGTGGCCTTAGTGATGTAATTCGAGCCGTCGAAGAACGTCAAGACCGGGAAGGAGAGAAGAATCTTTTGAGCAAGCTTACAAGTTATCTAATGGGCATAGAGCCGTAATTTTTGGCTGAAGTACCTTGCGACCCCCTAATCTAAGTACTGGGTGTGTTGGGTGACTACATTCTGCAAGCGTTTAGGATTTCAAAAGAAGTTGAAAAAAGTGTTTCAGGGTCCCTTTAATGTAGTCATAGACAAATGAAATGTGAACGCGCAAATATAAGCGCGAACACACAAATAACGAAATTTCTTTCTATTCAAGTCATAGACAAATGAAATGCAAACGCGCAAATATAAGCGCGAACACACAAATAGCGCAATTTCTTTCTATTCAAGTCAAATTGTCGCATCACTCCTTAACAGCAGCAAAGTTTGTAAATGTGACTCTCCAAATATACCACAACCGCGACATTATGTGATGTCCACAAACCAAATTCTTCGATTTTGCATGTTCTGGTTCATATTTTCTTGTTTGCGTTTCATTTGTGCATGACTGTACAATTAGTACTTTTTTCAATGCGTACTGGTTGACGACTTCGGGCCTAAAAGGTGTTATTGTAGGCCTAACATCGTATGTTTCAGCTCAACAGTAAGTAACTTTGAAGTTGAGTGCCTCATTACATGCCCTGCAATGTCATACTAATTGTTTGTTGGGCTTCAGGTACCGGTTGACAACATTAGACATTAACGCATGGCGTTAGGCCTGACGTTGGGCCATTGCATACCTGCACCACCTCCTCCCCTCTGCTGCAGATCAAAATATTGGAGGCCTCATGATAGAGGCTTTATTAACAAGCTTTACGAACATGGCTCACAAATTTCCTGCAAAACAGGCAGAGGTAGGCCAGTAAAGCTTTCACACTAAAAGAAAAATAAAAATAAAATCTGTGGCAACACTGCCCACTGTTACCACAGTGCACATGCACAAATAAATTCTTTAACCCCCAAAGTGTGTTGGCCACAACAACCTTCTAAGGTGGTTAAAGGGTTGAACACCAGCTCAATTCGACCCCAAGCTTCTACAGCACTTGATGTGAATGAAATCAGCGGGTGAAAGTCATTTGTAGCAGGTGTAAAGCACGAAGTAGAGCCAAGGGCGGTTCCAGGTTCCAGTTTTTTTTTTGTTTTGGGGGGGGGGGGGGGGGGGGGGGTCTGCTTCTATCAGTGATGATGATGATAAGGAGGAGGAGGAGGATAGTAGCCTTTTTTTCCACAGAATTCATGGAAAACCACAAATTCCACAAATATATATATATAAAAGCATCAACTAGACTTATTGCATGACCTGAGGAATTCAAAAATAAGGGGGGGGGGGGGGGTTAGGACATCCGGACCCCCCCTCTGGATCCGCCAATGAATAGAGCACTGTGAGGTGTGCCACAGTGATGGCTGGCTGCGGATTACTCTAGACACCTTAGGATCCTTATCCATTGAAATATTGTACGCATATGCATTCGTTTTTTTGTTTCGTTCAGAAAAATGGCTGCTGCCTCACCCATCGCACCCCCAACCTTGCACCCAGTAGCCTTGAAGCAGTGAAGAAAGACTTAACTACACTCTTTACTTCCTTGGTATTAGCAATGAGTTCAGACCTCAAAGCAAAGGGAACCACCAACCAGCATTTAAAGCTTGAGGCACTTGTTGGTGCGCAACAACAAACTTGTGGATTTTCGAGCAGATCAAAATAAAACAATTCGGCAGTCACGCACTAACTACCACACCCTGGACACAAACCAGAGTTAGAAAGATTGAGCTTAGCTAAAATTTAAGTAGCTCGTATGTGTTACTCCAGGAGAATAAGAAAAGGAAAATGAAGAAGACAAGATGCTTCTTTTGACAAGCTTATTTAACCTTGCCTACCATGGTGGCACCCAGCCAAAATGAATGTTGTCAGAACCTGAATGCTACAAAGGAAAGCAATAAGGTAAGTGTACAGACTCAGCATAATGAGCCAAAGCAAAAACTGACCTAAAGGCCAACTGCACTCAAAATTTTGAGCTCTTGAAAACATTATTTCCATATAGTCTGCCTAAAAAGACCGCAAGATATACAGAATATGACAGCTGAAATACGTGTGTTCACAGCCCAAACAACCATCGAAAATCGGTGATTTTGAAACCAAAATTGAGAAGAGCGCCGCCATTACAGTCAGGCTGAAGTGACGTTGCAGCCAGCGAGCAAGTGGCCGGATGGCTGGAGCAAACCTGCGTGCAACTGATTGCGCCCACAGCAGCCCTAGGAGAAGCATGCCCAATGGAGCTATGGCCAAAGGACTGCAATGTCACTTCCACTTCATGGCAGTTTTCACGATTTGCCAGCAGGTGCAGCGTAGTCTGAGACAGAGCTATTTTAAACGTTTCTAACTAATTGACAAGGCATACCACGGGGCTACCAGTCATGTTCCAGTTGATTTGGTGGTATGTACTGTACGTTCACAGTAAACTTGGTAAAGGTGGAATTTGAGTGCAGTTGGCCTTTAAAGGAGCCATGAGGACAAAATACAAGTTTGTTTTATTCGAAAGATTTCGTGTTTTACAGTGCTGCTAGCGCTTGTCCGGCAGCAAATGATGCCGTATTCACTGAGAAATTAATCAGTTTAGGTTAAAATTTTGATTCTCCCGCCAAATCGTGCGTTTTGGGGACATCAGCAATGAAGTCATAAGCGCGCGTATACAAACGAACTTGCACAGTGTGATTCGGCTGCAGAGCTGCTTCCCGTCAGTCTTCCCAGATGGCGCTACCATACTCATGCACGGACCATAGAGTTCACGGACCATTGTCTGACGTTGCTTTGTTTTTTTATTGTATTCGTACCTGGCTTGTTTACTGTTACTGTAGAAAGTAACCGTTTCGTGAAACATGGAATATCCTCGACAAACAGGGTCACGTAAGACAATGTCGCTTACGCCAATCCGCCAGTGCATGTAAGACAACTCGAAAGCGGCGGACTGCTGTGCAGCTAAAACAAGCATAGCGCGTGCAGTACCAACAGAAGCACGCATCGGTACTTCTACGTTTACATGTGCTTTCGTAAATTCCACTGTTTGTCCCACCATTCTTACTGATATAAAAAGAAAGTGCCCTTAATTTAAGCGCAAATAGCTCGTTCAGCAAGCTTATAGTTGTGCCTAATTTGCGTTTTTTTTCCGGCCTCCGCCAATCGCAGAGCTGGCTAGTATGATATCATAGGTTCTGTTGCAGGAAATGAGCTAGTGGGTCGCATGGTCGTTCCCTTTTTTCCTAATTATACAGCTTATTTGAGCGAAGTTTACGTTGGTGTCAGCATGATTCTAACGAGGCAATCTTTCGAATAAATGAAACTTGCATTTTGTCTTCATGGCTTCTTTAAGTGAGGGGCTCACTCAAGTATGGTATCTTCAAAGAATATCATAATGCGTATTTTACAGCCGAGTAATACCTCTGGCACACAACAAAGAAACTTAATGACACTCGGAGTGAATGACATTCATTCAGAGTGAACGATCAACTGACATAAGCAGCTCAGTCACTTACATGACCAAGTTTGTCGAGTCATAGCTTACGTCTTAGGAAACAATTACAGTGGAATCTCGGTCATACGAATCTCAAGGGGCGGCAAAAATATTCGTATCACCCGAAAATTCGTATCATCAGAAAACGAGAAAAAATGGAAAAGTGGCGTGCATGCGACAGGCGGCGGCAATATGGCGTCGGCTCTTGCCCCGAAGAGGTGCAGGTAGCTTCAGCAACCGCTTCTAACCTTTTGTTGAAACGGAGCTCAATGTGTAAATTAAATTGCTCATGCGGGAAAGGAGCTGACAGTATGGGAGAAGCACTATAAAATGTCATCTACGCCAAATATCCACCGCGGAGGTGGCCCAGCCAGCTGCTGCTAGCGCTCCGAAATTGCCGCAATCACAATGAGGCGCGCGTCTCCCTATAGGCCTCCTGCGCTGGAGTTTTGGCGACAGGCAGCGCCCCTAGCGGCCAACGCCTCTGGGTAGTACAAAAGCAGACGACCCTCGCCGCCTTCCATGTGTTTTCAATTACAAGCCAGAGTGAAAGTTGGTTGTGGCGCTCTGTGGCGAGTTTAAATGACTGCATATTGTATGAAATAGCCCTTAAAGTAGTTGCAGAGGCTAAACAAAATAACATCCGCTAAAAGAAGCCGATTTGTCGGCTTTCTTTTAGCGAGCTTTCGCGATGGTCGCGGCGTGGGACAGTATCGCCAGGTCGGGTGGTTTAACTGTTTCACCACAGTTACAGTTTTTTCTTCTTGCGTGCGGTCGACAAAGGAAAGTTCACGAGTAGCATAAACACGGAACGCTGCTCATCCTATATCCTGAGGTAACTGCAAAAGGTTGCTTCAGCGGGAGCATGCAAGCGAACGCAAGAATTGCACAGCCGACTCAGCTGACACTGCTGGCCTGGCACCGCCTTTGAAACTAGTGGAAATTTTGTTTCGTATTTTCGCAAACTAAATGATTCTTGCGTAACGTTTTACGCCGCACGATTTACGAACGGGAGGGTACATGTATACTAGCGAGTAGGTGGGGCAATAGCGCCAAATAAACAAATTAAGCGCTATTAAAGGACGCAAAACATGCACCAAATCACACGCCCGCTGCCTGCAGAGATGTGTACTTCTATAACACCACATAACACAGCATAACATAACCCAGCCGCATACACGGCGCGGGGCCCCAAATATTTACATACAATTTTCACTGACTGTATTGGTTTTCTAGTGCAGGGGTCGTCGAATCTGAACGCCGACATGCCAGTTTTGACTTCAAATGGAGTTAGACAGCGAGGCAAGAACAGAGAATTGGCGTCCTCCAGTTGAATTGCACCCCCATCTTCACACTTCGCCAGATTATTGTCAAATATTATTAGAAATTCGCTGAATTTTTTCTCTTTGCATTCAAAGCCCCCCTCCCCCCCCCCCCCCCTCCCCCCCTTCCGATTTGCCATCCAGCCCTCCGCCGTGTCGGCTGCATGGAACTCGGCCGTTGCTGATCCTCATTCTAGGCTATTAAGTGCGAACTGGGAATGTATACTGCAAGAGCGTAAATAAGTAAAGCGAGAGCAAACAAGGAAAGCGAGCGGCCTCTTAGTTCGCCCGACCACTTTGTTTTACGGCCACTAATTTCGGAATTGCAAAACAGATTTCACGCTTCTGACGGTCGCGGCAATTTGTCACTGAGACACGCAACAAAACGGCAAGCTAACGCTGCACCGTGTATTCATAACGGCGACGCAAACGAGCACTGTTTAATGAAAGTGCACGCATAGTGTGCAGGTACGCAAAAGAGCGGCGCACCGCAGCAGGCGAGCCTGCGGTCCGCCGGACTCGCTGGCTTTTTAAAGCGCGATCATCACCGATTGCGTCACTCTTCTTGGCTGTTTTTGAGAAGTCTCTGTCACCTAGAGTATTAGTTTAAACTAGAAATTTCACTTAAAATTTCACTTCGTACGACCATCGATCGGTGAACCTGCGAGTAGCAGACGCCGTCACGGTCCCGGCACTTTCGTCGGCGCTGTAAACGTGTTAAGCACTGCAAAGCTTTTTCCCCTAATGCCAAGTTGATTGCTGAAATAGATCGGACGCGTCGGGGATGAACTGGTGACCACGTCGCAAAATAATCGGGAGCGTCGAGCTCATTTTGCTTCTGTCAACACGGGATCCTATGGGACCCGCGCAGCTTTGTACTACCTGGAAGTACTGCCCGGAAGCCGCTTGCGCAGCGCCCCCTGGGCAGCGCAGGAGGCCTATTGGCGCAAGTCGTGAGGCTCCTCCCAATGCAGTTAGCGGTAACCGAGGCAGAGGCTGGCGCCTGGGTGCCGGGCTGAATCGTCAGCGCGGGCATCAAAAGAACGCGCGCTCATCGCCGACGCGACGCGCGCACACGAACTCAAGCCTGAACCGCATGCCATTCGGGCGCGTCGGCGTTTGCGCGCGCGTTCTTTTGACGCCCGCGTCGACGATTTCGCCCCCACGTCAGATTTTACCTCGCTCGTAAAGTGACGCGCGACGCGCGTGGCAGTGGGAGGAGCCTGCCGACTTGCGCCAACGGGGAGTCATGGCGGCAGTTTGAAAGCGCTCCGGACAGCCCGCTGGCTCTGCCGGAGATGTTTAGGCTTACCACGGTGGCGGATATTTGATAGGCGCTTTCTCTAGCCGCGCGGACGATGCTTTACAGTGTCGTTTTCGGACTCATCAGCTCCCTTACTTCATAAGCAACTTCTTTTGTTCTTTAAAAAGCGGTCAGAAGCGGTCGGTCGAGCCACCCGCCCTACTTCGCGGCCTTTGACGCCGCCATGTTGCCGTGGCTTACCGCGCCTCGCGCCGCATGCGGGTGGTATTCGCGGTGGCGTCAGCGCGCCTGTGGCGTGCGCGGCGCGTTTTCGTGAGCAGAAAACGCTCCATGCAGTTCACGCTTAATGATTTTGTGCCTGCGTGCGACCAAGGCCACACGGCCGCACAAACACTCCCGCCTCCCGTCCACGCGGCAGTCATCTGCTGGCGGCTCGCGTGTTCGTATCACCCACACCGGGTGATAAATGCGAACGGATCATCCGAATTTTTTTACATTGCATACAATGCATTTTGGCCGGGGAATTTTGAAAATTCGTATCACAATGAAATTCGTATCAACCGAATTCGTATCACCGAGATTCCACTGTAGTATGAACCCTAAAAAAATACGGCATAAGAAAAGTGCAAACACTGGTGCTTCGGTAGTATTGCCGCACCATCTATGAATGTGGGCGATAAAGAAGATAACCAAACTGCCATCTGTGAGATGGTGGCAGCCCTGGTCAGCAGGCTATCTTTAGTTTTTAAGGCCCTGCTCTGGATACATCATTGTCGACGTCATGAAAACACACAATTTAGCGGGAGAATTGAAATTTTGGCTTAAAATGTTTAATTTCTCAGTGAATAAAGCATCATTTGCTGCCGGACAAGCGCTGAGGGCACTATATAATGGTAACTCTTTCGAATAAAACAAACTTGTATTTTCTCTGCATGGCCCCTTTAACATAGTGTCACTGGGTTTGTCGTGTTCAGTGCAACAGCTCCCCACCGATCAACATGCAAGTGGGCGAGATGGCAGGCAGAGTGGGTGGTCGGGCCAAACCTGAGCACAAACTTCTTGGCTGCAGCTGGATTAGCATCATCAGACGCCCGTCGCTTGTCAGCTCGAGGCAGGATCACCGGACTGGGGGCTTGCGGAGGGGGCGAGAGGAGGAGGTGCGAGGGCCCTGGTGGGGTGCCCGGGTCCACAGGGGTCGGGGGCCCCTGGATCCCCAGTGGGTCGGTCAGGGGGTCATACTGCACAGGGAGAGAGGTGCACTGTAAGGACATATTCACGCTTATTACCAGCCGCGCTGCTTTCTAAGCCAGCCCCCTGCCAAAGACCATGAGCGGCATTTTTAAATGCTGCAAACACAGAGCCACCCAAACGTATATCATTCCTGAAGAAGAAAAAGACCCACATGTGCTGTTTTGGACACTTACTCCTGCAAAATGTTGACAAAGCCCAAAGCATCAATGAAGGAAAAAAAAAAAAAAAACATTCAGGAACTTTTACCTGCTCGGTCAATCCCACAGTCAAAGGGACCGTGAAGACAAAATACAACTCTGCTCAATTTGAAAGAACTAGCCATTGCCAACTCACTCAGCTCCATTCCAGCCACGAAAGACAGTTCTAGAGCGTAGCTCCCGTGGTTTTGCGGTGTCCCTCGCCACCATCCCTCAATGTAACCGAGAACGAGGGAGACACCGAAAAGAAAGTAAGGAGGAAAGCAGAGGAGGAGGGTATAGCAAAAGTGTGAGGAGGAAAGCAGAGTGTGAAGTGTGAGGTGCCGCACAAGATTTGCTTCGCTGCAGTGACCTGCTATGAGATGGCGCCAGAATAGTGTGCGCCGTCATGTGTTCGCCGATGACGTGGTCACTGAGGCATGCGGCGAGCGCGTCCATCGATACCATATACGGAAACGAAGCACTGCATGAGAGGAGGTCTGTCTGCAGCCCTGCTGTGGACTGCACCCACCTGCTGCCTCCCTAGATGTCCCGATTAGTGTGGCGGTTGCACCGCGCTTTGTTCCGCTTGCAGCGGCTGACGTCAAATGTTCCGCATGAGATATTGTACGCACCATCCACGCCATTTATGGTGTTTCTTTCTAATATAAACTGTCTGCCTACATCATCACAAGAAAGTATAGTATCGGCCAGTTCTTTCTAAACAATGAGTGAGGACACCAGTGGAGCTGCGCTCAAATTTCGCATCAGGGAGTATCGAAATTGTCAGCCAATATTTTTGAACAAAAAAAGCTATAAATATTGAAAAACTTTCATTCATGCCACAGTGACATAATATATGCCAGCACAAAAAACATTGTATCAGTGTTTTAAAAACTGCACTTCGCATTCAAGTGACACAATGAAACGGAACCAGTGGCCACACACTCATGTTTTTTGGTGGTCCCATATTGGCAGCAGCTGATCGCACAAACAAAAACAGCCAGAAAACGGCTGGGGAGTTGCCCCTGCTACATTATTTTTCTTTAATATATCGATTATTTGTTTGAAGTTTCCAATAAAATTGGTATTATTGTTATCGGGACAAAGCAGTCTTTTTAATGAACAATCTTGTCCTTGTGCCCCCTTAACTGGTGCCACAATGGGCAAGTAATCCCACTAACACCAGTGTCTATCTGCACATACCACTGCCAACTGTACGCACTGGCTCCAGAATCGCTGGCAAGCCACAAAGAAGGCAGACATTCACCTGAGTCGCCGTGCTGAGCCGTGGCATTTCCCAGAGCGACTCGTTTGTGAGCTTGTTGAAAAAGTAAGGACGGCCTTCCCGTTTGCTCCAGAAACGCCGCCAGCCCACTTGCAGCAGCTCCGCCGGCAGGTCGTGCACGGGGTCTGGACCAACCGTTTGCGGTGGTGACAGGAACGGCGTCGACTGCCCCACAGGGACATTCTCGACGCCTGCACGAGGACCCGACGCGTTACCTGCCCCCTTCGTTCCCATAAACTGACCAACATGGCCACGGTCTGTGTCTGGTTATCAGGGCACAGATCTCATGGCATTTTTTCTTTCCCTTATCACATAAACACGCACATTTGTGGCCGAGATGTATAATGTTTTGTCTCGGTGATGCTGCAATAGCTTCAATTTCAGGAAACGCCCCCAAATACATATGAAAAGGACTCATTTAACTTTAAAGGGTTACTCACTCCTTTCAAGACATTTTTTGAATAAACCAGAGGTAGAATTAAAGACAGTGTGTTGTATTAATGAGACAGCCCACAATTCCATCATCCCGAATGCATTAAAGATTGAATCGAACTGTAAAAGGGTTGAAAGTTGGCCTAGTTGGATACTACTCACAATAAAAACAACGCACAAACTGGACAGGGCAATAGCAACAGTACGTGTCTTTTTTTAGTGTTCTCCTCCTGTCCAGTTTGAGCAATGTTGTTTTTATTTTTAAATCGACCTTATCATATGTTTTTGAGTGCCAATGTCAATAGTTGCGGGACACTGGGCAAGTACAGCAAACACAATGAACAATTCTAGGGGAGAACACTGGAGGCATTGAGGCCTGCAAGCCTGTACTTCTGGTCTACAAATGGTGGTTCAGACGTAGTGCTCATTACAAAAGGACACACCCACATTTTACAAATGGCTTGCATACAGGTTCATAAAAATACTGACCCTGACATGCCGTGCCAACTGTTACACTGTGTAAGCCCAGCAACACGTGCGTGTCAACATTCAGGGGGGAACACAAAAGCATAGGTTGCGCTTAATAGGCACTTACTAAAATGGAGACAGTTTCAAACTATTCCATACTTTGCACTCAACAGCATTTCTTTCAATTCCCTTTTCCGTTCAAAAATCAGTCTGCGTGGACACGAAATCTTGTTTGGATTAACTGTTGAGCATCTTGGTGGCTCGAATTAACGAAAGTTATTCACTGTTCAAATACACATCCCTTTACCGGAACCAGAGTCCTTCAATGCTTTTCTGGTCACGAAACTTCTCCGTAACGCTATGGGAGAGCTTCATATGGGGACCAAAGCTCCCGCGCGGTGGCGCTACGAGTCCGGTGAAGGCAGCTTGGACGGCGGCGGCTGCATTTGCAGTGCACTGGAGCGCGAGCTTGCAGGTGTTTGTTGTGTGATATAGCTTTCTACACTCATCACGAAGGGCAAACTATGTGAACTACCATGCCTCTGACGTGCTGTGTACCTGGTTGCCGCTCTGGCTATCGGAGTACAACAGAAAAGGCTTCGCTGTTCTGCCTCCCAAGCGACCGCGAACAACGCGACAGGTGGAAGCGAGCCATTCCACGACAGGAGACGGACGCTTTCAGCTTCGAGTGGAAGGCCGTTTGTGTGTGCGAGAAACATTTCGACCCTACAAACATTATTCGAGCCGATGAGTTCAAAATAAGCGGGCAATCTGTGCTTCTGCAGCGCAAGAAGCTCAAGCTCTGCGTCGATGCCATACCCCGGATATTTGAAAACCTGCCGGCGTATTTTACGAAGCCCAATCCACGGTCGCGCTCACAACGAGAAAATCCGTCTGCAAAATGTCGTCGCGTTTAGGCGCTGAACAACGACGGGACTGCAGCTACTGTGATTTTGGTTATCCAATCAGACCTTTTGAATTTGGAAAGCGGAGCATGGCTATCTTTGCCTGCATATATATATATTTTTTAACTTGACCGCCGCGCTTGCCCAGGGGCTAAGGCGTTGTACTGATAAGCCCAAGGACGCGGGTTCCGAGCCGCTTTTCTGATGGAAGCGAAAAGAGAAAACGCTTGTGTGTTGGAGATTTCGGCGCAAATATATACCTGAGTAGTTAAAATTATTCCGGAGCGCTACACTACGGCGCGCGCCCTTTTGCCGGTGTAGCGTCGGCACGTTAAACCTCATAATCAATGAATCAATGTTTTTTAACTTGCCGTTTGGGTGGGAGGGGTGTGACAGGCACTGAGCGGGTGAGTTTTCGTCTGTTGACACCCTATGCCTATGAGGACAGCCGAAAAAGTCGCTCAAGGCTGTAGCATTTACTCCTACCCTGGCCCCTCCGCGCGCCCATTATGCTGCTTCCATTTTGTGAGCGTTTTTTTTTTTCCTGCTGTCCACGCTCACTTTCCGAATCTCGAATATTTTTTTTACATTATTAGCGCGCTATAAAATAGCGCAAACACAGCGCTAACCCAACGTGCTGTATGTTTGCACACCTATTTGCTCAGCGCCCAGGGCTGAATACACATTTAATTCTGGCGCTAGTTAGCTCAAATCATGCAGGCCGCTGCAAAGGCTAGTCAAAAATTGAAAGCGTCAGATGTCCGCCTCCTCAAAGCGAGAACGTAGCGGTGCCTGCCGCAACGAACGAACACTGCAGCATATACGCCTCAGTAACACACGTGGTCTTGCCTCAATTTCACAGCTGAGCTACGCGACAACAACTGACTCGAAAACATGCACACTTTGCTCGCGTTTTTACAGGTAGAAATTAAGAGCAGATGAAAGTAGGCGCGTTGCCGACGAAAAAACAGCCGGCCCGCAAGCGTCGTCGCCCGCCGGCGAAGCCTTCACGTTAACAGGGGCGATCCTAGCGGCAGCTTTTGTCCCTGAATGAAACTTCGGCCGGAGTTTCGTGACCAGAAAAGCATTGAAGGACTCTGCCGGAACTGATGGGGCACTTCGAATTACGCAACTAGAAATTAACAAGGTTCGACTAAACATCAACAACACATGTACTACGGAGCTATGAGCAACTATGCGAGAAGGTCGGGCACAGAAACAGTGCACACCCCACCTTTTTCCTAGAACTGCATGACTGGCAGGGCGACTGGAAACATGATAACGAAGTCACATCAAGGCCATACCTTGGTCATACGAGCATTGTTGCTAGTTCCTCAAGTTGCAAAATCCTCTAATAAATAAAGCGCTCATCCTGTTGTTCTGTTTGTGTCCCGTTTTCAGTGTTGCGCTTTTTGAAGGTTTAGACAATCAGACCCCAAATACAAAATTTTTCTTCTGAGGAGGAGGAGTTCACTTGAACACACACTCAAAAGCAAATATTCATGAACCTAATTTCGTATTTTAGTGCATCAAGTCAATTACTGTATCAGTTAGCTGGTTTTCTAGTGGCCACTGATCCCTGTAAAGTTGCCCGCATGTTAAAGCTATCCCACACCTTTCTGTTTAGTGCAGCTGAAACGTCTGCACTGAATCCTGGACCAGGACGAATTTTTCTTCAACTGCGAAGTTTCTGAGGAAGCTGAATAGCTTTCCTTTGTAGCCATATGGCTGCATTCAGGTGGATGTCAAACTTTCCTTCGCAGAAACTTACTTCACCTAGGGGATTTCCCCTAAATCTGGTCGATTAACACATCTCCTTTACTTCGAGTTGTTGATTAATTCGTTCTCGTGCTACAAACGACTAGTCTCTTGGTTAGCTCAGTTGGTAGAGTGACTACTCCGGTTAAGCGGCAGTCCCGGGTTCGAATCCTGGACCAGGACGAATTTTTTTTCAACCGCGAAGTTTCTGAGGAAGCTGTATAGCTTTCCTTTGTAGCCGTATGGCTGCATTCAGGTGGATGTCAAACTTTCCTTCGCAGAAACTTACTCCACCTTGGGGATTTCCCCTAAATCTGGTCGATTAGCTGAAATGTCTGTACATACGAAAACTGTGTTCCACACTTTTAGGGCAAAAGCACGTCTTTCCTCCATCCTGCTCTTACTGGAACAACTTATGAGGAGTAACCTTCCGACATCTTCTCCAAACTCGAATCCTGCTCACAGTTTTGTGAATTACAAAAGCATACTAAAGGCTGAGACTAAACTTTTCTCTTGAACTGAAAAGGCAGATCTTTTATAGCTTTCTTTGGTTTCACATCTCAGCAAAGTATGTGCAGCAATATACAAATGGAACTAGCATTTCTCTCCTGTTTCCTTTCCCTGTTCACGTGATACAATGAAGAACGTTCCTAGCCTTGAATGGTGCCATCTAGCATGGCCCAATGATGGGTTAGGTCCCCAAGTCGTGGTAATGCACCTGCGGTAGCAACCTGTTGGCTGCTGTATTGGATAACGAGAAGATATCACTGGCAGTAAGATGCAGTGGTAGATAATGCATTGACTTTCAAGAATTTTTTTCCCCTTTAAATAGTCTTCTACTGAACCTGCCACACGGCACCTTCTCCTACCTTCCCCTCCTCTCTCGTTCCTCCTGTGGTGAATGAAATGAAAGTTTGCTCAATCCAATCGCCCTGCGTTTGCACTGCTCGCAAGCCATCTGCTGACATTTTGTTTCTGTTGTGCTTGGAACAGCTCGTGATGACATCTTTTGTGTTAGTGCTCAGTTTTATCCTGCCTCCCTTCGACATTGTTTTCATTATGCTTCTTTTTTATCATTTGCTCTCATAGAAACCAATCCAACGTGTACTCTTAATTAAAAGAACGCTGTCACTCTCCGTTGTGTACTGATATTTTGCATCAAATATGTCTGAGGTTTCCTTTGCGCTGAATAATGTGGACACGCACGAGCCATGGCAGCAGTTTTATTAGTTTGAAATAGTCTTGCCATTACAGCTGAACCTCGTTATAAGAGACACTGATGTAAGAGACAAATGGGTATAAGAGACACTATTCACCCACATGGTTGGCTGCCCTATCTTTCCCATTAAATCGACCTCTTTTATAACAGACATTGGATGTAGAAGATTGGTTATAAGGGACAAGTCATCCTTGAAGTTTAATCAATAATCTCGCTTGTAACAGACATTCTAACTTCAGATGCAGTGCCACCAGTCACTAATTGCAGTTGCTTCCATTGTGGAAACAGAGGTGGACGACAGGCAGGTGCAGTCGCTATCTATTATAACTTCAGCAAACACAAAGTGGTTCAGTCAGCTATGAAATGACAATGAGAAGCCCTGCTAATGGAAATGCAACTGACAGAAGTAGTTGAAGCTTACTGCCGTTCATTGTATGGAGCGCGATCACACATGCGGGCTCTCCTACTCGCGTAGCTCCCAATCAAGAAGCACTGCAGACATTGAGTCCTGCAAGCGTAATGAATAGCCTGAGCACACAGCGGAAGAAGCTCTGGGCTCTGGCTATTCATCAGGCTTGTGAACTCAACATCTACGATTCATCTTCCACAAACAAGGAAAGGAAAAAAAGCTTGCAGAATAGGTTGTAAAAAACAGTGCAAATACAGCCATGAAGCAAACAAAGTTTCTTAAATTCTGGGACCAAACAATAATTAGAATGAATCTTTTGAAACATGCTGTAGCATTCTTTTGAGCTTATTTTAGTTATACGGTGCCCACATTGAACTAGGGTCTGATTAGTAAGTGAAAACATGGTACCCTGCTTATAAGAGACATCTCGTATAAGAGACAGAAACTGCTCCCCGGTACGTGTCTCTTATAAAGGGGTTCAACTGTATATACAGTAATCCCTCGTTAACTCGAAGTCGTAAAATCCCCTGAAAATTTCAAGAGAAGCGGAGTTTTGAATTAAGCCTAATGCCGAAAATTGGTGGCCAGGTCACTGAAATAAGAGCTAATGCTGGTGACATATGCTCAACTGCACAGGGGAGCTTTTGTAATAAAGGCAAAAGAAGTTGGCAGGAAAAACAAATTTTTATTATAGTGGAAGAAAGAACTGCGTGATGCTCGCCCATTTTGCGTTCACATCTGATCCCAGAAAAGTGCTCCCGAGCTGCTTAGCGCATCGCATCAATTGTTGGTCGCCAACACTACATTCGACTTTGTTGCGAAGCAGCTTTTTTGTTTATGCGTTGTAGGCACTTCTCGAGGCTCCTCTTCGTCCTCCCGATCAGCTGCATTGTCCGCAGCTCTCCTCAACAATGTAGGCATCAGACAGAATTCCGGTAACAGGGACACTAGCATTCAACAGCATGAATTTGCCGTTCACGACCACATTCGGAGCCCAGTGGGAGCTAACCGTTAGAATGAAGACTTATCATCTGCCTGTAGCGGACTTTTTCTGGTGTCCGCTCTGTCAACATTTCTAGATATCCACGGTCGCCTGAAAAAACGTTTTGAGATAAAGGGGGCAAATAATAAGCACCTATGGGAGGTAAATGCACACCAAGAAAAGTTTCGACTTTTAACCAATATTTCGAGATATCCGAGTTCAAGTTAACGAGGGATTACTGTACTTCACAATCAAGTATTCTTTCCCTTGTATGTTGGTCGGGTAGTTGAATTGAGTGACATAGAAACAGACAGACTAAAATTTTCGTGTTGAGGTAGCTCAAGCAAGACTATCATCTTTAAAATCTGAACTTGAAACAAAGGCAACAACCTGCAACATTTAAGTAATGAAGCCTGCTTACTAATGCTCACATGCCTCTGTATGCATTCAGTTGAAATTGCGTTTCCTGACCAAACTAATTTATTTTACTTCTGCAAGTGCTTATTCAAGTGTTCTTTGTGGAAAAGCATTTAACATATAACTTTGTGAAAAAAAAAAAAAAAAACATTTGAGACATACCAATTCCTTTTCAGCTTTCACAATTCATGCCATTACGTCCTCATGTGATGAAATGTAAGGGAATGGATAGCTGTTGTAACACTTTTGGAATTTTCTGTGTTATTATATGACTCCTGCTCTCAAGGGTGGTGTAACTTGCGCTCTCAGCACTTTAAAGGGACGGACAACCGATTTCTGTCGCGTATATGTTCTCTAGCTCATATGAAAGCCAGCGTTTCATATAGCCCGGTAACCGCAAGCAATTTATTAACAAATTGGCGGAAATAATTTTAATTTGGCTCCAAACTCTCTGAAATCGGAAAGGTGGCAGTTCGTAGTGTCGAAACTTGACACTACAATATGTGTCCCGGTCATGTGACCTGCAAACCTAGCAGCCACTGTAACTGCTGAAACGTTTATTTACTTATTGAAAAAATTTCAACACAAGTATTTGTATAAGTTTAAATTGTATATGTATTTTTAAACATCATTTTGAAAATTTTTAAGACACGCCGCCCGCAACTGCTGGGTTGCTCTCAGTGTGACTAACTGAGCCTCCATGCCCAAAATCAACGGCAGCGTGAATGAGCTTTGACGATTCTGCATGAGTCAGGGGCGTTTGCTCTGCCGAAATATTCGATTTCAGTTTCGAAATGCGCCAACGGCAGTAAAAAAAAAAAAAAAAAAAAAAAAAAAGACGTGCCCAAGGAGAATCGAACTTCCGACCTCCACAACGTGAAGCCAGATTCTACCTGTCGCCCATCCCAACAGATGGCGCCTTCGTGCAAAATAGACAGACTAGGGAGGGAATAAAAAAAAAAAAAAAAAAACACACACACACACACAAAGGAATAAGAAAGCCTGCGATTCACACATTTTTTAGCTGGGGACAAGTTTTTAAATATCACTTTTCATTTCGCATACTGACAAAAGTATGTTGCCGCGCTACCGTATGTCATGGTTGCCAGCATTATTTTTGGGAGGACACATACAGCTCGTAGATCTAAAAATTCCGATTTAAAAATTTCTAGGGCGTTATCAGCAAAACCGTTTCTCGTTAAAGTGCTTTAAGTGATGCCCTTTTATTTGGGATAGAGAATATATGCTCGACAAAAATCGGTTGTCTGTCCCTTTAATATACCAACACAGGACACGTTTTAACACTTCAGTGTCCCCCTAAAACTATATGAGCTATATGAGCACAGCCGAGGCATGGTAGAGAGGTGCCTGAAGGGTTACTGGTGATATACGTCACATAAGCCTGGTATACCAACAGTATATGCACCAGAAAAAGAGCCACCGCAACTGGCGCTAGACTCTAACATTACAGAATGAATTTGGGCTTTGTAGGAAAGTAGTGGCCTGAAGTCTACAAGAGAGGCCTTTGTACTGCAATGGACATAAATACGATGATGATAGTGATTTAAATGCCAAGTCTGCCTCAAGTGCTCACACCTAACTAGTTCTGATTAACTGGAGCGCAGAAAATCCAGTTACCGGGGGTATTTTTACCTGACATAAATACAAAATCAAACAACCAGGGCGGCTGTTCCATTTAAACGGAAATTCTGTTGAAGCAGTTTTAATAAACCGAGGTTCTATTGTGCACACCTTTTTTTTTTATGTTTAGCATAACCGTGCCTAAAAGTACTCAGTGCTCTCGAAAAAAGTTTGCAAGTACGCATTGAGCCGTGTGCCCATTGCAAACACACAATGACAAAGAAGAGAGAGAGAGAGAGAAAAAACTAGTTAAAGCTTTCTAAAATAAAAACATTTCTTTGCATCCTGCACTTGCACTAGACTATCGCAACTGATGCAAAAATGACAAAATTTTATCTGGTCTGCTGCTGCTCTTATTGCTTGTGCCTCTATTTATGGAAGCTTTTATGATGACGGACCAGGAGAAACCGCTCGTGAATGAAAGGGAAAAATATTGCAGCAGTTTTTGTTACAGCTATGCCCCTTTATGAACTTGTTCCATCAATTTCAGGACAGACAGCAGTATGTCATTATTTTTTTTTCTACTCCAGTTCCCTCAGGAAGTCTTGTCTGACACAGTAGTAATAATAACGAAGCAGCATAAGAACCAAATATTTGTTCGTTATATCTGATTAGCCAAAGAAACTGGCATGAACAAGGCCACAATCAGGCCTTCACCAGAGGTTCCCAAACAAGCATACAGCCCAAACACAAAGTTATGCTATTGTGAATGTGAGAGTACTATAATATTCCCTTTTGGTTTGCGATTACAAAGAGAGCGAGAGAAAAAAAAAATCTAAACGGAGGAGCATATGATGAGGTCAAATGATAACTTGAGTTAGAATTTTGGCTACATTTTTATTACCCAATTTATTTACAAATTAAATGATCTTGATTTGGTCACGACAGAAAACTTCCTGTTTTTCTGTCATTCTCCACCCTCAGGAATGTAAACAGGATGCCTGGACGCCTCAACTGTGTCTGCCTAAACACCAAGATGGAGCACCACTACCGTGATTTACACATCCTGTTCATGGATGATGCAAGCTTGTTTTTAAAGCACATGGTTTTCGGTGTTTCCATCCAATGCAATCACCCACACACAGGAGAAGGCGACTATTTTAGGTTACTCTCAAAAGATGGCACCACACACCGCACCCAGAGTGCGTTTACAAAGAAAAGTAAGTGTTTCGTGCGTGGCTGGTCCAATTACTTGACTACGTGACACTTGTCTGGGGAATGTTTGGAGTTGGATGCGAGCGCATCCCCCTCCTGCACACGCACACACACAAGCGAAAGGTGCCCCGATTACCAAATGAATACCTCCGTGGTTTGCTTGTCATTCAATGTCTTAAAGAAATAACAGAGATTGCTGTCTTTGAGATTACGTTTGTGTGGTCATGAAGGTTAATGTAATTCAGTACAAACACACACATAGTGGTTCACAAGTTAAAAATTTGTGAAAAGAAGATCACGAAATCATAGGAGTGTAATACACATATATACTATAAAGCATTTATACTGATAAATTATCCAGAAGCTTCAGCTAGATTTTTTCATATAAGACAAGTAAAAGATCTTGAAGAATTCATTTGTAGTGAGTTGGTTTCGTACATGCTTTGATTTTTCTACTGTTTGGGACGGTGGGGAATGAGAAATTGTTAAACTGCAACCAATATCACAACCAATCACATTTTTGGTTACCCAGCCTACTAAGATAAAGCTTGATAAGTCATATTTTGGACCGATTTCACTGTGACATTATATTAAAGATGTTTGATTATATAATGCAAAGTAATCAATTTAACACCTCCACATAAAATGCTCAAAATATGCACTTGCCAAATAAATAAATGTCTCTTTTGGGCCTTTGGTAATACCAGCTTCTTTGGAGTTGTGTATGATAAGAAAACATCGCTGACATGACGGCAAAATTTCCAAAGACTGTGCAAGCTATAAACAAGACATAAACAAAAGAGACTAATACCCCTGCTACACTGGGGTCCAAATGTCATTTGAACCAAATGTCATTTGACTCAAATGGGTTGCTTCAAATGCCATTCAGAACCCGCCGTGCTACACTACAATTTCGATGGCATTTGAAAGCTTTCACAACTGTTCGCTGTGCTGTAGTGGCGCTGTTGTTGCCCCGTTCCGTTTTCGTACACTAATACAACAATCAAACTTAGGAGCAGTCCGAGGCAGTAAAATGATATCAAATTAGAAGAGACACCAGTTTTGACTCTAAATATGGCTGTCTTGCGTTGTTTTTGTTTGTGTTTTTTGCAACTGACCCACTGGTTTTGAGAGTATGAAAATTAAATATGTTGATTTCGTATTTTAAGTAAATAAACAGTGAACAAAGTTTCACAAACAACAATATTTTGTTTGTTTTACGTACGGAAGTATTATATTTTTTATTGCCGATCGAAGACGCTGCGTCCGAGAGTGCTGGAAATGGCATTTGCAATCTTAAATGTCTCTCTCGGTGCTCATTTGGCTCAAATGTCATTTGAGCCAAATGGCATTTAAAAACCTAGTGTAGCAGCACAACTTGGCATTTGAGCCAAATGACATTTGGTTCAAATGACATTTAGACCCCAGTGTAGCAGGGGTATAATATTGGACTCCTTTACATAACCCCGCTAAAAATAGGCCTGCCTTTTGCCACTTGGTACAACCTGCAAGTCAGTTCAGGTTGTGAGTTTAAAATTCTGAAACTGCCAAGGACATGAGCAGTTTACCCTACTCGTCCCTCTTCCCTTTGTGCATGGCATAGTGAAATAACAGAGCAAGCATACAAGCCTCGAAGGCACTGTCAGAACTGCCTTCGGCAACTGCATGCCCGAGACAATCTTTCCCAACAAGGAATGAAGTATTAGCATCATTCCTATTTATGAGACCCATTTTCCTGGAGGGTCCGTAACAATTTAGAGTAAGCTGAGGTGTCCACCACAGATGAAGAAGACCATATTACATCTAGAAATGTTCTCCACCTGCTAAGGCAGACATGCCAAGCTCGGTGATACATTACGTCTTCCTGGCCCACGGTTATGAAAACGGGTCAAAAAACGTCTCCTCTTTCGAGTCAGCCAGGATAAACTCTGTTTTTCACACTGAGAACCTGTGCATTTGAAACCCACTGTGGTGTTCCACCATGGCAAGCACTGCAAGCATGCATATTACACATAACGATCAATCTCCCAGCCAAAGCTCGTCTTGGCAAAGCTTTGGCAGTGCCAGACGCCTGTGACTAGCTTTTGACTCCTTGTTGGTGCAGAATAGGAGATGCACTAAGTTGTTTGTTAGCCCTAGTTCCTGAAATTATCCCGCTCTATAAAAGTGCATTTTACCAGCAAACAAACGATGGAGTTGAGACCGGTAAACTGATGCTCAATGCTTCATAAAAACGACTGCAGTGTAAATATATGGGAGGTATTGGCACTATCGATGCGCGATTTCGGAGTGCAAACAGCGTGTGGTCATGACACCACATGGAAATTGCTTCCAAGTGCAAGCACATGGTATACACAACTAAAGGTTTCATTTTAAATAACGCAAGCATGTGTTAAAAAATAAATAAAAACCTCTTACCAAACTTTTGCTCCTCCCAGGAAGCAGCTGGCTTACTCAGCATTTCGCTCACAGTATGGTTCTTGTCCAAAAGTGCCTCATCCCGTGACAAGAGGTTTTGGAAGCGAGCATCAGACATGTCCGGCCCTCAAGTCATTCCTCCGCCCTAAAAGTGATGTTTGAAGTTGTCAGGACACTATAGTTTGCCACATAATTGCATACGTCCACAGCTTGCAACAAAATGCTAAACAAATGGCTTTTTAAGTAAGCACTCCTGCAGAACACACAACCCTTTACATCATTTGCTAACAGATATCGCACTCACGAACTGGTCTTTGACTTTGTACCCCCCCTGTAGTATCGATGTATACACATAAGTATGCAAAGTGTAGACTCACAAAATAAGAATCAAAGCCAGGTTTACAATTACAAAACAACAGCCCAACCGATTTGGCCATACATAATAGGCATGAATCGATGTTAGACCCAGTGTTAGGTACAAAACACGACTGAAAAACTCAATTACACAATTTGTCATTAGGTAAGGGGAAAAAAGCCTAAGGCATATGAATGCAGACTACCAGTAAAAGTGAGGAGAAAGTCGAAGTAAGTGAAACACACCAACATGACCACCACTGGCGGATTTCTCATCTCTACTGCAGTGGGCATAAATGAGAAAGAATGCAAAGATGACACCAACACAGACCAGGACCATAATGCACCAGCCAATAACCTTGTGGGTATATTCCGGTGCAATGAAATTGAAGGAGCCTAATGTGATCACGTGACCCCAAATTATAGATGTCTCCGTATATACTAGCAAAACAACATATTCCAACCCCATGAACGTACAAGCCCAGCACTTCTGGCACGACGCAGATTATATTCAAGTGCAATTGGGCTGAGCAAACTATAACAGGCTGCACCTCATGCCTAAACTGACCAGAGATACCAAACCATCCTTATTTTTAAAAACAATGTGTAAGAGAACATTATTACAACATCAGCAAAATTGACGGGAATTCGGAAAAAATTGTTGGGGACTCGAACCCAGGTCGTCAGAACCCACGACTGCACTACCCCCAGGCCACGGAGGCTGAACAGCAGGCTCCTCTCAGCAGTCGCTAAAGAGAGCAGTGAGTGTTCAAAGCAAACCAGCAGATGGCGCTAGACATGCAAATGCTGGGCTTGGACCACGCAGTAAGAACAAGAAAACTGCTTTGCTTCCCAAGGCGGCCAGATAACGTTACAAGCACTTGGCACTGGTTAAAGGGACACTAAAGCAATTTCAAACGAAAGTATGACCTTCCCATAGCCATTTTTGTGTTGATTCGGTGCTGAAAGATGCCGTAAATGCTTAGAAATCGCTAATCAAACAACAAATTTCACTTCCTCATTTCCCTCACAGCGATTCCATGATGCAAAGAGAGGCTGCTGCAGACACTGTTTGTGTCACGATAAACTAAAAGCAAGCGAGGCAGCGGTGACGTATAGCGGTATAGAAGCAACCGAATGCAACGCTACCATGCACCAAGTGATTTGGTCAGTTTTGTTAAAGTGAGTTGTGCTTTCTAGTAATCCCGCGTCCTTTGCAGCTCCGGACCACTAAGCAAAATGTTTCTTCATGGGTCCCATGATCAGTATTGACGATTTGTTGAAGAAAAACATATTGTCCTTTTCAGGTTCTGCAAATGTAGGTGCCGAACCAAACGCTTGTGCACGGCCCCTGCACGCCGGCTCACATAGTGGTACCGCAGCCAGCATGAATCCAGCGGCAGCCAGGAAAGACATTGCGCACAATTGACTATATTAACTTTAGCCGAAATGAGCTTTCCCGTGTTTTCTTCTTTTAGTGCAGCGAAAGCACGCGGAGGGCCATAATAAAAGTGGCTATGCACATAGTACTTTACAAAGGTCGAACAATAACATGGCCGGGTATTGCACCAGGTATTGCACCAAAACCAAAACTAGCTTGTTGGCGTTTGGGATCGCTGTGTAAACTATCGGCTGGGCTCCCATCATATTGTTTCTAGCTTTTTTTCTTTGTTCTTCAGCGTTCAAACATGAAACTACAAAAACTTCCACTTGGGTTTTTATAATAAATCGATCTAAAGCAACTTGTATTTTGCCTTTGGTGTCCCTGCTAGCGGCATGTGGGAGAAGAAAGCGTGGCCGCGGCAACCGGCATTCCACTGCGCAGTCAAGGAATGAATTGTGACAGCTGTCATTTCGCCTATCAAGTGCTGCTATCCTCTCCTTCGGCATCACAACTGCAAAGCTCTGTAGTCCGCATTAGCTTTCATTGTGACGTTATCTGGTCACTCCCCTACACCCGCCATAATGGGTGTTTTGCCTCCTACATATATTCCTGCTCTGTGGCTTGGACCTACATGAGAACGGAATGTTGCTAGAAAACCATCTAGGCAATAGTGTGTTGGTTAATTCCCTCGCAGATATGTAAGAACAGAAGACAAAGACCCAAGCACACGTCCATCAACCTTAGATTATATTCAAGTGCAATTGTGCTGAACAAACATGCCGAATATAATTTTATTAGAAGGACATGTCGAGCTACTTGTTCCATACTTCATTATAACACTAATGCAAACTGACAAAGTGGACAAGCACTTTCAACTAATATTTGCATAAAGCAGAAGAGAATTGACAAGCTCATCTGGTGACCTTCTCGTCCTTGTGTGTTTGCACTAGTACTACAACGAACTGTAATTATCTGACCTGCCGTTGTGCCAACAAAAGCATAATACGAATAAAGCAATAACGAGGCCCAGGCATGGAGTCTTTGCCAACCGTTTTCTTGAGAACACTGCAGCACAATAATAAGAATGTGCAGAGCAATTACTAAATTTCCTGCATATGCAGCACGTGTGTTTACAGAAGCGAGCTTCATTGAAAACAAATGGGATCAGCAACCCCCATCCTTGCGCACATCAGCATGACTCTTTAAAGCCAACTGCACTCAAATTTTTCTTTGCCCAAATTTGATCGAAATAAGTAGTTCATGCTCGTGAAATCACAATGGATGTTGTGATTTCACGAAATTCACAAAATCCTCAGCCTCATAAGCACAGAGCCCACTAAGTACCATTCTCCAGCGTCTGGCATGGTGCAGTGCCGGGTGCAAGAATGCTTTCGCCTATAAGGCTCCTGCGCAGGAGTTTTGCCAACATGCATCACCCCCTCATGTCCGACGCCTCTGGGTAGTACAAAAGCAGACGACCCTTGCTGCCCTCCATGTGTTTTCAATCACAAGCCTTAGTTGTACTTAAATTAGTCGTGTTGTGGTGCGTTTAAATGACTGCATACTGAAAAGAAGTAGTTGCAGAATAGTTGCCCCTAAAGTAGTTGCAGAGACTAAACAAAATAATATCCACTACAACTAGCTGATTTATCGGCTTTCTTTTTGAGCGAGCTGTTGCGATCGTCGTGGCGTGGGACAGTACCACCAGGTCGGGTGGTCCAACTTCCTGACAATAATTATCATTATTTCTTCTTGCATAGGGTCGACAAAGGAACAAAGCGCAAGTAACATAAACACAAAACGCTGGTCAGCCTATAACCTGAAGTAACTGTAAATGGTTGCTTCAGCACAAGCATATGTAAGCGGACGCGAGAAGCGCAGCCGACTTAGCTAACACTGCTGGCCTGACACCGCCTTGAAAACGAGTGGAAATGTTATTTTGTATTTTCGCAAACTAAATGATTCTTGCTTAACATTTTTAGCTGCACGATTTACGAATGACAGGGTACATGTATACCAGCAAGTAGGTGAGGCAATAGCGTCAAATGAAC
Organism: Haemaphysalis longicornis; assembly: GCF_048455015.1. Classification (NCBI taxonomy): domain Eukaryota; kingdom Metazoa; phylum Arthropoda; class Arachnida; order Ixodida; family Ixodidae; genus Haemaphysalis; species Haemaphysalis longicornis. Next base: position 388,889,368 of record NW_027526203.1, on the reverse strand, counting down.
AAATTAACCGCACTTAAATGACGTGAAACCAGCACCAAATCGCACGACCGCTGCCTGCAGAGATGTGTACTTTTATATTTACTTAAAACAGCCACATACATGGTGCATGGCCCAAATATTTGCATACGGTCGTCACTGACTACTGCAGGGGTCGGCAACCTACAGCCAGCAGGCCGAATGTGGCCCGTGGAACTGTATTATGTGGCCCCCAGCATGTCATGAGAACCCCCATCCCTCCCCTTGTCACTAACAATCTGAACGCCGACACGCCAGTTTAGACCTCAAATGGGGTTAGACACCGAGACAAGGACAGAGCTTCCAGTTGCATTGTCCCCCATCTTCACACTTAGTCAGATTATTGTCAAATATTACTGGCAATTCGCTGATTTCTTTCTCTTTGCCTTCAAAGCCCCCTCTCCCTCCCACCCGATTTGCCGTCCAGCCCTCCACCGTGTCGACTTCATGCAACTCGGCACCACACCTCAAAATGCTGCCGACTTTTATTCTAGTCTATTAAGTGCGAACTGGGAATATATGATGCAAGAGCATAATTAAATAAAGTGAGAGCAAACAAGGAAACAGAACGGCCACTCAGTTTGTCCAGCCACTTTGTTTTACGGCCACTACTTTCGGAATCACAAAACAGATTTCACACTTCTGACGCTCGCTGCATTTTGTCACTGAGCCATGCAATAAAACGGCAAGCTAGCACTGCACCATGTATTCGTAACAACGATGCAAACCAGCAGTATTTAATGAAATTGCACGCAGAGTGCACAAGTACGCAAAAGCACGGCGCACTGCAGCAGTCAAGCCTGCGGTCCGCCAGACTCGCTGACTTTTACGCATGATCATCGCCGACTGCGTTACTTTTTTTTTTTTTGATTGGCTGTTGTTGAAAAGTCCTTGTCACCAATTGTATTAGTTTAAACAAGAAGCTTTCATTCAAATATCACTTCACACGACCATCGATCGGGAAACCTGCAAGTGGCAGAGCGCCGTCACAGTCCCAGCACTTTTGTGGACGCTGTAAACGTATTTCGCGCTGCAAAGCTTTTTTGCCTAATGCCAGATTGATCGCTTGAAGAGATCGGACGCGTCGGGTATGGGATGGAGACCATGTCGCAAAACAATCAGGAGTATCAAGCTCATTTTGCTTCTGTGAACACTGGATCCGATGGGACTCCTACAGCTTTGTACTACCCGGAAGTCGGTTGCGCAGCGCCCCCTGGGCAGCACAGGTGCCCTATACTCAGGTGCACTTTAAGAACAGCAATAGCTCATGCATTGTATCACTCCGCCGGAGCGACGGCCCCGGATGTCAGCGCGGGCGCCTTTTGAAAGGAGATTGCGCTTAATGCGTAACATCACCTGCTTTTTTCACGCAGTTTTTTTGACGTCACTGCAGTAATTTATAAGCAGATAAAGTTTGAAAAATCACTGAAACGACTCGCGTCATGTTCAAAATATTCGTAGTAAAGCGCACTTTTGCGCCGTGCGGAGGAACAGCCAGCTGCGGTGATGAGGCACAGTGGAAACTTACAATGTCGTTGTTAAGTTGTATCCGAATATAGTTTCTCTGCTACACCGCCGTGCTGTACTGCGGTCGGCATCACGTTTAAAACTAACCGCATAGGTAGCAACATCCATAATTTTTTCTATGCAATAAAAGTTTAAAAGCAGCGCTTGCGATGGATCTGGAGTTAGCAAAGCCTTTTTTTACTTGAAACAATTTTTTTTATATAAAAAAATAGCGCTAAAAGCGCACTTGCCTGTCCATTTACCATTCCTATTGCATCTGTCATAGAAAAAAAAGGCCTTCATAAATCCTTGACCACTTACACTTCCGCATCAATATTTGCTGTATTAGTTCTGCCCCAACGCTACCTCCACCCTCAGACCTCTCCCACAGTGACTGCTTAACTCTAGTTGTTATACGTGTGGGTATAAATATTTGTGCTGCTTTTGCCTCACTCGCTAAGTAAATCAAAATTAGCCTTGGTCGTGGTAACAAGTACAGTACACCCACGATCAAAAGTTTACGGACCACGAAATCAGCAATTTCGGGTTATTTCTCTGCCGTGCATCAGCCCGGGGTACAAAGTGCCGTATTTTTCCTTACTTCAGTAACTATACGACATCTCACGTGCACACGGCAGTTTGTCGGGCTGCTACCGGAAGAGAAATAACCTAAAATTGCCATTTTTGTTGTGCGTAAACTTTTGATCGTGGCTGTACATTTGCACAATGATTGGCCGTCGTCTTCGTGAAGTTTGAAAGCTAATGAAACACTATTTTTTCAATGCCGAAATAAAGTATTTACTTTTGTAGAGAGTTAGATTTAGTTTACTTGAGAGTAAAATGCTATCGACTGCACGTCTTTCGTGACAGTAGAAAACAGCGGTGGATGGGTAAATTCAGTCGTGTTTTAGGGCATCACCTAGCTTTGAAAGCTAACATGCGGTTTCAGGCTTATTTTACAATTTGATACTGAATGTGCAGTAAGGTGAAAGTTACTGGGCGGATATTCACAAAGCTGTTTGCCCATAATGACAGTAAAAATAGTTTGTGATTGACTCCCGCCCATGTGTGAATTGTTCCCTTCAAAAAAAAAAAAAGTGATATGATAGCCGAAGTGCCGGCTAACCAAAGATGCTTTTTGATATCGTACAAGCATCTTTATAAACCTGGACCCACATTTTTACTCGCAGTGCCAAGGATTGCTACTGCGGCAGTTATTCTGATGCCAAAAATAACTGTCGGACAGCCTACTTGATCTCAGTTGATAGAATCGTGACGTCGGAATGGTGCCTAAATCCATTAACCTCAGCTAAATGTTTGTGGAAGTTTTTCTGCGGAAATTAAAATGCGAAACCCGACGCTACCGTGTGCATTTGGAGGCTGCTGCGAGCGGCCGCCAGTACTGGCGCACCCGCCTGTAATGGCCGCCTTTTTTCTCAGTTTTGGTTCTGAAAACACTAATCTTCGCGAGTGGTTTGCATTGCGTGTTTGTGTTTGAAACACAGTGTTTTGAATTTTGCACTCTTTTTATGTATACTATTTAATTAGATTATTTTTACATTGTCTAAAATTTGAGTGCCGTTGGCCTTTAACTGCGTATTTAATGCTTTATGGCCTTCACTGGTACAACTGCTACAGCAAATAGTAGGTAGTAGCAGTGGCATCAAGCTATGGATGTGTTATTTTGACCAACTACACACGCACTTTGCCGGAGCCAGGCATATATAACGCATTATTGAACAAAAATTTTAAAAAGCGGCTAAGATTTATGCATTAGGTTTCTAAAAAAATATATTAGCTGTGAAATGCACATTGCACCTCAGCCCACTGCCTATCATCATCCTCCTCACTTAAAAAATTTTGACGTAGTACCATTTTCCAATGGGTGAATGGGACGCAAGTATCTTCCAAAGTCACGGACCTGACAATCAGTGCAAGGTGCACACATGCTGCACAAAGGCCGCATAGGCATTTTTTTGGCTGCTTTGTGCTGCACCTTGAAGGTTCAAGAAATATTGGTGCTCACAGCGCAGGCTGGAGCTAAAATAGTTTTGTTAAGTACAGAGAAAAATCACACAACAACCAAAAAAAAAAAAAAAAAGGCCTGTTCGAGAATGTGAGCGGTTCCCTCTACTTTCAAGCGAATCCAACACGTTACTGCATCATTCTTGACGAAACCCGCCAGCTAAAATACATAATTACCATGCGCGTTAATAGAATCAATTTTAGGTTGTAGCAGCACAAACAAGCGCGGCTCACGCTCAAGTTTTTCAAGCACGCTACTCAACACAGTGTAGCTTTGCGAGAAATTCTGCGTTATCACTCGACATTCCGCAGCAGGGACATCAAGCTTGCAGGAAACCGAGTTGCAACAAGCGCGGTTTCTTGCAGGCCGTTCACCGCAAGTGTAGTTTTCGGCGATCACGACACTTGGCCACGTTTAGAAGAGGTCAGAATATGGGGCCCAGCTATTACACACCGGTCAGCAGGGTGTATAGATGCGTCCCATCACACATGCTAGTGGCTACTAAAGATCACACATTTCAAACAATTGATGTAAAAAGGAAAGCAACACAGCTGTTTCTTCAACTTCTCACCAAATTGCTTTGCAGCGCTACTAACATCGATCAAATGAACCCCGCCAAATTGGTATCCAACGCAGCGGTATTCTCACAACCACAGTAACGAAATGTATATCGATTACCAGTGCCTGCATCACAGGAGGTAAAATTTCAGGCAGTTTAAAGAGAAAATAAATTTAAGGCAGCGATGGCCACAGCAACTTACTTGTCGGAGTGGCTGTTACCAACAACACTCGCCAGAGTCGGCGGAAGCGTCAACTTCGTAAACAGGACATCTCCCCCGTATTTAGCGGTGCAAAACGGTCCTTTAACGCCAACAATCGCGATATTAACTAACATTGCCTTCGCTTGCCTGCTCTGTATATTATGGTTACTAAAAGAGCGCTTACAATGCTTTTTGCAACTACTTTACAACTGACGTGAACGGGCATGAGCAATGTACACAAATCCACGTGTGTTTGGCTCAGTCACACGGCGATTGCATTAAGTCAAGGACCCCTAAATGTGCGCACACACTGCAGGCATGTAGCTAGAACACTTGTGCACTGATTGTAGCAAGCACAAGATGGCTTTTAACCACGTAAATTCCGCAGCTCCCGATTTCTTGGAAGGAGACGAAATGCGGGCCGCCGGAACAACGCCATTTGCCTCCCTGGACAAAGATGACATCACGTGACCCAAAGATAGCGCCACAGCGGCCCCGAGTGTCACACAAAAAAAGCTGTAACAAGCTTGAAACTAAATTACAGAAGTATTATACTAAGGGATTTAACCTAAATTTTAAAAAAACCTAACTTTTAGAGATTTACGAAGCTTTTGAGTCAATTATAAGCTATAAAAACTTCAAAATATGAATCAAGAACGCTTTCATTGGAGTAGGAGAACTTTAGGCCCAGATTAAAGTAAACTTCAGTTCTTTATCCAACTGGGGACGGGCCCGTAGTGTGTTTGGTGTTGTTTATAGTCAGGTACAGTGTACATTCTAGTACGCTCTGAGTCAGATGAGCATGGAGGAGATGAGCATAGCAGATGAGGGGCAAAAAGGAGGTGTCTGAGGCGGGATAAGTTTTGCAAGGAGGCTGCGCATGGCGTCATGCTCAAGAGCATATGTGCACACCATGCATGTGCACGTATGTAAAAACGTCAGAATGTCACAAGCTTAAATCGCTTTCTTGTTAAATTAAAACCGAAACCTCTACGCATTGAAAAAAAAACAAGATGACGGATATGACGTCACAAGTAATATTTTTTTTGCGTTTGTAATTTATCCAGCTGGGGGAGTTTTGGCAACACAAGCTGTTTGCTTGCGGATGTCCTGGTGCCCAGCTGAGATAGTAAAAGCAGTAAAGGCGTTGGTGCTTCTGCGTCTCAGGATAGCTGAAAGCTTGATTTTGTTCAGGAGGGCGCAGCAGGAAGAATTTCCGTTCACTCGTTCAACCAGCGAAATCCCACTGCAATGACTGCATGGGCTTAACTGGTTCTTCCCCAGATAGGATGTGCGAGAGGCCCTCTTCGGAAAGTGCAAGCAGGCGCAACGGCGAAGATTCTGGCTACGCTAGGGTTCTGCAGTTTTTACTGAGAAGGTGCGTACAGGCAATCATTTAATTGAAATTGTCGTCTTTGGCGTGATACTTCGTTTGTTTTTGTTAAGCATTCTCGTTGGCTCGCGCATTGAGCTTGCGCTTTGCGTCGCAGTTGTGGGGTTCTCATCATGTCGGCTGGGTTTCGAGTGTACGCTTGTTTTATGCGCGTCGCACTCTTAGCTTTTATTGTGCGTAATGTGGGGTTCGGTGCAGCCATCTGGTTGAGGTGTTGATTGCCGTGTCGTGGAGAAATGCAAGCGCACATTGGCCACTTTACCTAGGCACCTCGTCAGTGTGCACTGGCGGCGTTGGATCGCACATTTTCTGTGCAAACGCGCAGTAGCGCGCGTCGTGTTGAGAAGCTGGCGCCGTTTTAGAGGACAGTCGTCGGTTGCGACCCCGCTCTCCGCCTAAATGTGGCCGTGAACGTGGGCGAATAAAGTTTTATAAGGTAAACATCTCGGCTTTCGCACTATTCCTATTTTTCTGTCACCTCGTAAACATGTTTTGCTGCCACAGGTCGTTCGTGCTGCAGGTCAGGGGTATAAACTGCCAGTGTGCAGCAGCTCGGACGCCTTGCTGCAATAATGGGGCTGCCAGCATCGCCAAATTGCAGGCTTCTCGAACTAGATTGTTCAAATGCCTAGTTCTACCTTTTGTGAAGATAATTCGCTTTCGGATCTACTCCAGCCTTCAGTGTAACATGTTCTGTAGACAGCCTTTCCGTTGTGTACCAGTCTGCTTGTAGCAGTACGAACAACCGAAAAACAAAACCGAAGAAGATATATAGACTCCAACCTTGTCTAGCAATGCAAGAAATGTGAGAACTCGCCTCTGCCATCCTGAGCCATGTTTAAGTTCAAGGGTTGATGATATATATTGCAACTGTACTAATGCATGCCTAGGAAGGAAGAAGCACCATGTGAATAGAATAGTACAGTTAAACCGTCGTTGCAACAGCGATATTGGCAATTCAGGGGAACGATTTAACAAAGGGAACTATGGCTTAAGCCCATTTGTACGAACAGGGTTCTACTGTTGACTATGTCGATTTGGTGCCCAGGTGACAAGTATACAACACTCTGCGGCAGAAGTTCTTTGATGAACTAGAAAATGAGAAAATCCCAAACCACATTCGCCTCATCCTAGCTTTGCAGCATCACAAGTCATGAAAGTGGATTGGCAGAGCTTTTTGAAAACCTAAATGTTGAGATTATACTGATGCAACATGCTTGCAAATGTGCCAATGGCACATCTTGCAATTTTTAGGGGGACAGATGTTTGTCTGCTGCAGGAAGGCATAGTGGTAGATCTGGCACATTGTTTGCCTTTTGTAAAACAAATTAAAAAAGGAAAGGAAATGAGCGAGAGAGTTTTTGTTTTATTTTGTCAATTTTTACTCAAAATAAAACTCTGTAGTGTGAGTGCACACAACAATGGCTTTCAATGCTACAAAAGATGAGTAGGGGCTGAACTGAGAGCTTATACCAGCTTTTGCGCTGTTTTTGTGTTATGCAGCAGTACTGCCTACCCCATATCGCACTTTAGCCCAGCTGTAGAAGTGCTGCTCGAGTGCAAGTGTGTGTACCAACTGCGTCCAACATTTGCCAGCTGGAAAAGTGCCTGACTGTGTAAACAGAGCACAGGTGTGCCACGCACTAGCAAGGCCACCTGAGGAACTGTGGATTGAGCTTGCACTTGGCATCGCTAGAGCTTAGTGACTAATGTAGTTTTTAAGCCTGCGTCCCTGAACAGCTGCAGGTTTTTGCATACATGGACAGCAGAAAGTTGACATTTTTATGCGACAGCGTTGACTGTTTGAGCCGTTACATGTATGGAGAATTAGCTAAGAAAAATTCAGCACAAGAATAGGCACATGGTGGTGGCAGCGGGACCAGAGCCAAAGATTCTGCTACATGTACCCTACTCTAAAACTTCGAAGGGGCAGTGAACCTGTAGGAGTTTACCTCAAACTAGGGTACTAGCTGTGATTAGGGCTATGGCTGCAGTTTGTACTTCTCTCAACAATATAGTAAGAAAAACTGCCATTAGAAAACGTTAACAAAAAAGGGGCATCAGGGAGCTAATGTCATTGTGTTCGGTGTTCGGCAAATTAATTGAAATTTAAGCTAGTTCTGATTTTTTTTTTTTCTAATTTTTGCTCGGTGTCAGTTTTGCTGGTGCAGGTAAAAAATTTAGAACTCCTTATGCTTGTCTGTGGACTAACATTGGAGTATGACATGGTGCATGGGGAAATGGGTGCAAGCAGAATGTTTGTGACATGGTTTTAGGTAGTCCCATCGGAGTACATTGAGCCCTAATATATAGTACAGAGAATAATTTGCTACTTTCCCAAATGTCAGTGAGAGAGAAAAAAAAAACAGGGAAGCTGTTGCCGTGCGAGTCTGGCAGGTGCACGTGCCACAGAATCTTCCCAGAGGATCACTGCTGAGTTGCTGTTGGCCGGCGCAGTTGTCGCATGTCAATGGGGAATGCTTCTTTGCACGCTAGCATGTCAGACAATTTTATGTGACCCTGCAGCAGATGATCAGTCATCATCATCATCACCACCAGCCTATCTACGCCCACTGCAGGGCAAAGGCCTCTCCCATTAATCTCCGATTATCCTTAAATTAAAAAAAAGGCTGATCAGTATCCTTCAGTATCCGCTTGGGCTTTCTAAAGTCTGTTAAACGCCTTAAATATGACCGCTGCTCTTAGAGCTTTTCGTAATGTAATGCATTTTCAGCACACAAGCATGAGCCCATTTTCAACGCGGATGCACCTCAGCGCTTGCATCTTTATTTTGTACTCGCTCTTTGTTTACAAATGGGCTGCTTGTTTGCACACACACAAAAAAAAGTCACTTAATTAAGCACTCCTTTGCATGTAGTGATTGTGAATGCATGAGTGTCTAATTGCCAAACATGTCCTTGCGTTATTATCGTCATCCTCTACCTTTTGGATCTTTCTCTTCTCTCAGCTACTATGACTCGGCACATACCCATGTTGGCAATGCCAAGCAAAGCGGACATTTAGTGGGGAGGTTTATGCTACTTGCCTAATTGGTACTTCTGTAATTGGCATGCTCAAGGGGCTCATGCTTCCCCCAGTTCATGTCTCTAGCACACGTTTCCAAGCCTAAGACCACAACACATTCACTAGGTCCACTTTTAGTCGGCTGGATTTACAGACCTCTGGTGGTCTTGGGGATGCATGCCAGTCTTGCATTTTGGAGGCCTCCAGTTCGAATCCCACTGAGTTTGCTGAACTTTTTTTTTTTTTTTCAACTCAATTACCCTGCTTTTTAAAATTTCTTTGACTCATCAGCCCTTTTGTGTGCCATCCATTGGGCATTTTGTGCACCGTCTGAGTGCCACGGACGCCGGATTTTCGACTTCTAATTAAAAATTGCTGCTTGGTATGCAGCAGAAGGGCTGCTGATGTGTGGAGGGGGATGTAATTGCAGACATTGGTCTGCAGTGCAACAAATGCTTCTGTGCCACATTTCAGAGGGTATTGATACAAAAGCCTAGCTCTTTAAATCGAGTTGATCCAAGGGGCTAGCCTGCAGGGTTATCTAGCGTGGATGGCAGCTCGTGTAAATGCATTTTTCTCATGAAGTGCGCAGTGTTTTGCAGTGCTTCTCTGACTTTACCACAGTATTCTTATTATCTGAGTAGCTGTCACAACCGCCTTACATTGTGTGTTGCATTGCAGTAAATGTTCCAGTGAATACATTATCACTAAACAGCTAGTCTGCTGTCAAGTTTCCTGAGTGATCAAAATGTTTATGTAGGTTATTAACTCAACATTGCAGGTTTGTGCTGCTTGTTACGTTTCTAATTTTAAATCTTCTTTTTTTGTTGCAGCATTGAAGCTAACCGGGCACGGCTTTTCAGCAGTGCCTTGGAGGTGTTTTATCAAGACGATTCAGATGATGAACTGCAGCTGAACGGACTATGTAAGTATTTCTTCTGTATGGGGTTCTCTTCCTGTAGCTGCTGTCTTAATTGCAAGGAAAAGGTGTGCTTGTGCTGTAAATAGCTTAGCTTTATTTAGTCATTTGTACAGAACAGAGAAAAATGGTGGCAGCACTAGGTTCATTTTTTTGTTATTCAACTTTTTATTGCCATAATGGCCTTGTTCTAGCTTGTTGATTATACAAACTACATTTGGCAATTCCTTTTGTTTTCTTTAAAATTTTTAGCCATTGTTCCTTACCGCCTTTCCCACTTGGCAATGTTTGCAACAAAGCGAGTGATGCGACTGGGGCAACAGACACTAACGTGCTCACGCTTGCACACAATGCAGGCGATGGCAACAGTGCTTGTTTGCCTTTTCGTGTCATCATTTCTCAGTTACAACAATACTGCACAGGAGTTTGTTTCGAATATGACACAGCTTTGCTTCTTTTTCTGGGAAACAGGAATTCTCTGGCTCGCACGTTGTCATCGACACCTAATTTGGAGCTTCGCTCAGTTTCTGCCTGTTGCACAGTGTCTACCTACGATTGTGTGCAAATGGCTTCGAAACAACGCTTTGCAAAAACATGGCAAACGTGTACATACCACTCGGTACTCAAAGTTGGCAGCATTTTCATGAAGAATTGATATGTAAAGTTTGAGCCCTGAGACTGCAGGTGCCTTTTGCACCATGTCTATTCTTGACGTTAGCAGGAACGGCACTGCAGTCGTGCAGCAACTGAACCTGACGTACGCAATGGCGTACATTTTCGTGTTTGGTTGGTGCAGCCTCCCATTCCAAAGTATCCAGGTGTTTTGGCAGGATTTGACGTCTAAGTCATAAGTCATTCGATGTCAGGCTCTCTGTTCCACTGCAAGGGCAACAGCAGTGACAAAAATTGATTGGGACCAATCACTTAAGTCACCGCAACTGGAGCAGCTTGAATAACGCGAGCCGGCTAGTGTGGTCGTAATCACTCGCTCTTGTCGCACCAGACAGTAGTGGGAACAAACCTTAAACCTGCAACTACCACATTATTCTGTGCAAATTTTTTTTTACATGGTTCTTATTTTTTCATGAATCTTTCTAATAATTGCAATTTTTTTTGCACTTAATCAATGTTTATTATAATGTCCTGGAGCTGCCTGCCAGTCTGAGGGCTGGTGCATTTGAGCTGAAGTGGACAGTGACAGCCATATAAAAACAATTTGCTGTGATGCTGTCAAGGAGGAAAAAACACATGTACAGAAATGAACAAGAAAAAAAAATTTTAAAACATATTTAGACTCCTTACGCGTGTTTCTAGGTGATAACATTACTGGCCCAGTACCTCGAGTAGGCATGTGAGAATTGTGGGTAGGTATGCTGATGCTGCAGCCAGTGGAAATTTGTGCTTTGGCTGTGAACTTCTGGTGTCAGCCAAATGGGCATTGGGGAATTGGCTGTGAGCCTTTAGCTTCAGCTATCGTCTTCACTAGCTGATTCACGTGATTTTTAAGTTGTTAGGCCTATGTTCAGCCTAATCTTTAATGCTAAGCCAAACGATGCGCTAAGCAGCGTCAAATTCATTGTACATCAAGCTCCAGGTACTAGTTGACGACATTAGACCTCAAAGCGTAGCGTTAGGTGTAACGTCGGGCCGCCATGTGCCTGCATGCACAGATGTGTGGCAGCAAATGGGGACGTCAGGACAGTGCACGCATGCTTTTCAGCCAATGAGGTCTTTGGTGCCACTGTAGGCACAAAGGCAGACTGCACCAGGTTTTCACAGAATGGGCCATGTATGGCTGTTGCCTTAAAAGATTAGCTGCACTTTGTACATGGAACATAATTATGCCAGTGCAGCAACAGGGTGGAAACTGCACAAAGCAAGACCTCGTTAATTTTGAGTGCTTCAGACCGAGAAGCACCTTCTGGGTGGATTTTTCGACACTTGCACCATGGCAGTGGGTGGATCCGGTGACCAGCTCAGCCCTAGCCATCTAGCGCAGGGTGGTGGAGAGGGCCTATTTCACCAGCAAGTGCCAAGCTATCCTGGATGAAGACGTCTCTCACCAGGAAAGCGCCCAAAGATTGCGCTTGCTGTTTCATTAAGGTGTATTCAATCAATCAATCAATCAATCAATCTGAAAAGGACAGTGTAAATATGAATTTGTAGAATGCTTGAGATTTTATGCGTAATACAAGATTTGAGTTGCTTGGTGGTGGACTTTTATGGGACTAGGGCAGCAACTTGGTGTCCTTAATCCGAAAGTAAGTAAATTCCGAATTAAGTTAAGGTGATGAGCTTAAGGGACCTTGTAGTTTATGCAAAAAGTTGGGCAGTCCATAACTTGGTACAATTTTGTTTGGCATAGAATGATGCTTCTGTTACAGGAAAAATTGCATTAGGAACACTTATTTCAAATGGCCTGCTTCTTATATAGCTTTGTGACATATCAAGAGGTCTTTGATGCACTTGGCCATTGCACAGGGCATATAGAGTATTCATGATGACTGCAAGTGGCAACACTGTGCACCCCAAGCCCCCACACTTGCCCGGTGGCCAATCATAGAAAGGAGTTTTTACGGTAAAGGTTAAAAGCCTAAAACGGTGGCTGTTGGAGCCGAGGTCAAGCTCCGGCCGATAGGCTCCCTGTCTAGTGGACTCTGCACCCCAGCCCTTGCTTTTACTCTGTGGTTTGATTTTTTTAAATTTTCCAAACCCAATTCTAGCCCCCCAAAAGGGGCTGCACTGAAGTTTCGTTCCCACCCCTCCCTTCTATCACTATTCTGAAGCCTGATAATCGCCCCCGTTTCTTGGTAATTGAATCCATCAACAACGAGAACCTGGTCGCCTCAAAATCCATATTTATAGTTGCAGAATTCCTGGAAAGTATTATCAATGAGTCATATAAAGCAAAAAAAGTCAGAGCTGGAGGAATCGTAGTAGGACTAAACAATCGGGCCAAGCCACAAAACTCCTCACTCAAATCCACATGGTCGATCTGGACAGCAGGGTCACACCCCACAACAGCCTCAGCAGCTCCCAGTCTGAGATCTCTGAGCCAGATGTGATGAACAGCACAGAAGCCAATCTGCTCAAAGGCCTGAGAGATCGGGGCATGACAGTAGCAAGGTGCATCTAAATGCAGAGAGATAACAAGGAAATGCCCACCAAACACATCACTCTGACCTTTGACCGCTCCACAGGTTCTGAATACATAAACGCAGGTTTCATCTGCTGTTCAGTCCATGTATGAGTGGCTCAGGCACAGCACAGCTCATGTCATGGCAGACTAACACACGCAAAGTGCGCTGAACATGATCAACCCACAGAAAATTGTCAGGCACAACACTTCACATCTACAAACTGCCAGGGATGAGACTCAGCATACTTCTGGACCAGCGAGGAGTTCCTTCTCAAGAAAAAAAAGTCTGGTTTCAACAGTGGTACAGTGCTGCGAGACAGACTTTGTCCTGCCCCCGCACCTCTTTGGTTTGGCAGCCAAAACCTGTCACCACACCGCATGCCAAGAACGCAGTGGTTGTGGTGGCAACAAACACCGACAAGAGCGATGCCACTCCTCTCGTTTCTGCTCCACCAGCCCCCAGTACACCTGAGGCTGCTTGAGCACATGTAAGCCTTCGGCTAGAGGCGCAGCCAACATCACATATGCTATGATAAAGCACTTACACACACACTCTTGAAACACTCCTACGCCTGTATAATAAATATGGCTGGCTGGGAGGGTTGGAAGGGCGGCTATAGTTGTGGCTTCCCTGAAGGAGGGAAAAGAGGGATCTTCCCCCACACGCTATCATCCGATCACACTGGCAAGTTGCCTGTGCAAGCTTTGTTAATAAGAGACTTGTATACTATTTAGAATACAGTGGTCCCCACAAGGGCTGCCAGGCAGGCTTCCAGGTGGGATGGTACGTTCGACGGTATTGACGACGAATGAATACAGTGCTAATAAACGCGTGTTTGTTCTTTGACTGCGATACATTTCTCAACTTTTTTTTTACTGCACACCGAAAGTTAGCCCACGTCATATTTTCACTCGATTTGCTCTCGATCTTAGGTGGGCTACCTCTCGGGATTTTACGGTATGCATAGCCCTTTCATTGCACGATATCGACAAATAAGTAAAAAAATGTAGTTACGGTTTCACTGAGGCTTCATGTTAAGAAACTAATCATGCATTATCTCAACAGAGTGTCTTCACTGATGGGCAGGCACAAGAATTGATTGCTGTTGTAACCCGCTGTGGCGGCGCAGTGACCAAGTTTTCGGGCTACAAAGCCCAAGGATGCAAGTTCGATCCAAGCCACTTTGGCTACTTTTCTGATGGAGGGGAAAAGCAAAACACCTGTGTGTCAAGGCTGGCGCCTGATAAGGAACCCCAAGTGGTCAAACTTAACCTGGAGCTCTCCACTATGGTGCGCCTCATAGCGCACGTGTAGCTTCGGTGCGTTAAACTTGAAAAAAAGGAAAAGCTATTGTATTTGAAAACAAGGAGATGGGGAATGTTGAAAGTGTTAATGTGCTAATCGAAAAAGCAAACACGGTCCTTGCACGGATGCTGAAACATGTCAAGGAAATCAAAGCAGCCGTGTTGAAGTTAAGTGAAAAGGAAGGACATCCCAACTGCTGAATAGGGCAGAGGTATCAAGTGTTGGACCAAAATTTTTGTGTACCTAAGCTCACTACACCCGAGCATTCCTTTGTGTTAAGTCGTTATTGAGATGAGTACTCATTTTTTTACTAGATTAAATTGTGGCAAAACAATAGAACACCAAAATTGGTTTATAATTCTGGAGAAGTTTAACCTAGAGAACTTCGTGGATAAAAGCATATTTCTCTGGTTTGAGGACATTGGGAGGTGAACTGAATTAACATGGAACAATAAGTCCTGCATAAACTTGTCAGTGTTGTTTCTGATCACTGGTGTTAGCACGTTACTGACAGCCATTCTGCATCTAGGTCACAATTTGCCCGGGCTTGTCCCTTGTCCAACTTAACTTCGTTCCCAATGACACTCAGTATTGTGTGCTTGTATTTCTCATGCTTGTTCTGCACCACGGCTTTGCATGCAGCATCGCTGGTTGCTGCATTATAAGTGCGCTTTTCCTCTTCTTTCGCTCCCTCAGTGTTGATAGCAGCCACGACACTTCAGTTTTTTCTTTTTCAGCTGACACACTTACCAGTGAGTGGTTAGTGTGGCGAACAGTGGGACATGGTGGCCCTTTATACCACCGCATACCGGAGGTGGTCATTTACACCACAGCATACAGCGTGATAAAAAGGGAATGTTTGAGACTAGCACGGGCTGCTTGGACTAGGCTATGTTTTATGGGGGCACACTGAAAGCAGTGCACAGCTGGACTGGGATGAGTTGGCACCCTAGGAATGCAGAAGTGTGGTTCCGCTTGGCTGGCTCAGTGTTGTTCTTTGAGACTGCTGGCGGGTGACCACATTTGGCAGCCAGCGCGGCAGTCCTTTTTTGCACTGCCTATGAAAAGGAACCACTAGTGTGGCGGGCAAGATGCCCACATTCAAACTGAGAATATTTATCTAAGACCAATTAATTTCTTTCTACATTTCCTGTCTAGATTTATTCATGTAGCAGTTCCTTGTGAGGCGAAGGGGGACACAGCAGACAGACGAGTTTTCTCGTTGAGTCCACATAGACATGCTTACGCATTCAAATAGGCTTCTGAAGGTTGCGATTTCAAACATGCAATCACTAGATCACGTGTTCACGGCAACATACCAAATATCACACCTCTGCATAGAGCAGGGGCCCTACAAACACGCAAAAAGATTGTTCTTTTTTTTTTTCCTTGTTTACATGGGAATTTTTACTGCCATTCAAAGGAGCATATGACATAGCTTTACGGGTGTGATGTAGCCTCTATGACGCAGCTGGCGCCGAAGACTACAGCGCCGCTATTGGCGGGTTCCCTTAAATGCTGCAGCCAATCAGCGTTCAGCTCTGGGGAAATCCGTGTCTACGCGAGCGACACTCCATCACAGCATATCTTTGTAGGGACGAATGTCTATCGTCGCCATCCGTTACACGAGCTTAGCTGAGTTTAGTTATAGCGCATCGTTTCCAAGATATAAATAACGCTGAAAAACATGGAGCGTCTCTGCAGCCGGAAACACCGCTATGCATGTGACCGCAGCAGGAATCTGCCTGCATGGTGGGGAACAAGCACACACGAATCTGCATAAAATGCAGCAGCTAAAACTTGTCGCCGTCCGCCAGAGCAGGACCATTGCTGAAAATCAGTTTACAAATGTGTGAAAGGGGGTGATAGTGCGGCGAAAATTGCACTGGGGATTGTCATCGACGTGGCTTTGTAAAGTGGTGTCCGAATAACAGTGATGAATGATGCTAAGCCTTTTTTTCTGCACGACCTGACCTCAGAGGGTCATATTCACTGCAGCAGCGCCGCATGCAATAAGAAAGAAAGTAAATCTTCAATTATTGTTGTGAGCGAGCCTGTTGCATATGGGACACCCCCCCCCCCCCCTTCCTATCTGGCCTTCAAACGCTCATTTCCCTAAACTGACGTGCCGACACTATCATGGCTGACACAAGAAGTCTCGCGACGAGGTTGACCAAAGCTTCTCCCCGCGCCGCGCAGCCAGTAGTGAGTGGAGCAGTACGTCGGCTGCTAAAAAAAAAATTCCGGGACGTACCGCCGAGCGGAGCCAATGGCTGCGTGTATCTCGGAGCGACAAGGGCCTTGTCTGGTTTCTCTAGGTGGTTTTGGTTTGGACCAGTGAGCTTGTAGCTTTCACAGTGCTTTGGACCATGAAGAAAGGGCAAAAGATCCAGGCCTTATTGCTGCCCTTTCTAATGAGTGATAGCTTGTCTAATACTTAACGCTCTTAAACCGTTTTTGTGAGAGTGAGAGGACGTTCTTTGGGAGTGATTGCGCACATAAAGTCGCAACCTTTGGAACCCTGTTTAGGGCCCCTTTAAAAGGACTGCAGGCAGTCTCCTCATTCCATGGAGTTTAGGTTTGAACCATTGAAAGCTAGCTCCAAACTTGCGTACATAATTACACAAACCTGTTGCACAATTTGTCCAAGTGTTAAGTGCAGCATTGGATAGTTGCTGAACCACAAATGCTGTAAAAAGGTGTTACATTTGCTCCAAGCCTGCTCCCAACAGCCTTTCTGGCTGCTCCAAGCCTGCTGCAAAATGCCTCTCTGGTTTTTCCAAGCCTGATACAAAATACAAAAGGTACTTTTGCCTGCTCCCAGTACTGCTGCCAAACCCATGTAGCTTGCGCCACCCCTGTAAGTGTTTGTACACCGAACAAGCATATGACAAATTCACATGGCACGAGGGTTACCAGGCAAGGAACGGGTCACTTGCCTGTTTCGTCCGTCAAGTACGTATTGATGATGGTAGGGTTTATCGCGTCGACGCAGCGCAGGCGATGAGGCACGCCGTAGTAGAGGGCTCCGGATTAATTTTGACCACCTGGGTATCTTTAATGTGTGCCGAAATCTCGAACACACAGGCATTTTTGCTTTTCGCCTCCATCAGAAAAGCGGCTGCTGCGGCTGAGAGTTGAACCTGTCTGCGCAGCAGCGCAATGCCTTAGCCACTGAGCCACCGCAGCAGGTTGTTAAACACGCATTATTTGTTTAGATGAGCGATTGCTCTGGCAGACATTGGAATGTGTAGCTTCTCTTGCCAATGGTTTGTTTATTGTTTTTGAAACTTTTGTCGAACGACTTAACCTCAAATCTGCTTGGTTACATCAGTATTTTTTAACCAGCCTTTCTTATGTTATGACTGAGCGCAATACAACAAGGAATGGGTGATCCAAGTGTAGAGGGAGTTGTGTAATGATACGTCTGAGTGTTGCGGTGCGGCTGCAGTGATAGTACATAAATTTTCTGCATGCACAGTCTGACATCTTTTGAAATAGATCTTAGTACGAAAGGGAACAAGCTGCTGCGGAGAAGGAAGAAGGGGGAGGGCCATGCAGGCAAGTACAAGAGCGAGAGAGGGTGGGGCCGAGGAAGGGGGCAAAGGGAAAGCAGATTGCACTGTGCCAAGGGGGACATTATCGGATTGCACAGGTTATTTTGCTGCGGCTACGGTTGGTGCTTGTTTTTACTTTGCTTTGGGGTCTCATTTACTTATTTAGCGTCATTTGCTGTCTAGCTTGCAATGGCTGCAATTCTCTCTGAATTTGCTGTAAAATAGCACATAAGTGTACCTGTTACAGTGGCTAAGAAGTGGTTCTGCCATGCCCATGTCTTGGATTTGATTCTCAGCTGTGGAGGAGGTATTTGTATTGATTGATTGATTGATTGATTGATAAACATTTTAATGAACCTTAAGCAAAAGGATGATGGTAAGGCCACCACCTTGCAGGAGGCGACGTCTTTCCACAGCACCTTCAAGCTGAATTGAGGAACTGCACCCTACTCTACCTTGGTCCAGTACCGAGAGGTCAGAGCTGGTCAGCTGCTCCACACACTGCTCATGTGGAGGGTTTGACGTTGGGGTGAGGGTGGTAGGGAAAAAAAACCGACATATTTCGCCCAGGGTCCCAGGGTTCTTTGGTCATAAAGAACCAGTTTTGTATGTTTTTTTTTTTTTTTGCGTAAGTGTTTGTATAAATTGAAAGACAATTTAACAAAAATAGCAGTGAACAAAAATGCGACATGTTCTGAAAATTAAGAGGGTGAGGTTTATGCAAGTGAGAACATTGCTCAATGCGACTTTTGCTTTGTCTTTGCATAAAGGGGCCATGAAGACAAAATATGTTTGGTTCATTCTACAGGTTGCCTCGTTGAAATAACTTTGACTACACTCAAGTTCAACGTAAACTTCACTTGGATAAGCTCTATGAGGGAAACAAAGATACTTCCTCTCATCAGAATTTTGACACACTTGTGCAATCGGCTGAGGCCTACAAAATGGACCAAAATAAATGCAAGCTACAAGATTGCAAAATGAACTATTTGCGCTTGAAATTTAGTGCACATTCTTTTTATAGGAGTAAGAACGGTAAGGTAATCAGTATAGATTCAGAGTGAACACTTAAACATGTACGCACCTTCATTGCATGTGAAACTAGTGCTGGCCAATGCTGCGAAGGCCCTCTGGTCATGTGAATGATTTTTGGGCACGCTGCTCTTTGGGGCCTGCCCCATGCCTCATCGTTCTAGCTGACCTGCAACTGTGCTTCGTGAGCTTGTGCATTAACCCCTTGCAGTCCGGAATTTTCACCCACTCTCTGGCCGTTCCAGTCCACTACCATTTTCGCAGTTCCTGGCACTGCGAAGAAAAACACAAACTGCAAGAAAAACTCGCAGGATATTTATTTTTTTTCTTGCATTCTGCTTGAAACTCCTTGACTGATATTTGAGCAGCGTGTAGAACTTCTCGAGGCATTGTCCTGGGTGCAGGCCATGGTTGTTACTTCAGGTTTTGCAGAAAATTAGTTTCCCTCCTGCCTCCTTTTGTTTTTGTATCGCTACAAATAGCCCAGGCCTTGAGGCTTTGGCCTTGGAGCTTGTAGGTAAAATTGCTTGTCTCGAATTGCCTTTCCTCGTACTCCATTAGTGCAGATGGGCCTGGCTTTTTGGCTCGATCACTCACATCACCCACAAACTTGGATGAGGTTGCAGCGATACTGCAGGTTTTGCTGCTCTTTCTCCACATGATTCTGCAGCTGAGTGCACCTCCAAATAAAACTAGTGACAATGGAAACCTCTGGATGCAAGGAAAAAAAGCCTTCGCCACCATTTCATTGCCTTTCGACAAAATGCGTAGCTCACAGAGTAATGATCCGCACTGTGCTGTCTCCACTACCGTCGTGGTCTTCGTCACTCGTCTCTGTTGATCCACTGTCATCACTAACTGATGGAGGCACGCAATTCTCTTCCTTACTGAAGTCATCATCACTTTCGCTAAATGCACCACCACAGAATGGACACGATGAGGAAGCCGTCATGCTTCTTAGCGAACAGCACGCTCGGGAAAATGCCTTGGAATCCAGAAGGCCCATGCTGAACATTGTGCTGCTCCCTAGTGCAAAAAGAAGAAATCGTCAACAAAGAAAGCTCACTTATCCCTCGAGAGGTGGCGCATCATGTATACAAAGAGTGCGCGGGCACATCACAGTGAGACAGACTGCGAAATTCAACCTTGAACGCCCAAGTAGGGCGTGGCCTGACAGCAGACAACTATGACCATGTTGCATTGTTGGACAGGGCCCGGCATACAACCGCAAAGAGTTAATAACCATAGAGTTTCATACTAATATACACTAGAGGGAAATCTGGCACCACCGTCTAGGCGAGCCGCGCTTCGGCGAGCGTGCCGTCATGTACCGGGCAGGCACGTTCCACTTGTCCTTGGCATGGCTCACAAACAGGCTGAAAAGTTGCCTCTGGCTGCAAAAATGCAACAATATTACGGCAGAAGATTAATCGAATTTGTTTTATCATTATAAAATTAAACCTCCAGAAAGATGTGTTTGCCAGGGATTATTTAGAAGGTTCATGCAAGCTGAATAAAAAAAACAATGTTACCAATTTTGTTGATTTGGCTTCAAGACGAAAAAGAAGCCATGTGACTAACCAAGCCAAGGAGGCGAGGAACGTCGCTAGCTGCAATGGCGCCGCCTACGGCGGCACGCGAATGCAGCGCCAGATTTCCCTCTAGTATATATTAGTATGAAACTCTATGTTAATAACCCTCCATGCAGAGGAACAACCTATTTGTTGCCCACAATGCCTCGTATTTTCTGTCCCGAGCAGAACTCTTGCCAGCTCGGCTTGTCTGACATTACACTTCCCAACCTGCACCAGCAACTCTGCCACTTCCGTGACTCTGTTGGGTTGTACCTAACATTTTTTTTGAAACAATTACAATGAATCGTAACAAAATCTGGCATCCACGTGTTTAGTCAGACTTAAACGGAGCATGGGAGGGTGGCCAAGAAGCATTGCTGCGCCACATAGGAAGACAGATGGTAGCCTCATCAGGCATGTTTAATTACGGTTCTGCTGGTGTGTCGGAACGCATGTTTACGAAGTCCAACAATAGGCTAAATACAATGGCACCGGTTACGTTGTTGCTCACAACCATCAAGGGTGACCAAATTTGCCGCTCTTGAGCTCAAGGAAGCTACACACATGCAATATTTACCAGTAAGTTTATCAGTTGTGATAGAGCTGATGAGGCCGTGACATCTGCAAGCCGGGTACCGCCGCATTAGTGCTCACCTGTTGTTTGGGCTCGTCGTCGTAGAACTCGAGCCCAAGCTTCTGGGCAAGAGCTGCATTGTCCAGAGAAGGAGAATCCATGATGATGAGGGTACTAGAAATTGAGTATAGTATATTTAAATGGCAGCCTCAGTTCCAATTCCTGTTGGATTGCAGCATTTAGATGCTACCTGAGGTAAACATACTAACTATCCATTCTAGGTACCTTCCAGGGCCGTACCCAGAGGGGGGGTTTGGGGGTTCGAACCCCTCCCGAAATCTTTTCCAGGCAGCACGTAAACAACACTTACTGTTGCTTTCAGCAAAACTAACCCCTTCCCAAAATTCATAACCCCCCCCGAAAAAAATTTCTGGGTACGGCCCTGGTACCTTCCTCTTTTACATCATTGCTGACATCATAAAATGTACGATGCAGCAAGGGAATTGAAATTTTGTTTTCATTGTTAAATTTTTAAATGAATAAAGCACTGTTTGCTGCCGACAAGTGCTGGGGGTATTGTAAAATGCCAATTCTTTTTATTTAAAGTTCTTGATGTCTTCGTGGCCCCTTTGAGGATTCTGTACATTATGGCAGATTTCTGGTTTGCCACATGTCGCTGTGTGACCGTGCCACATTTTAAGCTCTGTGGCGCTCCTTTAAGATGAGGCATTTTAAGGGTAGCAGTTAATGCATGTTAAATTTATGCCAACAGATACACTTGACATGGGTCGAGGTCTGATGTCAAGGAGATGTTATTTTCAACTTGTTTCAGCTGCTTCATCGCCCGATAACTCGAGGATTCTGGTAAGTTTCCACTTGGCCCTCTACGGGTTTCTACGTAATGCATGCCAGTGGCGACATTACTTTGAACCAATTCTGGGGTGCTAGTACAGGTCTGCAACATTTCCCTTTTTTAATAAATCTGAATACATTTGGATGGTGTAGTGTCTGCAGAAATATTTTTAATGTTCTATTGAGCCAAGCTTCTCTAACCTGGGCTTTCAACAAGCTTACCTTTTTCGACACCATCCTGTTTAACTTTGCTTTGTGTCCGCGGCCATATCGTGTGCGGTATAAAGCAGTTTCAGCAAACCTACATTGTTTGCTTGGCCTTTTTTGTACTAGACAGGTGGCAGCACCTTGTCAGCACTTAAAAATTGCGCTTAGTGCGCCACTGGGGCTACAGCTGTTGATAGTGGGTGTACGACTCACACGGGACAAGAAGCAAACAATGGGTCGCTATAGTGAAGCACTTGTAAAGTTGAACCAATAAGCCATGTTTTACTTTATTGCTAGTAAACTTCGAGCTGAAAGTCCATAGGGCAGTGTATTGGTCTGGCCTGCGGGTAGAAAGGATTTGTAACCTACATTGTTACTGCAGGGAAAACTATCAAGTCCTATCTGCATGTGAAAATTTTGAAGCTGAGGTATCTGCAGAGGGTGGTTATAAAGGAAGTAGTAAAGCACACGTCTTATTGGATGCTGGAATGGACAGGCAGCTGTGGAAATGGTTGACTAAGTGCACCCTCCCCCAGGGTCCCAAGGCTGTTTTTTCTGTTAGGGGCACTTATCGGACACAAAGCAGCTGTGTCAAAAAAGTGGGCCGCGCACTTTGGGGCAAGATCTGGTATCTAGAACAAAAAAGTTTGGGGGTCATAATCTCAGCTGCCAGGCAGTGTGGCCCATCTGCTTTGCTTTAGTAGGTGAGGTTTTGGAACTCAGTGCCTCACTTCCAATTTCATGGCAGATGCTTGCGATTCATTCAGGCAGAGAATAAATTGACTTTGTTAGCTGCCACTGCATGCCCCAGGCTTTTTTGCTCCCGTTTCTCCTATAGTACACAGATGGCAGACACGGCAGTGCATGAATGAATGAACAGAATGCTGTTGCGTGGTGCGAGTGCGGACAGATGGAGGGGCACTTGGCGGGATCGTGACTGCAGCTGCATGTGTATTCCAGCATTCAGTAAGGCACACGGGTTTCACTTGAGAAAAAAAAAAATGTTAAGGTGACAATTGTTCAAGATCATTCTCCTGCAGAGTGAAAGCAATAATTTTGCAAGCACTCCTTCTTTAGCATGTAAAAATAAGGATGCTGTTTATCCACGTTTTTGTCTACACCTGGCTCAAGGGCCCAAAAATTATTTTGTGGGCAATATCACTTTCCCTTTTTATATGCTTTACTGCTGCACTTGCATTGTAGAATTTGTCTCCTTACCATGTTCAATGGCCAAAATTCTTATGCTTTGTGTCTGCAAGAAATTGAATAACCATGTTTGGCTTGTCTGATCATTTAGTTCCAATGAATTAGTCTAAGCAGGTGTTTATGATACTAGGGCGCGCGTACGCTTGCAAAGCAACTTTATCCTCCTAACACTTCGAGGAGGTTTCTCGAGGGGGCTAGGGGAAATCGTTACCTACATAAATCCTTTTGACTAGGACTGTTAAGGTTATGCTATCAGTGGTTAAGAATTCTTTGATTGCTCATACATTGAGACACCAAATTTTAGTACGTGTTTTATTACCAAAGTGCCTAGTGATTGTTCCCTCTTCCCTTCTCTTTTTGTCTGCCATTCAATTTTCACTTTCTTTCTTTTGCAGAAAAATGATTTGTATTGCATCGTTAAGCAGCAGTCTGGCATCAAAAGCTATGCGCCACGGCCAGAGGTTGGCAATTCAATGGCTGCTCTTCTGCGAGAGGTAAGTGCGTTCTCTGTATTCGTAAAAGCGCATAAATTTTTGGAGGAGACATTTGAAGAGTAGTTTGGGTGCACTAAATCCTTAACTTGACAGCTAACGCTACTGCTGTATTTCTCCAGTGCATTCAGCTGTTTGTTGCCCGCCATTAAGGGGACACTAAAGTGATTTGTAAACATTGCGGGATTACTTGCGCAAATTGTTGTCTGCAGTCTCTAGGCCATGTTTCGACCACTCGCTGCATTTACGCAACTTTATTCATATTCAGTAGGAAAATCAGTTTGAAAATACTCTCCTCATCTCTGCATCCTCCTTGCCGATTTCCTATGACGTTGTGTATGACATCAAAACAAGATGGCTAGGCTTGACTGCGCTACTGCACGGCTCACCGACCCTCCAACAGAATCAGTCGGCCAGGCGTTTAGTCGGCCGACGGGTTGTCGCAATTCGTTCCCTCAGTTGAAACTAAGCCACGTCATGATTTGTGCCTGGAAAAATGTGTTTTTAGTTTGTTAGGCTGTGGACTGTATCAAGCTCTAAGTCCAAGTAGCTTCACTCAAGCATCGCTGACTGGTACGCTAGTAGAAAATCTAAGGCCAATTTAAGGCAGAAGAGTCAGCGAAGTTAATATAGGAACTAAGAAATTTTAATTAACCGAAACTTTTATGCGTAAAAACAAGATGCAAGAAGCACTTTTTGCGCTGGGTGAACTAACGCAACGGTCAGCAGCACGACCGCACATCTGTGAACGCTTTTCCACCTAAGGAATGCAGTTGCTAGAGATGAGATATTTGTCAGAATTTGGGGGATGCTTACTGCACGAGCGCTATTCAAGAAATAGTCATCTAAGCTGTTTGGAATGCTAAAACAATATAAACTGTAAACTGGCTATACATCAGTGTATACGGTATATTTCTGCCCCTGCCTGTGCTGGCTTATGGCTGAGTGGTCTGGAGCACTAGGTATATTGTTTTGCAATTCGCAAGTTCGAATCCCTGATAGCGCATCTATTTTGAAATTGATTTATTTGTTTTTGGGCAATGTACTGAATTCACCATTTTTGCGCTGTAGCATTCATTGCTCCATGAGCAAGTTCGCAGAACGTGTGCGGACTGACACTGATGTGCTGTCGAGTTCTCGTTGGCGTGGTGTTGCCATAAGCACCGACTGCTTGCGTGCACAGTCCCGCATCAGCCGACCCTTGACCTGGCGCTAATACGCCTCTTACGATACAGGCACAAGCCAGGCAAGCCCCAAAGGGGCGGGGGAAAGCACATCGCATTTGAGCGTCTCAGGTGAGGGGGGCGGGGCGGTGTTCAGCCACTGCGTACGCCTAGGCTAGGGATAGTTACAATTCCAAGTGGTGCTGCTAGTCTTATCTGACGTATTTTACCGCCGACAACGTGGCAGGAGTGCGGTATGCCGACTACTGAGATATCGAGGATGCCCAGCCAACGATAACGTCGGATGACAAGCATGTTGTTTCACAAAATCGGAACCGAAACTCATTTGAATTCTAATCCTGGACATTGTTCAATCACGTAGCACCTCGTATGGATGTCACTGCTTTAGTTGGTGCGGCTGCCACAGATTGTGCATGGTAGTTCTTCTTTCGGGCTTTATAAAATAAATACCGCCTTATCAACTGGATAAACGATGAAAAGTGTGTTTACTTGAGCCAGTCTACACTGTGCAAGCAAAAACAGGAGCTGGACAAATTCGCTTCAGTGTCTCTTTAAAAGTATGTGCAAGGTGAAATACTTTTTGTTTCACTAAATAGTATACCATTGCATACATTATGCTTGTTAAAAGTTGTCCTGTTACCAATTTCACTTTTTGATGGTGGTGCAAGGGCTTGCTTGACACGGGTTATTTTACTTCTTTTCAGAGAGAATGTGGGATGCCCTTTCGCGGCATCTTCACAAGGGGAGACAAGTGCAGGATAAGTTCTCGGCAAGTTTCAATGCGAGGCATTTCCTTTTTTTATCTGTGCCAGTCATGTTTAATTAAAGGGGCCATGAACACTAAACAGCTTAATTCAATTTGAAAGAACAAGCCTTTGGTAACTTATTTAGCTCCATTCCATCCACGAAGTACACTTTTTTAACAGAAAAAAGTGCTAGAAAACCTGAAATTTCACACTAGTGGCATAATATAGACAGGATTGACATAATATTGGCGAGCACTAAACACATAGCTGACTGTTAATGTTCAAGTGACACCAACGAACGGAACTAGACGCCTCACTACAATCGCCCAGTCGTGTTTATTGGCAGTGGCTTAAATTGGCCGCCGCTAATCTCGCAAACAAGATTCTGTGATGTCATAGTAAAATGGCCGGAAAGTGGCTGGGGAGCCGCCACTGGTTCATTGGTTTTCTTTAGCCCTTTGTTGTTTGTGGTCGTGCCCTGCCCGTAAACGCAACACGGCCATAGCGGTCCATTGTCAGGTTTCGCCCGACTGTGGTGTTCAAGGTTAAACATGATGCGCCATCTCTTGAGGGTAAGTGAACTTTCTTTGTTAGCGTTGACTTTTACAGAAGTTTACTTAACTTTTGCACAAGGGTGCAGCACAATGTTCAGCACGGGCCCTCTGTATCCCAGCGCATTTCCACGTGCGCGCTGTTTGTTGCGAAGCATGGCCGATTTCGTATCACGTGCGTTTTACGGGGGTGCACTTAGCGAAAGCGATGATGGCTTCAGTGAGGAAGAGAATTGTGTGCCTCCATCAGACGTGCTGTTTGTAGTGATAGAAAAACAAAAGTAGGCAGGAGAGAAACTGTGTTTTTCTGCAAAACCTGCAGTAACAACTGTGGCCTGCACCCAGGAGAATGCTTAGGGTGGTTTCACACGCTGCTCAAATACAGCGGAACCCCGCTCATACGTCCCCCGGACTTACGACGACCCGCTTCTTACGACTGATCACCGTGGTCCTGGCAAACTACCCGTATAAACAATGCATTAAAAACCCCAATTATACGACACTCAGGTTGCACGTGGTCCGCTTCATACAGCGGACCCTGGCACAAATAAACCTTTTTTTTTTTTTTTTTTTTTTTTTTTCCCTTGTATTTTACATTGCTTCGCCGCTTCGTCCCGACCTCCTTTATTTTTAACCCCCGTTTTACGCTGCTTGATGTGCAAAGGTCCGCAGGCAGGCGAGACCACTTGCTGAACAGACGCAAGCAAGCAGGCGGATCTCGCAAGCGGGAGTTAACCTTTGACGGCCCCACACGGAAGCAGAACGCCAACACGCCAACCATGAAAAGTCGAAGTTCAGGTGGCAGGCGGACCGTAAATTCGAAGCTCCCGTTTAGCCGACGACAAACGCGAAAACACACAAGACGCAACCTTTTACGGCGATGGCCGAACACCTGCTTTTCCCGCCGGCTCGATCCAAGTTGTTTCCTTTCACGACACTCCCTCCCTGTATCTCTGCTCTCTGCTTATCAGTGTCTTTTAAAGCCGTGTTGTCACTCTGCTCCTTTCTTTGGTAGAGTGTCTCGAGTCAATTCACACTGACCGCCGCAAGGGAGACACGTGGACGTTGGCACCGCCATTTTGGGTCAATCGCTGGTCGCCACAGCAAGTCACTGTAGCAAGACCACGCCATAATTTTCACCGTAACACGATTTACTCGCGAAGTTTGAATCGTATCTATTTCGCGTTGACGGATCTTGTTGGAAACGAAAACAACTACGCGTTGAGCACTTTGACCCAATAGCGACGGCACAGGACTGTTCAAAGGGTGTCTCCACCATGTACGGGAATGCAGTTTTTTTTTTATCTCGGCCTGGTACTATCGTTTGTGTCGCTCGGTCTTGGCAGTTTCACGCTCTTCTTTTCCCCTCTCAATTTGTCCGACCACGTCCGCCTTATCTCGCGCGCAAGGCGTGGCTGGCGGGCACCGGACGGCACGGTTGTCGCGTAGCGCGCGGTGCTTGGTTGGCTTGGCTGGCTCGGATGCATGGAGGGGAGGGGGGCACAACATAGGCGTTGCTTTTTTTTAACTTGGGTTTTCAGCAAAATGTTTTTAAATCATGCAAGAACGCACTAAATACAGTACTTTAAATAAGTTCGTAGCCCACCTGTCACGTGAGATTGTCTACTAGGCCAGCATTTACCTGCAACCCAGTCGTAGACACCCTGGTGATACGACGCTTTTTTGCGGTCCCTTGAAAGTCGTATTATCGGGGTTCCACTGTATCGCTAAAGGAGTTGCAGGCAGAATGCAAGAAAAAAATATATATATCCTGTGAGCTTTTCTTGCAGTTTGTGCTTTTCTTTGCAGTGCCAGGAATCGGCAAAATAGATTCGGACCGGGAAGGCCGGAAAGTAGATAAAATTGTATGACCGGAAAGGGTTAATATATTAAGCTCCATTATTTGTTTAAAGTTTGTGATAAATTTAGTATCATTATTGAGACAACTGCACTCAAATTTCACCTTGGCCGAATTTATTTTGGATGTTCAGTTTGTGCCACCAAACCAACTGGGCCATGACTGGTAGCCTTGTAAAACGCCTTGCTAATAATCAGTTAAGATGTTTAAAAATTCCCCCGCATTTCCCCGAGGGGGAGAATGTGAAAGTGCGAATGCACGGTTGTCGGCCCGCTTGCGGCGCTTGCGCTCGGCCCCCGCAGCCCACCGCCTCGCCGCCTTCTCTTTCATCTCTTCCATCGGGTTTGTAGTATCACGTGTACACCACGCAGTTATCAAGCCGCTATAACGCCGCTGAGTCGCCAACGCACGCCGCTGACGACGTAGTTTGAATGCGTTAAAGATATAAGGCGCGTCACTAACACTGATATCAGCGTCGCGTCCGTGGCTTGGTCGGTAGAGCGTCGCGCTGCGGCCGCAAAGTCCTCGGATCGAAACCTGGCGCCGGATGCTGTTTCTTTTTTAAATATAGAGGAGCACTGCGGACGCCGCCGCCGCCGCCGCCGCCGGTGGATGGTTTGGGGTCGCTTATAAAGTGCATTCGCACTTAAAAAGCTCTGTCACAGATGACACTGCACCTGCCAGCAGATCGCAAAACTAGCCATGAAGCGGAAGTGAAATGCC
Source organism: Haemaphysalis longicornis (assembly GCF_048455015.1). Taxonomy (NCBI): domain Eukaryota; kingdom Metazoa; phylum Arthropoda; class Arachnida; order Ixodida; family Ixodidae; genus Haemaphysalis; species Haemaphysalis longicornis. The sequence continues at coordinate 388,860,724 of NW_027526203.1, read as the reverse complement.
GGACGGCCAGATGCTTGGTCCTCTGGCTAGCCAGAACTGGTCGAGTGCCACTGGATGCACTTCTCCGAGGGCTACTGCATGCGCAAAGCACGCAGGTTTGCTCTGTCCGGCCGGATGCAATGTCACTTTAAACTGGCTGCAATGGCCACGCTCTTCTCAATTTCAGCTTCAGTACTGCCAATTTTTTCTGGTTGTTTATGCCTTGCTCGCATCTATTTCGGCTGTCATATTTTGTGTCTCGCAGTCTTTATAGGCAGACTGTATGGAAATAGGGCAAAAAAACAGCGCACAGAAATGGAATGGAAGACAAGAAACACACACACACGTGCGCTGCTTGTTTTCTTGTTTTCTGTTCCGTTTCTGTGCACTGTTTTGTTTTCTCCAAGATTATGAACCAACTAGCTTGTCTATACACCTTAGTATGGAAATAGTTTTTAAGAGGTTAAAATTTTCAGGGCAGTTGGCCTTTAATGAGCCAAACTCATATTTTGTCTTCGTGGCCCCTTTAAAAGAACAAGAGTGTGTTAAATTGTGTACTTATTGTCTTGGGCAGCCAAGGGGCCACCTACCTTCGTTCCAGAGTTCTACAGAGCCGTGGCCCTTTGGTAGATAAAGTGACGGATGCAGTAGTGGCTGGTTCTGCTAACTGTTTGAGATGTTCATCTCATAACAAAAACTCGCATGAATGTAGCACTTGCCCCAGTGCTACATTATTAGGTTACAAGAAAGTAGGGCACAAGTTCAAGGATTGATGGGTCCTTTGTTTGCAAAAAATAACAATAATTCATTCTTCTTCTTCTTAAATCTAAGAAAAAGTCGCAAGTCACCTGGTGGAAGGATAAGTTTGGGTTAAGTCTTGAGGGTTTTCTTTCTTTTCTTTTATTTTTTATTGGTTTGTTGCTTTTATGGCAAAGCAATGTCTCCTGGGTGGACTTGTGCAGAGTTACTGTAAAACCCTCAACTTCTGCAGCACGAAAAATTTGTGAAATACAGAAATTTTAAAGCATGTCGTTTAAAAGTCTTTCCATTCAAAGCTAAACTAAACTGACCAGTAATGCCGGTTTACCTCCTTACAGGTTCATTAGCCTTTTGCTGGGGGAATATTTGCCATCTAGTCAGTCATAAGTCCTGCTTTTTGGGGTTTTCCACATCCCATGTAGGAATGGGAGAAAATTCATTTTCCCTGATGGACGCAGTACACTGAAGGATGCAGTACGCCAGAAACCTGAGCCAAGCCCAAAACTTCGGTCTGGGTGGTTCGCAATGTTTTAGTGGCTGTGACACAGTTACCGTACTTACCCAATTTTAACGCCCCCCCGATTTTCCTGGCAAAAAAAACGAAAAAACTTGCGCCTTGTGACCCAGAAAAACGAACGCGAGAGAAACGGGCGATTTATTTCCCAAAGTAATCTCATTCATCTTACTACTCCTTGTCACTTTCTGCTGACTACAACATCTTGTCCTCGGTGCCGTCAAGCGCGTTCGTGATGCAACACTTCTGAACAAACGTTCAACCATGGTCGATGGGATCGTGGCTCACGCCTCGCACGCAAGCTTCTCCAGAGGTGCACGCTTCAGCCGACCGCTCGTTTTGAACGCGTGAGAAGCCGCTCGTAAGCCACTCGTGGAAGTGGCGCACCGTTGTTGCCGCTGCTACCATTGCTGTTATCAAGCGCGCAAGTTGAACGATTTGACGATTTGTTGGAATGCCGTTAGAAAAGCCTAGGCGCCTAGGCTTCCTGCGTCCGAATGGCGATGGCGATGGGTGGGACAAAATTTCGGCTGTTTCGGCAGTTTCAATTTTGTATCCGATTCTAACGCGCATGTGATTTTTCGGCCTATTTTTCCGAAAAAAAAGTGCGCGTTAGAATCTGGTAAGTACGCTATGTGTGCTGTGCCCAGTTATTAAGGAAGAATTGGGGACCACAAAATTTGCAAGGTTTTTCAGTACATTTAGAGCTTAAAAACATGATCTGTCTCCAGGTTACTGCCGAACGTCAAAGCGGACACACAGTACTATCCAAGCAAAGCATTCATTGGCACTTTTGCTCGAAATGGGGACATATTCATGACAGCATGTCAGGGTGAGTATATAAGATAGCTACAGATGTGTTGCATGTCAGTTGGATGTTATATTGCAGCTTTGTTCAATGTAGATAGCTGTATTGAATAGTGGCAGTGATAGGCTACTGAGGTATTCACCGGACATTAAGAATGCTATGCATGCTTGCACCTTGCATTTGAATTTCAACTTTTCTCCTTGGAGGAAATTGTATCGAATAAAAGGGGCAAGGCTGCAGTGCTGCGTATAAAGGGAACTTCGCTCTGGATCTATAGTGTGCATTGACCAGCAGTGCTCTAAGAAACTCGCCTGGCCCCCTCAAGATCAGTGTAGCATGAAGTGTGGCTATCCTTCATTCTGAGCACATCCCATTGACTTGGAATGTACGAGTAGTCAGGAGACCTTTTCTCTGTCTTGTTTTGCTGCCTTTCTTTGGCTTGCTAGCAGTACCCAGTGTTGCTTCAAAATGTTCATGTTGTGCAGACTGTGTGATCCGCATCTACGACACAAGCCAGGGGGACTTCAAGGAGTTCAAATCTGTGTCTGCCAGGGATGTGGGATGGAGCATTCTAGACATGGCTGTGAGGTACGTCAGGGCCGGCTACTGCTGAGCCCCGGGTGTACACTAACAAACAAGAGTACTGCTTGCAGGCTCGCCTTTAAATTGAGGTCTCTCTCTCTCTCTCTCTCTCTCTCTCTCTCTCTCTCTCTCTCTCTCTCTCTCTCTCTCTCTCTCTCTCTCTCTCTCTCTCTCTCTCTCTCTCTCTCTCTCTCTCTCTCTCTCTCTCTCTCTCTCTCTCTCTCTCTCTCTCTCTCTCTCTCTCTCTCTCTCTCTCTCTCTCTCTCTCCCCTCCCTACATGTGTGCGTGCGCTATGTGCAATTGTTGATGATGCCAGTTGTGTTTACTCTTACTTTCAGTCCGGATGGGCTTTATTTCGTGTACTCCAGCTGGTCTGAATACCGTAAGTGCAATGCATTCTTTACAACAAAATTATTGAGCCTCATTTGTTATGTTAACGCATGGATGGCAAGTGGCACTGAAAAATGTGCTCTATTGCTTTTACCGCTTACGAAAAAGGCGGCATGAACTCTCGGTCGGCATTGTGGGTGACGCAACTGTCGAGCATGCCAAGTGGGGGGGAGGATTGCCGTTTCCACACCATGCGAGTACCTTGTGAGCCTGTTGACAGCTAGTCGCAGGTGGAGGTTAGTCAGGGCAATGTGAGGCCATCCCTGTGGGTGGGGCAAAGCTTGACACCTCCGCATCCTAGTTACAGCCCCACAATTTGCACATGACTGGGAGCCACGCACCAACAGAGAACAGCATTGTGCTGTTCATGCCCTAGAGATGGCACACTTTTAGCTTTATTTGTGGAGGTTGCCTAGGTTTTTGATGCTGCTTGTTACCTAGGTGCACATTACAATGCGATTTCACCCTTAAAACTAAATTGTGCTCTAGTGTAAAGCAGTTCAAATCTTTTTCCTATGATTCATGCTTTTTTTTTTGTGTTGAGCACATCAAACGACCAAACATCTCTCGTTTTTAAAAAACACCGCATTGTCTACAGGTCTGCAACCACAGCGCTCTGCAAAAAAAGACCATTGTGCAAAAGCTAGGGACCTTTCATATATGGTTGCACCCTTGCAGGGGAGGGTGTGAGCTTGGATTATGAAATTTTTCTGCTGAACAATAATCCAGGCATTTGTTTTTATCAGTAAAAAAAAATGTTTTCTCTCTGCAAAAATTTCAGTCCTGGACTTATGCCTGGTGCATTAGTGAACTGGCATATTTACCTTGGTTCATTGTTTCCTTGTTGTGAAAATTGAATCTATAAATAAAAATTTAATACAGGAAAACTTCTGCTATAAGCGAGGAATAGGTGGTACTGTATGGGAGTCAAAATCCTTTCTTTCTTTTTTCCAGTCCACTTGTGCAATGTTTATGGAGACCACCAGATTCATGAGGCACTGCCACTTTGTCCTGAAGACAGACGGTTCTGCATCTTTTCCTTGCAATTCTCATGTGATGGGGGAGACATTCTTGGAGGGTACGTGACTTTTGTTTTGTCGCATTGTCTATAATGGTCTCCTTGTTGTGTGGGCGGGAACTGTAATCTCTTGAGGGGCCAGTAGTTGAAGCAGATAGGCTGGTATTGCAGTGTGCCAAGAAGGCAGATACACGCCTGTGTGTGTCACTATATTTCAACGCACATTATAGATCTCCGGGTGGCCAAAATGAATCCAGAATCCTCCACTATGGTGTGCCTCATAGCGCAGGTGTAGCTTTGGAGCATAAGACCCCACAATTTGAGAAAGAGGGAAGAATTGTCTGATGCTGGTCTCTAAGGCCACTTGATACTGGCTTGTTGAGTGCTACAAAAAGACAACAGCTGATATTTAGGTTAACCTATTTTTGCATGTCTCTCACGGGGAGGAAAGGTGAAATCATTGAAGTTTTATATGTGGCAGCCTTGTGCTAGTTGATTTAGTGTAGTTCATAGTTTTGCCGTTCAATGTAACGCAGGCAATTAGCGTATGTGCAACGTCAGCAGTAGAGAAAACTCTTTGCACCGTTCATGACTGCAACACAAACTACCATAAGGACATCACACTGGTTTGCAGGGTGTTTTCATGCCATCTCAATTTTAACAATTTTGTTAATTTTCTTATAATTCTTAATGCAAAAGCATGAGTTCAAAAACCCCAGCATCATGGCCAAGGCATTACAAAGTGGGTGGCTGCTCAGAGCTGCTCAGAGAATATTGATTATGAGGTTTTAACCATTAACATGGCGACGCTACACAGGCAATGAGGGGCATAGTAGTGGAGGGCTCCGGATTAATTTTGACCTCCTGGAGATTTTTAACGTGCGCCGAAATTTCGAACACACGGGCGTTCTTTCGTCTCCATCAGAAAAGCGACCACTGCAGCTGGGAATCGAACTTGCATCATTGGGCTCAGCAGCACAACGCCTTAGCCACTGAGCTATCGCGGCAGTCTCTTCGAAGAATAAAAAAACGAGTCAAAGAATGCTCTGATTGAAGCCAAATTCTTCAGGAAAAATTTTTCTGGAAGCCTACTGTAAACAGGGTTAACTAATTGGGTTGGGTAAATTTGGTTCTGGGCAAGAATAGCACCCAGGGCCTCAAATGCGAGGCAATCGCACATATTCACCACCACCACATCTGACGGTTCTAGGTGACTAAATGGGAACCATGTGAATGTATTGGGGTTTTTGACTTGTACCCCGGTTACACAGGCACTTCAGCAACTGGTAAACAAAAGTCGGTTGTCCGTAACAGCCGTTAGGCGGAGTTAAACAGCAGCGCGAGCACCGTTTGAAAACCAACAGCGATCAATGCTAATAGGTGACCGGTAAAAAGCGCAAAGGTTCATGGGTGCATTGTCTGCTCCCGCAGAGCCCAGCCACTTCCGGTTCGAGAGCTCTCCTTGCCTCCCGTAGGCCGGCTGCTTTGATGCGCGCGTGTGCATGTTGTTTATTTGTTTCTATCGAAAAAACAAACGCTCATGCATCGCACATTGAATGAATAACAACGATGAACCCTACTAGGGGCTCCTTTGAAAGGAAAGCACCCTGTGACAAATAAACAACACGCACACACGCGCGTGAAAGCCACCGGCGTACGGGAGGCCAGGCGAGATCTTGAACCGGAAGTGGCTGGAGCAGACGACGTACCCATGAGCCTTTGCGCTTTTTACCGGTCACCTATGGAGCTTGCTGGTCTCCATTCCTCCACTGTTTCTGTCGGCAGATAGACAAAATGGCAGCCCCCAGCAATGTGTCCCCGCTGTAGGTGAGCACGCTGCTGCAAAAACACTTCATGTGGACACTGTTGCTGACGCATTTGTTAATTAATCTGTGGCAGGACAGTGGTGCTGTGGTTAGTACAAGTGATAGATATTGAAATGGGATGCTTCACCGCATCGAAACCACAACAGCCATTTGCAATGCCATTGATCGGATTGGATCGGCTTAATGAGGTTCTTAGTGCTGTTACAAAAATTTTTTTGCGAGGAGTAAAAGAAATACACTGTGCAACATGCAGTGCAGAAAATAGAGAGAGAATATTGGAGTTCGCGAGGTAAAATTTCAAGGGTCAACGTAATGAGTCATCCAAAGAGAACTGAACATGGAAAGTGCCATGTGAGCACAGCCACTACTATGCAGTTCCCACAGCCGTTACAGCATTCAACTGCCGTTTGCGTTAACGGTCGTTGCAACAGGGGTGGACAGCTGCGCATATTGTGAAGTTTTGATAAAAATCCATTTTGCTGCGCCAAACTGCTCCTAAAAGCATTAAAATTCCGAAAGTTGCTACAAACTGCCCCTAACAGCATGAAAAGCAACGAGTTTTATGCTCACGTAAGTTTCAATGAGGAAAATTCCAACTTCACAACATGATTTCCCAAGCAGTCCCAAGGTGATGATGTTTTTAGCGGTTTGATTTATTGATCAATCTATAAATCAATGAAAAAAAATGTTAAGGTCAGATAGCAAAAAATGACCCGACGGTCTTTTTTTTTTTTTTTTAATGTCACATTTTTGAATTGCAGGTTTTATATTCTGTACGTTTCCAAAGTTTCTTCATTAAAAATCATGGCAAGGCACCACAAAAAATACTTCTGTCACCTGAAGTGGCCAACTATTTGCGCAAATTGACAACAAAACAGCAGTTTTTGCTGCGCCGTATCTCCGAAATGACACCACCGAATGCTGCCATCTTGGTATGGTTAGATTGGCCGATCCCTCGTCTTCCGCTTTCTGATCACCTATTTCATCTTTCAGAAGCACACAAACGGCAGAAAAAGAAAGACCACGAAACAAAGGAAATGGTCATTTCTAATGCGCAATTGACTCTCTGGCCGAGTTCACTAAAACGGCCTTCCTGATCACTGGGCCTGCTGCGGTGTTCAAGCACTTTGTGCACTTTGCTTTTTTTTTTTTCCTCTCTCCCCTTCCTGGTCTAGGCAACACGAGTGGCTGGGCAACATTTAGTCATTTTATCTGTTGCGGTACAGAACAGCGACAATATAACGGCGATAACGCTTTGGAACGTGCACCAGATTAGGGGAAGTTGGGGTGCTCGAAAGGCAGAGTTGATCGAAAACACCGTGGTGCCTGCTGAGTGTGTAACACAGTATGTGTATCTATAACTGGGGTTTGACAGTGAGCTTGCGAGCCATGGTAATGGGATGATTGACACGACAAAAGTTGCGGCGCAGGCTGCATTGTGGCGAAGGGTGCGGGCAGCACTCGATAATAGGCCTGGTTACTATTAATCTCCAGTAGTAATTATAATGTATCTCAAGTGAAATTTCATGCCAAAGGTGAGGTGAGGTGGCTAAACATAGCAATGTTACTGAAATTGCTATTGTGGTGAACCTGCACCTTGAGGATTGAAATGCTCCGGAGGTGGGCTGCAATGGGGTTGCAATGCTTGTCGCCGCGCTTTGTGCAACCTTTGTCGCGGCTGTACACTGGTTCGTACGAGCGGTCTGGAATTACAAAAATAATTGCAGTGTCCAAATGATAATAAAAACACCTTACGATTGCAGCATTTTTCAATTTGATATTTTTGACTGCTCTATGCATACAGCCTCAATAAAATTTAATAAGTTTGTAAGAAGGTGGTGCAGTTTGTACCTTGTGATACTTCATTAAAAAAAAAAACTTTCCCCGAAGGCTGTTTTAGTGTGGTGTGTATTCCAGACTAATTAAAAAGTGTACTTTTTGCCCCCAGTTGCTACAAATTTGATTTTTTTTCGGCTCCTAAGATGGCGTAGTAAATGTTAACTGTTCCAAATTGAGCTTCTGCTCCAAAATTTTCTGCTCCGAAAACTGCTCCCAAGTCTGTTTCAGCTGCCTCACCCCTGTTGCAAGTGCCCGCGTAACAGGGGTATTAGACATGTTTTAGACACACCTACTAAGGCATAAATGTGTAAATTTGAGCATGCAAGTTACAGTAGAGTTGGTGAGTAGCAAAGTACGTTCTCGCCAAATGTCCTCTTTGCTTGTTGATGCGAACGTGGGTATGTGCCAGTTAATAGTAGGTGAGAGAACAAGAAAATAATGCAAAAGGTAAAGGATGATAATAGAGACATCGTGCTACTAATTGCACACTAATGGCCGTATTCTGAGTCTGTTTTCCACTTCATGTTTTCTCAACTCGACTGAGTGGAGGATACCGCAATTCTTTTACATGAAAAAATTCCTTTCAAATATCTCCTCCACTGGAGAACTCGAGTGGAGGAGGGATTCAAAATACCGGGGTAAAAGTCCTTGCAATTTTCACCTGTTCGCCGCACAGGTTTTAAACATGCTAGCAATCCACAAATTAAGCTCTGTGGGCTTTCCAATCTGTCATCATTGCCAACGTTGGCAGGTCAGCAGGGAGGAGAATGCAAGGGGAACAGCATTTTTGGATGCTTTTGCTCATTAAAAATGACTGCAAATCGGCTGGAAAACTGAGAACATAGCACTTCCTTCCATCATATGTCTTATTAAACATTTTTGGGGTGGCGACTAGTCTGGAAATAACTCGCTTTTTCTTTACCAAAAAAATTCTGCTTGCTTGAGCATAAGTCCAAGACGTGATGGGAGATGAAATGACTGATGATGAAAAAAAAAAGTGATTGTCTTTTTTTCACAGCACCCCTCTCCCTCTTCCCTCCCAATGTTATCCTCAGTTGTCTATGCTCTCTACGAGGCAGAGGTTCGACTTTTATGTTGTTCACTTTGAGCATTTAGTTCATCTTTGTGTTCATTTTCATTCTTTTTCTTTTTTTCCAGAGCAAACGACTCTTGTCTCTATGTGTTTGACAGAGAGACGCACCATCGTTCCCTCAGGGTATGATACCTTTGGTATAACCATCCAAACTAAGCAAGTTGCTCCATGAAAGCACCATTCACAGTGCTGCCATCATTAATTCTTACTACTATTACAGTTTAAGGCACCTGCAGAGTTTTTATTTTGTTTTCACTGTACATAATATCAGCTCAGTTGTTATTTCTCTGTCTGTGGTGCGTGCACATGTGGGGAAGGGGCACTGCAGTGGAAAAAAAGAAATATAAATCAGGCTGTTTGTATGCTTTTTTAATAGCGGAAGCATTTATGATATGACATCACGATTAAGGAACCTCGAAATTTACGATAGTGCAGCGCTATTGCTGTGCATGTGCTTTCATTTTAGTTGGCATAATGCAGTACTGCATCCTAAGGTGCAGCCACGGTTAAGCTGATTGGACTTAAATACAAGCTTTCGTAGTTTTGAGGCAGCCATGGTTATGGGTTATGTGTTAAGTGAAAGTTGTAGTGCTGTTAACTATAAAAACAGCACGGTTGTGGAACGTGCAACTATCGACAGGGACGAGACAAGAAACGAAGACGACACAAAGTGCTTTGTGACGTCATCTTTGTCGTCTTACCAACCCACCCTAAGAAATCACTATCGCATGGATAAATAATTGTCAAGGTTTTTTGCGGTACAGGTGTATGTGTTTGTTTTTAATAATGTGTGAGAAAGGGACTAAAAAAAATGGCAGAAGGGCCACTGGACCAACTGCATGCACAATACTAATGTGGCATGTTTAGGCTTTTAAAACAGCATGCAAATACACACAGTTTGGCACTGAAAGAGGCTTCGATAACCAAATATTTGGCACTAACAAGGTTTCAACTGCTAGGTTTGCAATTGCTGTACTAGGTTAGCGAGTCTTGGTAGCCTCTCAAAGGACACTCGATTGAGATTTTTGGTCAGATTATTAGGTATATATAATTTTTTAAAGGGCAGCAGCACTGAATCCAGACAGCTCTTGGGTAGTGTTACCTTAATAACTGCTGTCCTGCTTTTGAGGGGACTGTTGTGCGTGTCTGAAAAATTTTCCCCAAGTGATCATGGCGCTGATTAGAAGTCGTAAAGTTCTTTGCAAGTAACTGCACTTGCCTGAAGCACTTATTAACTGGGCTTAATGTTTGCAACACCAGTAATGTTGGTAGAACTTCTTGAAAATGTGCCAACATGATCTGCTAAAACTATTTTTAATGCATGAGCATCATGCACGTTTACTGAAAAATGCAGCTTCACCAGGTCACAATGAATCAGTGTGGCTGGAGCCTGTCGGCAAAATTCTGCCTGAAGAGCGATGCAAAAAACGGGCCTCGGGCCTTTGTAGACTTTTATGACTGCTTATAGTAACGCATGCATTTACAAGGAAAGAATGTATTTCCAGCAGTGCGTTTGTGTATAGTAGTGAAGCCGATTTTAAAGAAGCTCGGTGTAAAAGTTGGGCTTAATGAAGCTGGCTTTCCCACATTGTGTGTTGAATACCCGTTAGAAAAATTGATTTCTTGTGTGTTTTGTGACATCACACACTCAGCAGCACATAACTTAGCAAGTAGTGATGCACTTGTGCATTCAGACACCATAAAAGGAGGCTGAGGTGCCCCATAGTTTTTATCAGCACTGATAAGAAGAAAAAAAACTGAAGCCAGAATTATTATTATGTATACTCTGCGGGCCATTAGTATTATTATTATGTATAATCTGCAGGCTATTATACATATGCAAGCAATTTAAAAAGATGTCTTAAGGCAAAACTTTGTTCCGAAAGCACATGGCTCAACAATATTAGGCTTTAACTCGAAATAAAGCAGAAAACCATCTTGAAATAAAAATAGTACTCTTCCCTAAGTACTGATAAAATGGTTTCAATTTCACATCTCATTTCAACACGTATCCCTGGTTCTAACGTATGTTTCTTTGATTGTATTTTTATTGTATGGGTGACCTATCTCAGTTATGCACAATAACAACAATGGGGCTCTTCAATTGTCAATCCTGTGGACAGCACGAGAGATAATTCAATATGCGTTTTTTTGCATGCATTCATGTGGTGCTGCCTGTGCAATATCCAGGGCGGATAAATCAAGCAGACCTGCTGCTTTTTTTGGTGAAATTGCCTTTTGTACAATCTTGCCATGAAAAAATTGCATGTTGGAACTTTGTGTGTGTTCCTGTTCTTCTGTTTTGGAGCTAGCCTTTGAGCATAAATTCCACTCACCGCTGACCTTCTTTTAGGGGGAACGTTATTGTCCTCGCTGCCTGTTATATAAAGGTGTGCTTTGAATTTGCAGATACGGGCCCATGATGGAGATGTCAATGCAGTTGCATTTGCAGACAAGACCTCGCAGATCCTGTTTAGTGGTGGAGATGATGGCCTTTGCAAGGTAGGCAAGACAAATATGAAGCAGATTTTCGGCTGTCTAGTTTGGCCATTACTTCGTGTTGCAATTCTGCAAGTGCCTGGAGGCGAAGATGGGTTTCCATAGCGCTACAAAGCCATTGAAGTTCAATCAAACAGGGACGAGCCAAAGTGGTTACATTGTTAAATAAAAAAATGATCTGTCAAGTGTTATACCTGTTAAAGTGTTATAGTTTGAGAAGAAAATATGTTCACTTTATTGCGGAGACTTATGTTGCCTTGGTTTTCCAGCTAAATATAATAAAAAAAGAATTGTTTACATTGTCACTTACAAAAGAAAGCTGCAAAAAAATTGGAATTCATGATGGTCTTGTTAGACAATTCATTGTCTGCTCCACGTCCATTCATTGTAGGTTTGGGACAGGCGAACACTGAGTGAGCGAGATCCCAAGCCAGTGGGTATCCTTGCGGGCCACAGCAATGGGATTACCTTTGTGGACTCGAAGGTAAGTTTCCAGGCAGGCGTGCGGAGAGAGTTGGTCTTTGTGCTGATTCTTAATGCTGCTTTCAGAATGATGCCAGGTACCTCATCACGAATTCTAAGGATCAAACAATCAAGCTTTGGGATATGCGAGCTTTTTCTTCTAAGGACGCCATCCAGGTATGTACAAGGCTAAGCATTCTGAGCAGCTTTTTACATTTACATTTTAAGGGCCTTGTGGTTACTTGGTATTAAAGGCCAACTGCACTCAAATTTCACCTTGACCAAATTTATTTTTAATGTGTAGTAAGTACAGTGGAACCCCAATAATACGACTTTCAAGGGACTTCGAGAAAGCATCATACGACCGGGGGTGGTAAATGCTGACCCACTAGACGGTCTCACGCGGCAGGTGGGCTAAGAACTTATTTAAACTGCTATATATAGCGCGTTCTCACGTGATTTGCGAACCTTTGGCTGAAATGCCAAGGTTAAGAAAAAAACGCCTATGTTGTGCGTCCTCTCCTCCATGCTTCCGAGCTAGCCTGCGAGCCCCGTGCTTTGCGCGAGCGAGATAAGGCCGATGTGGTCGAGCAAATTGAGAGGGGGAAAGGGGAGTGTGAAACTGCCGAGGCCAAGCGAATCGAACGATTGCACAAGGCGGAGATGAAAAAACAGCATTCCCGTACAGGGTGTAAACACCCTTTGAACGGTCCCGTACCGTCACTATTGGGTGAAAGTGCTCAACAGATAGCTGCTTTCGTTTCCCACAGGATCCAGCAATGCGAAATAGATACGATGCGAGTAAACCGTGTTGCGGCAAAAATTACAGCGCAGTCTTGCTACAGTGACTTGCTGTGGCGGCCAGCAATTGACCCAAAATGGCGGTGCCAACGGATACGGGCCTCCACCCTTGGGGTGGAGGCGCGAATTGAGGCACTCTACCAAAGAAAGGAACTGAGTGGCAACTCCAGCATGGAGGAAACCTTTTCTTTCCTCCATGCAAGTCGGCTTTGAAAGACACTGGTAAGCGGAGAGCAGAGATATAGGGAGAGAGAGCTTCGTGAAAGGAAGAAACTTGGATCGAGCGGGAGGGGAAGCGGGTGTTCGGTTGTCGCCGGGGGTTGCGTCTTATGTGTTATTGCGTTCATCGGAGGTTCGACGGGAGCTTCAAATTCACTGTCCGCCTGCCACCTGAACTTCGACTTCTCGCGGTTGGCGCGTTGGCGTACTGCTGCCACGTGGGGCCACCTCAGGTCAACTCTCACTTCTGAGGGCCCGCCTGCTTGCTTGCGTCTGTTCAGCAAGTTGTCTGGCCCGCCTGCAGACCTTTGCACATCAAGCAGTGTCAAACGGGGGTTAATATTAAAGAAGGTCGGGAGGAGGCGGCGAAGTGGTGTAAAATACGGGGAAAATGCTGGTTTATCCACTCCAGGGTCCGTCGTATGAAGCTGACCGCGTGCACCCGATCGTCATTCCATCGGGGTTTTTAATGCATTGTTTCTATGGGGAGTTTGGCGGGACTGCAGGCTTCCGTCGTAAGAAGCAGATTGTTGTAAGTCCGGGGGACGTATCAGCGGGGTTCCACTGTACCACCAAATCAGCCGGGACAATAGTAGTAGCCCCGTGAAACGCCTCGTTAATCAGTCAGAAGTGTTTAAACAAGCTCCGCCGCAGTCCACACTGCACCTGCCCCCACCCCCCTTTGTTGGCGAGCATCAAAATTAGGGGGGTCGACCTATTTTCAGAGTCGACTAATACACTGAAATATACGGTAGATATTGTGAAGCAAAAATAGCTGTTGGACGGTCTACTTCATCTTCATTGATAATTGGTAGCAACGCGATGTCGGAATGTCACCCAACTCCATTAGCCTGGGCAAATGTTAGTTATAGTTCTTCAGTGGAAATAACGCAAAACGCGACGCTACCATGCGCATTTGGAGGCTGGTGTGAGCAGCTACTGGTACTGGCACGCCCGCTTCTGTGGCCTCCGATAATGGCAGTCTTTCAAGTTTCAGTTCCGAAAACGTCTATCTTCACAAGCCGTTTGCGTCGCGCATGTTCATGTTTGAAATGCGGCATTTTGCATATCGCATTCTTTTTGTGTGTACTATTAGATAACATTATTTTTATGATGTCAAAAATTTCAGTGCAGTTGAACAGTTTTCCTTCTTGCCTCTCAGAACCACAATTCACAATTAGCGAGGCCAGACATTACAGATTCTAGGTCTGTCTAAAGACGGACAGTTAGTACTTCAGTGCCATGCCCATTGCCAACTGGTGGGGTTTAACAAGAGCCAGGTGTAAAGCTACTGCCACTTAAGCCTAGTGTAGCATTGTAAAAATGTGCTGTTCGACAGGTTGGTTCGAGACTACAAGTGAAGGTTTCGCGTAGCAACAAGAGCAGTCACAAGATGGGGTGGGGCTACTCATAACTGATATATTTTACACTATCAGTGAGTGAGCCCTCATCAACCTGCACCAAGGAATGTGCTTTTTTAGGTAACATTTTCTGTTGTGTGCCCCTGCCAGGTGTCTGATTTTTGTTGTGCATGTCCTTATGCCTCTTATATTTGTGCCTGCCATTTTTTAAATAAACCAGTTGAGTAGCACCAGCCCCGTCAGGTCACCATCCTTGTTGTCGGGGCACTAAACGTTTATTTATATGCTAGTTTAACGCACCACTTCTGGAACAGCCTTTTTTGTGGTTTTGGAGTAGAAAACTCATTAAAAAGTGCTGGCTAGAACATAAGTGTGAACCCAACCACAAGATCAGTGTGTCTGAAAGCAGCGAGTTGAAAGATTAGTGCATTTTGTGGGTTAAAGCAGCGGAACCTGTAAATCTTGAGACAAAGATACAGGGATTATGTTCTTAAGTGACCTTGCACAATTCACCCACATTTCGAACAAGCACATAAGGCCTATGATGAACGCAAAGTGGATGTCGCGCTTACTCAGAAAATGTGTTGTCATTTAGGTGAATTTGTGTATTGATGCTCCTGCTCCAATCTGTTCACCTCGTTCTGGTGAACATGTTTGCATGAATTGAGCTTTACTATTTTAATACAGTAAAGAAGTTGCTAGTTGGCAGCAGTGTGTATGGGTGTGCGTGTGTCTGCCATTCTTCTGTCTGTCCTTGTCTTCTTTTAGGGCACAGTGTCTTTGATACCTATAATGTAGCTGTTTATTATTATTATTATTATTATTATTATTATCATCATCATCATCATCAGTCCTGTCCGAAACTAGGCTCCCTTGCCCAGTTTTGTGCAGGGCTGAGTAGTGCTGTTTGTAGCTAACGGTATATGTCTTACTCCGTTCACATAATCTTGCTATGCCACCTTCCTTTGTTTGCTCGTTACTGCATTTTCTTCAACTTCTCGTTTGTATAGATTTTATCCTTACCTCACTATCTTCTAATTGGCTGTGTGTTCACTTAATTAACTAGTACATTATTTGTGGTGAACTCTTCCGTCCATAGAGTGTAATATCATTGTTATTACCGTTCTTTGTGCTTCTATTAGTGTAGCGTACTTTTAGTGATACGTGTTGTATGTATCATGCCATTTTGTTTGTTTTTATGTTTGTTAGTGTACCAGCACTAAGATATCACCGTCGTTCCTGGGCACTGAAAATAAATTGATTGATTGATTGATTGATTATTATTATTATTTGGTATGGCTATCTATTGCCCCACAAAGGTTTAAAGTTTCAAGTTCTGCTGGCACGTGTTGGAAGCATGCTATTGTGGGCGATGTTGGCATGAAACCTCCAGTCATCTTGAAGCTGCATGCTATTTCCATGACACAGCAAGGCCAATAGCCAGCATTGCCTTCTCTTTGTACACTAGCATCAGTTTCAGAGCAGGTACACATATATTAGCTGCAGCTTCTGAAAGAAAGGGATTCTTTCTTAAAAGTCAAATAGGGCAGCTCATCTATATCTGTGAGGTTGTGCCGAACACAGGTGCGCACAGAAATTGTCAAGCATGCTTCTGATCAGATTCCACCAGACACTGTGCTAGAGGGCATATAAAAGGCTGGCTAGCAGTATTGACGGTCTGAGAGTTTGAGTACTGTTTAAACCATATCAGCTCTCCCGCTGAAGAATTTCTGTCTTACGTGTCCATTTCTTGTGTTCCAGGCAACAAGAACTGCAGTAGCTTGCCAGAACTGGGACTACAGGTGGCAGCGTGTGCCCAAAAAACGTGAGAATCTAGCAATCCATTGGTTCTCCATCTATTTGCAGTCTGCAGGCCTTTCCCGAAGCATTACGGTTCGAGTGAGCTTGCTGGTGCTTTGTGATGAGGGCCCACAATCGATACTACTTGCTCTGCAGCATAATTAGCTTACAGTTAAACGCACCAAAACTTCACCCTGGCTCAGGAGGCATGGCACAGTAGAGTGCTTGGAAATAATTTAAACCAACTGGGACTCTGCTGGTCACCTGATGTTGTGTACTCTGACTTTTCTTTTCTCTTCACCTTGATCAAAAAGACAATAGCCATGGCCTAGTTTAACTGTCTGCAAGAAAGCAGGAGCATATACTGTCAAACCTCGATGTAACGAGCTTCAATGTAACGAAACTTCCAATGTAACGAAGTTTCATAGACAACTAGGAACGAAATTGTGGCTGTAGAAGCGGATTTTGGGCGATGCAAGCGCCGAAGCGGGCTCTCTATGAAGCTCGAACGGCAACACGGGTTGCCCAATGCTGTGGGCGAGCTCTTTGCCTACAAACCGCATGTGGTGCTGCCGCCGCTTTGTCCTTCGTTCGAGTTCACTTATGCTTATTGGGTTCCATCGTTCAGCAAGTGCGCAGCAAAGCATTTGTGGGTCGTTATGAGTCTTGCGCGTGCGTTTTTTCACAGCCGTGTTTGCGAATGCACGCAGGTGGCAGCTTTTGCCTTGGCCAGAAAGAGAAAAGCGCTGCGCATGGCAGTGGGAAGAGCCTGATGGCTTCGAAGCACTCGGGGAGGCCGGCTGGCCCCGCCAGGGATGATGAATGAAGTCCTTTCAGCCACAAAGGATATTTGATGGATGCTTTCCTAAGTGGGGTGGATGTCGTTTTGCAGTGCGAATTTCGCCGACATTATCAGCTTCTTGCCCGCATGAACAACTCCATTTGCCGCTCGTGTAGTGTTTTAGCGAGTAGTTAGAAGTGGTTGCTGGACCTATCTAATCTGCATCGCGCGGGTGGTCTTCTCCGCAGCTGCGTCAGCACGCCTGTGGCTCGCAAGGTGCGTTTTTGCGTGCAGAAAACGCTCCATGCGGTTCACGCTTATGCCACGTAGACAATTAAGCTCCAACAGTGACAGTGCGCCAGCCGTGTATGCGTGCCACGTTTTTGCTTGCAGTCACCGCTTTATGCGGTTGACACGTCATTTTAACCGCGAATTTCAATGTAACAAAGTAAATTATGAATTTTACTGACTTCATTACATCGAGGTTTGACTGTAATACTTCCATAAATTTTTCTATAACCATGCTTTCATAGGCATCTCTTTGGAGTCTCCCTGTGTTTACAGTACATAGGCTTGAAAAAGTGACAATGTATGAAACATGAAACTTGCAACATCAACCACGATTGCGCTCCTTTGAATACGTTGGTTGAATTTTTTTTTTTCTTTAAACTTTGCCACCCTCAAAGAGGGATGGTGCATTAATTACAAGAACGATTGAATGTATTTTAAACTTCAACCAGTTTCGCACTGTTGTGGCTGCTTGAAATACGTAGTTTAGTGTAGTAAGGGTGGAAGTCCAAATTAGCTCGTTCGTTCCGCCAAGAAAAGTCCAATTTCTGTAGGGTGGGGACATATTTTGTTTTTCCACAAAAGAATTTTTTATATAGATTGTGATATCCTAAAATGTAGAATAGATTTGCTTTTTATTGATATACTTATAGAAGATGTATTGGTAACAAAAAAATTTAAAAAAAAAACAATTTTGGTAACAGGCAAAAAAAATCCAGAATATACATTTTGTGGTGAGTACTTGTAGCTAAACTTCTGGAAAGTTCCAAGGGTAAAGGCAAAAATTGGTAGCACAGCAAAAAATAAAGTTACTTCTTGTGAAGGTGGAGCAGTTTTCACATGGTCCAAGAAAATTTTTTTATTTCCACATCAAAACTTTGTTGGTGGCTTCCAGTACACCAAAATGTAGACAAATAAATTATCTTCTTAGTGCTAGAAGTTTAAAGCACACGTTTATTATATATCACAAATAAAAAATCAAATAAAAAACTTTCACGTTTATAAGTTTTTTTCTAAACAGTAATACCCCTGTCACACGGCAAATCTAATGTCATTCAAACTGAATGACATTAGCTGTAAATGACATTCGGCTCGGTCGTGCGGGTCTACACGGCAGAACAAATGTCATTTGATTATGATAGCGGTGACGATTAGCGAGCTCGCAAAACCGCAAAATTACATTTCAAGCGCATCTAGAATGTTTTCACACGTAATATTGTTTTAAAAACGTAACAAAGGAATATTTTTTAAAATAAAAACAAGAAAACCACCAATTTAGGTGGCACCAGTAGACATCACAAGCTGAGACAAGTCCGCAAAAAATCCGGATTAGGGTAGCGCGCGCACTGGGGACGAGATTTTCTTTTTTGTTACTACTTGCTGGTCTTTCTTTATTAGAACAACAATACAGAAAAGAAAATATAAGTTTACTGACAGTTTTTAGAAACAGTATTCTTTGGTTTGTTACTGATTTTTCCTGTCTAGGGACGCGCTACTGCTGTCGAGGCTACTCATTCGGCCGCCAACTGAGGTGCAACTGAGGTCCAGGACCTCAGTTAGCCGGTAAATGTCATTCGCCTTGAATGTCATTCGGTATTCTCGTGTAGCGCCGAATTAATGACATTTAGAGCGAATGACATTTGCTGTAAATGTCATTAGATCTGCCGTGTGACAGGGGTATAAGTCTAACAAGGAAAAAATTGGCAGTGAAAAACTCTAAATATGCATTTTGTAGCTAGTAAATATTGCTAAACACCGAAAATGTCACAAAAGAACGAATAAACTCAGCTCACAAAAACGTTAGTCCTTGTGGTGGCGGTGCCACTCACCAATACAGTCCCTGATCGCAATGAAGCAGAGGTAAATACCACTTATTTCACACACGATACTCGTCTTCTGCTGCACCTTCCAGTTGGCATAGCACATCTTGCAGTTCAGTCTTTTATCGGTATTCTCAGGCTTGTGCTCAAGCTTTTGAGCCGGAGGAGCAGGGCCGAAACTGGTGTCAATTTGCAGAAGTCGTGGCACAAGTTCTATCCTGAATGTGAGCTGGTCGTACCCAGAGTTTCTCTGCAGTTCCAATACTTCCGGGTGGCCTCTCCTGTGCACCTCAAAAAGGATGGAGCTGTTCACAACAGCGATGTCGATGCAGTGGAAGAATAGTCTTCCACCATTTGACACACTTCATTAGAACGTTGTAAGACGCAATCAGCTGGTCTGACCTATCTACACTGAGCATCCCTGCATTATAATCCTCAGTGAGCTGCGGTTTCCGTATAGGAACCTTTGTCCACTGGCCACCATCATGTGCACTGCGCGTCTGTCCTTCCATTGAAGGTAAAGAACGCCTTCATGTCGCACCCACCTAACATCTCTCTTTTTATCTTTCTTTTCCCACGCGGAGTCCTTCAATTCTAAAGGAAATCTGCGACTGTTTTCCACATAGTTCCACACGCGAGAGTCTTCCGCCCAAGAGGTGTAAAAAAAAAAGATGGGAAAGTTCAAAAATTGTCCATGAATGTTATATATCCTTGGTCAAAGTATTCTTCACATAGATTAGTCACTACATCAAATGCCAGTCCATTCGTGCTCGGTGTTTCGCACTTCCTGGTGCAAACACTGAACTGTACTGTATAGCCACTATTTGAATGCAAGGACCCAGTGCTTGTAGCCCCACTTGACAATCTTGTCCTGTGGATACCGTCTTATTCTGGAACGGCCTTTCGGTTTCACCATACTGTCGTCAATGGAAAGGTAACGACCTGGCTGAAAGTGTAGCGTGGATACTGTATTGATATGGCGAAGCAGAAGAGCAATACGGCACAGTTTGCTGTCAGTACGCAGATCCGTAGCTTTGTAATCTGTCACACTCAGGAATCCAAGGAAGGATAAAAAACATTTTCTTGACATTACCGTTGGTAGAATCAGACCGCAAAACAGCTCAGAAGTGCAGGTGCAGTCGAGGGACTTGTACAATGCCCATATAGATAAGGAGACCGATAAACTTCATCAGCTCATCTGGAGCAACATCTTTCCAAGATCCGTCCCGTTCAGCATACGTGTGCTTGTCGTGGATGTGGGTCCAGGCATATTTGTTTGTGCTTTCACACATCTCGGTGACCAGTTTAGCTGTCAAAAACAGCAAAAAGAGATCCACGGCACGCACAAACTGTCTCGCACCACTGCGCCGCGGCATGCGATGCCCAGACCCACACCTGGCTGCCATCGTGGGCAAAACTGCATGCATTGAGCAGCAGGAGGCATGGAATGGTGTCCATACGATGTCAAGACCCTGTGGTTAAAGATAATACTAGTGAAAAGATGCTCCGTCTCCTCGCAGCCGCTCATAAACTCGATAAATCACGAAAGCGCAGCTTACCGTTGAGCTGCTGCTGTTGTTCCTGCTTGATTGAGGGCCTCATCACTGTCCTTGGTAAAGTCTGACGAAAGTGCATCATCAGTTCCACTGCTACTACTTTCATCCCAAAAAATCAGCCACTTAATAAGTGCTTGCAAGAAACGGGGCGATTCTTGTCACCTGGACGACGACGCCATGTCTGACGCTATCACCACGCAACCCCGTATCTTCCAACCAAGGTAAAAAATCACGGGGTCGTTTGAAACCAAAACCAAACCTCCCACGGCCTTCTGTGCTTTCTAAGCTGCGAAACAGATGGTGCCACATATCTGTACGGCGAAAGCATGCGCGGGAATTTCAACTTGAGTACATTGTTCGAATTGAACGAAATTGAATAGGCACAGTAGCGAAAGAGTTAACAAGACACTAGGCTGTGGAAATTTCTGAAAAAAAGAAAAGGAACATACGAATTTTTCCCCTTCAACATTTAAAAGGGGGACAGCAGCTGTTATGTGCACCCGAATTATGTGTGTGACCAGTGTTGCACTATATTTTCGTGGAGCCTAACCCCTCATTTCTATTTTCTCTGCAGTTCTTGAGATCTGCGAGAAACTTCCTGGAGACTCATCCCTGATGACTTACCATGGCCACACAGTCCTGCAGACACTCATCCGATGTCATTTCTCACCGGCTGCCACAACGGGGCAGCAGTTCATCTACACTGGCTGTGCTTCTGGTCGGGTGGTTGGTCAGTGGACATACTCTTATCACGGTCAAATATCATTGAGCAGATAACGCGGGCTTCTTGCCTGCTATGCTTGCAGAAAATACCTCCCCCTTTCCCATTTTCTCCCTTTTAGTTTGCTTCATTCAATCCTTTGCAGAGACCAAAACTTTAGTGTGCAAGCTGTGGGAGGGCGGATCACAAAAAATGCATGCACAAGCTCTGAAACCTCTACAACAACAAATGTGGGAGAACAGACAATAGTACAGCACCGGTGTTAAAAGGGTTGGACAAATGGTCATACAGTAAAGAAAGAGGCCCTGTGATGTCGACACACGCCATGCGTGCACAATGGGGGGGGGGGGAGTGTAGCAGAGATCTTGTGTGGGGTTAGACGTGCAGCTGTTTGTATGTATGCATGTGCACGGACTCCGCAATCAGTGCCACATTAATAAGGGTGGTAGGCACGGAAATAACCTAGGCTGACGCACGTACATGTGCCTGAAGTTTGAGCTACGCAAAGTACTTTACCAAGCTTCCAAGTAGCTCATTCATATCCTTGTGATGCTTTTGAAGGACACGGGCCTGTCCGAACGATTGTAGGGACATTATTACAGTGCAGTGCCCTTAGTTTGCCAATTTTATCAGTGTGCCGCCTTAGTTTTGTGCATTTTCTGGTTTTGTGTGCGTCCTTTGTACCGCCTTCGTAGTTGCCTGGTCACGCCTTGTGTTTTTTCTCATTTTCTTCCTCTCATTTTATCCTTTAATATATACCGCTGTCCTTTCTTTCCCTTTCATTTCCCATATCCCCTCCCCCTGAGTAGGGTAGCCAACCGGACAGTATCCTGGTTAACCTCCCTCCCTTTCCTGTACTGTTCCTTCCTTCCTTCCTTCCTTCTGGATATAAACCTTTGTCAATGTGCACCTGCATGTACTTTATTTTCGGGGTTTGATGTGCTGAAGCTACACCTAGGCTATGAAGCATGCTGTAGTGGAGGGCTCTGGATTAATTTCGACCACCTGAGGATATTTAACATGTGCTGATATCTCAACACACCGGAGTTTTTGCTTTTCGTCTCCATTTGAAAAGCAGCCACCGCAGCCGGGATCGAACCCGCGAAGACTGCCTGAGGTAGCGTAATGTAGATTTTGGTACAAAACAAATTAAGGCACAATATTATTAGGAGCACAAGCATCCAGTCAGAAACGCCGTGGCAACGCGCAGTATTAGCGCCTGTCCTTTGTGTTCCTATGTCTTCGTAGTGTGTGTTGGCCCAAACTTTATGGGCACCATTAACTTGCCGACGTCAACATTTCTAAAGGCCATCCTGTGAAAATGAAAAAACTTCGGAAATGAGAAGACTACACCAGGAGATGTTCCCCGAAACACTTGGCTAATGCAGCATCTTGGTATATGTTTTAGTGGGGGAAAGGGTGGGTTGGTAAGCAAGGACAACCTGCTGTGCTTAGTAACACAAATTGGAGTGGAACAAATAAATTGAGCTGTTTTATGTGTTTAGTATTGATATTTTCTTCTCCAAAATAGTGTTCTTATGGAGCTCAAATTACTGTGGTTGCATTCAGTACAGCGTCGCGTAACACCCCTGCTCCTGCTTTTCAGTGTACGACCTCCTGACAGGAAAGGTGGCAACCGTCCTGTCTGGCCACAGGGGCTGCGTGAGAGACGTGTCGTGGCATCCCTACCTCCCTGTGCTAGTGAGCTCTTCGGTAAGGGCATTGCTGTGGGCTGCAGAGAGAGTATTCCTTTCAGCAACACTGTTCGTATGCTAGGTTTGCAACTTCCTTTCGTGCAGATGTCTGGTTGTGGGTATGCCCCAACTGTCAGTAACACGAGAAGTGTTTGATAAGGTAAAACCAAGCAGCCTTGGATGCTGATGTATTTTTTTCATCTAATGAAGGCATCACGTGAAATGTGTTTCACCAGACAGCATTCATGCGTGTATCTCTTTCACATCATGTCGTGGACTTTTGCTGAGCAAAATCTTCGGTCACACCGACAAGTGCATTTTCTCGTTTCAGTGGGATGGTTCCGTCTGCAAATGGGACTACAACAGTGAGCCAGATAACCAGTACGGATCCAAAGGAAAGGTTACAGAGGAACACGGCGAATAGTGTACACTGTTGGTGCAGCCCCGAAACTAGAGCTTTTGTGGAAGGAGTCGACGCATGCCTTACTGAGACGCACTAGTGTCAGTTCGTTGGTCTTTCTTTTTCTTTTTTTTCTGGGACCTGAAGTTTTGTAGTGTTTTGAGTGGCGCAATGTTTGTGCTAGAGTTTAGCCGGAGTGGTGTCATCAGAGATGATAGATGCGTGACAGAGCGCATGCAATGTTTTCGGCGTATCATGGTACCACATATGGTGTTTGTTTTCTTTTAATTCCTCTTTAGGTCTTGGATATAACGGTTTTGAAAGGGATGCTCCCTTGGGGAACTGGTGCATAATGTGCTGCTTTGACAAGGACCTGAGTGTTAACTTAGCGAGCTAAGATCAACTGCAGCGCACTGTGTTGTTTGTTATGTAACTAATTTTGGCTGAGTCAGTGCTGGGAACTGAATTTCTGACACCATTGAAATCATTTTTGTTTAATGTTCAAGCCAACATTTTGAGTGCAAAATAAAAACATTTGAAACTTGCAGTAACATTGCTTATTTCATGCTGGCATGTTTAACAAGATTAGAACCATAACTGTGCCAGAATATTTCGTGATACGCTGTGTTGATTCTGTGAAGCTCTTTTCTGGTGTTTCAGTTATCCTGCTTTTCAGAGTTTCATATCACCGTGAACCTTGTAGTTAGCACTCTGGCTATGCTTCAAGTAGCTTGCATTTTTCATAAGTTTTGTTTGGCTCGTAGCGAGGCGTTAGTACATTTTCATTTTCATCACCAATGGCATGGCAGCTTTTAGTGTACTTGTAAAACTGCTTGGTTGCTCCTTCTTTCTTTTCCTTTTTTTCTCATCTGCTTTCATTGCCAATGGCAGCGTTTGAGGTTCTCATGAAACTTGTGGGGATCTATTTTTTTTTTCTCCTCTACCATCGGTGGTGCCTTATGCACAGGCAGGCCAGAAAAGTGAGGGTAACTGTCATTCCTAAGTGCGTGCAGATAATGAATGTTCTGTTTTATTGTTGTCGTTAGCATTATGCTATTAAAGGGAATTTCAATGTTCATTTCACGAACAAAGTTGTGTATGTATCGCACTGCTTCATTGGAAAGGGGTCCTCCCTATCTCTGTTTTGCCTCTTCCTTGGTGAGAAGACGAGCGAGGTCATTGTTCAGTGTCCTGGGCGCACAATGCCCATGTGAATGGTGGGTGTGCACAAGGGGGCTTGATGCAGTTTAACCATCAAATTCGTATTTCGTGCTTGCGAAACGGTCACGAATTGCTGTGTTGTGTGTGCAGTTCGTGAACAGCTTCCCTTTCGTTTTCCTCCTGCCCTTATTGGTGCAGTTTGCCGTGGCTTTGTCCGTCACAATTGGAATTTATGCCTTTGCAGTTGTGCATAAAACGGACTTCTTTCTTTAATGAGCCTGCTGTGCACAATAACGGTTACTTGCACCGCGTTGTGTAATCCCCCTTGCTCTATGTGCCTTGACTGGAGTCAAAGACGAATGTCATCTGTATAGGCCATCCAGTCAAAGAAAGAGTGCGAGTTGTCTTGATAATATTTGTCTGCCTAAATTGTTCCATTTAAATTGCTTTGCATGTAATTAAGGCTTTTCTGCTGTCATACAAATATCATCATAAGCCAGCTACTGTAACTTTTTTTGACTAAATAAAAGCATGTAGATGGAATGTTCTCATGTTGTCTTTTAATAGTTATGAAATTATAACCAGTCACATGAAAGCCCTGTGATAGGGCAGTTCTAACTGCATTATGCTATGTTCAGTTGGTGTGAACTAGGCAGTCTTCCGGTAATTTTCAGAGGGTTGCAGTGGCCTGCACTTACTGCTCCAGCCTGGTGTACATAATGGGCCTGTGTGCCATAGCAAAACGGGCTGTTAGAGATTCACATCCCCATTGTATTCACACTGGTACTTTCTATCGCTTCTGAACCTATCCGATTGGAACTTGGCTGACTGTCGACAGTCTACTGTCGACAGTCAGCCCACCCTCCCCCCACTGTTTTTCTGGTAAACGTCAATAGTGGGTTTGTGCAAGTCCTGTTCGCAGCATCTTCTATACTGCACAGGCTACAAGATCTGGAAAGGGCTGGAGATTGCCGTTCTCCTTCATTGGTTAGGTCCGTAAGTCCTAACAGTCAGTAGGTGGCATTGCTGGCGCACCAACAGCCTACTTCTCGAGGAATAAAAGACGGGTCAGTGAATTGCTCGGAATGATGCCACATTTATAGGGAAGCTACTACAAACAAAGTAACCGATTGGACTGTAAATTGGGCAAATTTGGCTCTGGGTGGAATTCGAACCAGGGGCCTTTGAAATGCGAGACGTGCATACAACCCCTCGACCACTGCAGCTCAATGCTTCTGGATGACTAAAGGTGGACAAGGAATGGGTTGTGGCCTTTGGCTCCCAACGTGCTAGAGATTTACTGTGGCCTACAGGAGTAAGTGTGTGCTTATTACAGGAGTGCAATCAATCAAATCAACTTCATTTGCCTTGCAGATGGGTACAGGGAAAGGAGCAGCCACAAAAAGCTGTGTGGAGCAGCATGACGGGGTGGCTGCCCCCATGTGGTTGACAGCAACGGGGTCGAGCAGATCAAAAAGTACAACAGAGAAAAGAAAGCTTGAACCACGTATCAAGTATACGTAACAAAAAGTGCTAAACAGTCATGGTTAGCAGGGTAACAAAAGCAGCAAAATGAACAACAGGTGCATGTCACAGGTATTTACAACAACAAAAATATAACATATACAACACGGGGAGTCTACTCGGAGCCTCTGAGCTGAGCGGACGTGCTTTGTAAGCGCTCCTCCGTTTCGGAGGGACCAGCTTTCACCCCGGCAGCAGCGAGCATCTCTCCGGGACCGTCTGCGCCGCCGGCCCCGCAGACGATCTCGTCTGGCAGTACTATGCTGCCTCCCGGACAGCCCCCGCTTCAAGTCTGCGCACTGGATACTGCTACCACCTCTACGTACGAACAGGATGCCCCTATCGAGCTGGATGACCAAGGTTGGGAGTGGATAACCCCCGGGAAAGCCCGCAAGCCTAAACTCACCGCCCGCCCAAGCCTCGACCTACATGCAGTCGGATTTCACCTGCCAGCCATGCAATCCGACGCGCCAAAGGAGCGGCTCGAAATTCTCCCCGCCGCCATCCGAGCGGCGAAGCTACCGGCGCATACATGCGCCGATATTTCACTTCACTTACGTCATCGCGACCGCCTTGCTGTTTTCAAAACAGAGCACATCGAAGTTGTGAACCGCCTCCTCCGAGTACAATGCATCACCCTGGCCGGACGCACACATCAAGTAGCTCCTTACCTCATGGCCCCCACCAACTCGTGCCGCGGAGTAATCCACGGAATTGCCCCCGATGCCACGCCTGACGACCTCATCCGGGACCTGGAATGCTACCAATCCGACATCCTGTCCGCCCGCCGCATGGGTAATACAAGCTCTGCCATACTTACATTCTCGGGCACGCATGTTCCGTTTTTCTACTACCAACGCATCGAATTTCGGTGCCGTCCCCACAAGCCTCGTGCCCACCACTGCACAGTCTGCCTGATACGGACACCGCACGCTGGCATGTCCCGGCAACCAGCAGCGGTGCCCCATTTGCTCCACCGTCACCACCCGTCCCGACGAGCCACATTCCTGCACACCTTGGTGCCTTCATTGTGAAGGCCACCACGCTCCCTTCGCTGAAGTCTGCACCATCCGCAAGACCCGGGATGAGGCAATGTGCCAGCGCGGCCCAGAAGCAGCTCCTATACGGCACAGACAGCTCGAAAAAAAAAACAGTCGGTAAAACGCTTGTCTATAACAGCGATTTCAACTTCAACCAGCTACATCCGAAAACTGCCGAAACATACTCGTTCCAAACATGTCGGAGACAAAAGCGAAAGGCTAAGACTTCAGAATTCCGCAGTAGTTTTATTCAAATCCCGCACCGGCGGGGCAGGATAGGGCTGAGAGTACGAAAGCTGTGTTATAGACAAGCCTTTTACCGGCTGTACATCAAAGCGCCTCACTACCAACGAAGGCATCACCCCCTGCACCGTCAAAGCCGCCCACTTCGACCGTGGCACTGCCTCCGTCTGCCACGTGGGGGGGGGGGGGGAGGGGGGGGGGGTCAGCGATGAAATATACCCCCTGCACCTAAACCCGCACTGACTGCACAAGCGAAGTCTGCGCCAGTGAATCGAGACCTGCCCCCGCCACCACCTGTCGCACTGCAGGTAGGGCCGCCGATTACACCCGCACTCGCCTCCCAAAGTTCCTCCACTCCTTGTCGCGTCGACCAGGGGCGGTATTCTGGTAACTGTCCCTTTTGAAAACGTCCCTTTTGCGTCCCTTTCACCGTGACGTACTTCCGGTTAAGAAGTGGACGTTGGCAGCATAAAGCAAGGTTAGCAGTAGGTTTGCCACGCTTGCGTTACGTCACTTCTGGTTGTTGGCTTTTAGCCAATCAGAGCTCGCCAAAAGGGACACTTTTGAAAGGGACGCAAAAGGGACAAAACTCGAGAATACCGCCCCAGGAGTAGTTGACGCGACAAGTAGTTGAGGAGTAGTTGAGTAGTTGAGGAGTAGGAGTAGGAGTTACCTCGCCCAGGAGTTACCCAGGAGTAGTTGAGGAGTAGGAGTTACCTCGCGCGTAGTTGCCCTTACATCGCTAGTCGAGAACCAGCAAACACGTCTCGAGGCGCAAGACACACGCACTTCTAGCCTCGAAACGCTCATTACAACGCTCACGGAGTCGCTTAACCTAACTGCCACCATAAGCAAAAAATTTGATGACGCCCCAACACCCATGGAAGACACAAGCCAATCAATTAAACGCGCGCACCCGGTTTCCGCTTCGGTTGTTGGGGTGGCCCCCAAAATTAGGCCCGCCACCCTTCTCGTCCCACCCAACATTTCCGAATAAGCTCCCCTGTGGCACTAAAATTGGTACAGTGGAACTGCCGTAGCCTTTCTACGAATCGCACGCCTCTGCATCAATGGCTCCTTGCGCTAGCCACACTCCCTCACTTTCTTCTTTTACAAGAGACAAGGCATGCAAAAGTCATCCCTGGCTATCGAGCTCTGCATGCCGACCCTATTACGCCGCTATCGTCCATTTACATTCGTAGGGATATCGCATATGAACAGGAAGACGTTCCCTCCTCATTACTTCCATACGTTACGGCCCTCTCCCAGAGCCCCAGCAGCCACCCCTTACTCTTGTGAATGTCTACAATCCCCCCAATTCCACAGTCCTGCTCTCTCCTCTCTTTCGTTTTCTTCAATCCTTTCCCAAACGGCGTGACATAATCCTTGGTGGAGACTTTAACGCCCCAAACACCATCTGGGGATACTCGAACACCCTTCGTTCGGGCCGCCTTCTCCACACACACACCATGCAGGGTTCATATACACTCCTTAATACTCCAGACACGCCCACACGAGACGGATACGCGACACAACGCCCCACAACACCTGACCTTACCTTTCACAACGGACCGAATCCACCGGCAAGCTGGCAAGTCCTTCCGGATACCCTTCTCTCCGACCACCACATCATTGAAATTACACTCATGCTCACACACAAACCTATAGGAAACGAGTCGTCACCCATACTAACTGGGACCGCTTTCGCCGCATGCGAGCCCAAGAACCAACAACTAACTATGGCCTGTGGATACGATCGCTGAAGAGGGCGCAGTCTGAAACCACCATCACCACCGTGGCCGACCCGCCGTCGGACAACCCCGATCCACACCTTATGCGTATGTGGAGACGCCGCAAACGCCTTCTTAGTCATACGTAACCAACCCCACAACACACAGCTAAGACATAACACACAGCTAAGACATAGCCTAGACACCCTGAACACCGACATACTAATTCACTGCTCCACACTTGATTCAACAAATTGGAATCGCATATGCGATTCCATCAACTGTTCCCTCCACACTAAATCCCCTTGGTTTCTTCTCCGCTCCCTTCTTGGTCCTCAGCCGGCTCCCCTCCCCACTCTCCAAAAGCACCTTTCGCTACACGACGCTGACTCTCTTATCCGAAAGGTGACCGATTTATACATTCCGCCACAACTCCCTTCTCTCTACCCTGAGTACACAGGGCCTCCAAACAGTGACCTCGATCGCCCTTTCACATTACCCGAGCTGGAACGTGCTCTGGCTCAAAATAAAGCTGGTACCACTCCGGGCGCGGACCAGATCTCCTATTCCATCCTAAAAAACCTCCCTGACTCGGACAAAGAACTCCTTCTTTCCCAAATCAATGAATACTGGAGCACAGGTACGCTGCCTGAGGATTGGATTTCTTCCACCATCTCCCTCATCCCCAAACCTGGTAAGCCCGCCACCCTCCCAAACCTTCGCCCAATTTCTCTCACCTCTTGTGTCGGGAAGACGATGGAATGCATGGTTCTCGCGCGTCTCACAGACCTTCTCGACAGTACCAACTTCCTACCCAACAATCAGATCGGTTTTCGCCCCCATATGTCTACCCAAGACCTCTTTCTTCTTCTTCAGCAAACTTTCTTTCAGCCCTCAGGGCCTCAAGTTCATGCTCTCGTGACTGTGGACGTACGCAAGGCCTTTGACACCCCCCTTCACGACGCCATCCTTTCCCCGCTCCAAGACATTCATTGCAGCTCCCGCCTCTACTCTTTTGTTCGTTCGTTCCTTCGCTCCCGACAGGCTCGATTCCGACTTGGGACCACTCTATCCCCACCCATCACCCTTACCCGCGGTACCCCTCAAGGTGCCGTACTATCACCTACCCTCTTCAACCTCGGCCTTGCCCCCCTTGCCAGAGCCTTGTCCGAGATCCCCAACCTTCAGTCGCTTCTATACGCCGATGACATTACCCTCTGGTGCACCCGTGGGTTTCCGGGGGAAGTGGAACAAACGTTGCAATCTGGCCTTGACCTTATTTCTCAGTTCTTTGCCTGCTCAGGCCTGCAAGCAGCTCCAGAGAAATCAGAGCTGCTTTTACTTTCCACCACTAAATACCAACGATCTGTCAACCCACTCTTGTCGCTTACCCTCGATGGCACTCCCGTCCACCGATCTTCATCCTGCCGGGTTCTGGGATTTCCCCTCCAAGACCACTCCTTCTCCCGTGTAATAAAGTCCATGATCACCACATGCCACCAAGTGACTCACTTGGTCCGACGGGTGGTCAAGCGGCGTGGGGGCATCGATGAACGCAGAGCCAGTCAGCTGGTAACAGCCTTCGCCCTGAACAAAATCTTATACTGTCTCCCATACTGCACATTAACACAGGCACACATGCGAAGTGTTCAATCTGCCCTTAACACACTTTACAAAGCTGCCCTGCGTCTCCCAACACAGGCCTCTACAGAGAAATTATACGCCACAGGTCTCTTCCTTCCTCTTCCTGATCTTTTGCGCCTCCACGGGGATCGACAGCTGGGCCGTCTGTCTGGCTCCGCGCAGGGTCATTGGCTGCTTCAGCGGGCGGGCATCAGGCCCATTGACTTTCCCCTGCACACCCCCCAACTGCCCCTTCCCAGTAACCTCCGCTGTGCCCCCATTCCCTCCAACATGACCCCACACCTTCACGAGGGCAGACGGCAAGCTCGCGCGTTTTACTACGACCCCTTCTCTCCGGACACTGTCACATGCTATGTTGACGCGGCATATCACCCAGCTTGTGGCTCCACTGCTTGCGTAATTATGTCCCGCCCTACTGACACCCCAATAACCTCCACAGCAGGCCCTTACTCCCATCCTACTTCTCCCTTAGCTCTCGAACTCGCGGCGATCGTTCACGCAACTAGAGAACTAACTTCCCTACCCCCTTCCCCCCGCTACCGCATACGCTCCGACTCCGTGGCGGCTATTCGAGCTCTTCGCGACAACCGAATTGCCGAAGATCTGCATGACGACCTCTCTGAAACTCTCTCGCTCCTCTCCCCTGCCTCGGTCGCTGTGGTGTGGGTGCGGGGCCACTCGGGGATTATTGGCAATCAGCTGGCTCACCAGCTGGCCCGCGAGATTACTAACCGGGCGCCGGTGATCCCTTGGCCTTTCCCTCCCATGGCGGACGAGGCATATTTCTACAAGAAAACCCTCAAAGAGCACTACCAACACCTCCGGCACTCGCTACAGACTCTTCCGCCACCACACATTACCCTATCCATTGCACAAGTGCACACCCTCCGGGCAATCCAGCTGAACACCCTCACCACTCCGGCACGTCTTTACCACTACGGCTATCGCTCCGACCCATAATGTCCCAACTGCCCCGCTACGTACGCAAATGTTGAGCACATCCTTTTCTCCTGCCCCGCTGCCCAGCAGTCTCCCCATTACCCTAACCCCCCTCCTCCGAACTGGCGAGTGTGATTGGCGTCGGCGGCCCTCGTTGACCAGCGAGCCATGATTCTTCTTGCGGAAGAGTACGACGCATAGGTCTTAATCTGACCAGAAATAAAGTTTTAGGGGCGAAGCTACTTAAGTCATGGGTCTGTCCATCCCTTGCGTCTCGTGGTACGTGACCGCCGCATGCTTTCGGAGATGTCGCTAAGTGGGCCGCGTTGCACGCGCAAGAACCGGCTGCAACCGGCAGCGCAAACTCGGCACCGGGAGCGCGAGCTTGTCTGTGTTCGCCAACGGAGGCGCGAGCGCACGTGCACTGCGAGGGGGAGATCACGCAAGAGATCACGCCACGAACGCAGGCAGTCGTTCTCGGAGATCGAACGAGACGCAAGGACCTTTGCTCGTTTCCTCTCGTCTTGTTCGGGCACAAGTTCGCCCTAAATAAAAGTTCTTTCTTTACCGTTGTGTCCCATCCTACGTGACAAATTGTGGTGGAGGTGCGGGGTAGTCCTCGATGGCGCGGGGTCTTTCACCAGGTCTGGGCCTGGGAGCATTGACTCCGAAAATAAAAGTTGATTTGTACAATGTACGCACACAGTCTTACGTCTTTCTTAATGATGTAATGGGCGAACTTTCACGGGAGAGTTTCGGTTACCGATGATCTCACCCTCTCGAGCTTCGCCCCACTTATCATCATTCATTCCGTGGATATGCCGTGATTTTTTTTTTCTCTCTCTATACAGCACGTGTTACAAAAAATATTCTTTGATTGCCGATTGAGAAAGTTTCGCGATCTCAATTGAGTTACTTGTAAAGTTACTCAACAATTTGGGTAAAGTGAATGTTGAGGATTGACAGTCGGAGCTGTGGGGTGTAGGAGTATACCAAGTATACCATGTCTGGATTACGTGTGTTGTGTGCAGTAATACATATATTATGTATATAATATGTATATATATGTGTATGTATATATATATATGTATATTGTTGAAGACCAGGAAGCAGACGCGGTTAAAGGAGCACCGGTTTATTATGACCTTTGAGCGGGAGATTCGGTAAAGGAAGATGTCACGAGCCTCGTTCATCGTGAGGCAGTTGCTTGTCCCTTCTTCCGTCTCGTCGTCTTGTTATCGTTTCAAACATAGCTTTTCGTAACAGGCTCCGGGCCGGCCAAATAAAATGAATCAGGTGGGTTAGCTTCTCCAATCCTCGATGCTTGGGGTGTATGGATCTGAAGCTTCAAGGCGATAAAGTAGTTGAATCGGCCGACGCAAAGTGGTTCCGGCCGATGTTTGGCAAGGCGCGTTCCTCTCTCCAATAAGAACAACGTCTCCGAGATGTATAGAAACCGGAACTGTCCTTGGACTAATGTGCGCGGAGCGTAGTTCATGCAGGTATTCGCGTCGCCATCTGTTCCAGAGTCTTTCGAGTAGTTGTTCTCGGTGTTTACATCGCCCACGAAGATTCTCGGCAGAAGAAGTTTCAGGGGCTGAATTGGGGCACGAACTTTCTTGGGGCAACATTGTTAGACTCTTCCCAATGAGGAAGTGGCCTGGAGTCAGCGGATTAGGTTCGTAGGGTTCTGAATAGACGTACGTGATGGGCCTTGAATTCATTATTGCTTCCACTTGAGTTAGAATGGTTGCAAGTTCCTCGAAGTTCAGGCTGTTCTTTCCAATTATTTCTTCAGGGTTGTCTTGATTGTCCGAATCAATCGTTCCCAAAACCCTCCCCACCAGGGAGCTTGTTCAACAATAAAGTTCCAGTGGATGGAGTCGTCCGAAAAATATCCTTGAATTTCATCTCCTCTCATGAGAGTCCATAGCCGCTTAATGTCTTTCGAAGCACTTTTGAAAGTCTTCCCATTGTCGGAATATATGATCTTGCAGAGGCCTCGCCGAGCAACAAATCGCCGGAAGGCGAGGAGGAACTGTTGCGCTGACAAGTTACTCACAAGTTCAAGATCAACAGCTCGGACGACTGCGCAGGTAAAAATCAGTATATAGGACTTCTCCATCATTCCGTTCCGCTTGTGCAGTAGAGGTCCGGCAAAGTCTATGCCCGTTACCTCAAAAGGGGGAGATGGCACAGTTCTGTTGGCTGGCAGGGGCGCAAGTGGCTCGCAATAAGGCTTGGCAGAGTATCGTCGGCAGACTGTACATTCGTGAAAGTACATATATACTGTACATGTGTATATATATATATATACACACACAGAAAGAAATGCCGGCAGTCTACAACGCCAAAGAAGAAGGCATAGGGGAATGGTTAGACTATTTTTTACCGTTAGTGACGTTATTTTATTTTTTTTATTAATTACACGAGAAAGAAAGGCGTGGGTTCGGTCCCCACTCTGGGCGCGTGTTTTTCTTTCTTTCTTTCTCGTGTAATTAATAAAAAAAATATATAACGTCACTAACGGTAACAAATAGTCTAACCATTCCCCTATGCCTCTTTGGCGTTGTAGACTGCCGGCATTTCTTTCTGTATTTCCTAACGAGCCCCTCATTTCCACATTTCCAAACCATATATATATATATATATATATATATATATATATATATATATATATATATATATATATATATATATATATATATATATATATATATATATATATATATATATATATATATATATATATATAGCGAATCAGAATAGGAAATGAGGGGCTCGTTGAAAATAAGCCACAAATAAGAAGTGACAGTCAAGAAGACCTCGGAAAGCAAAGGGGAGGATGTAGTAGCTCAAGATAAAGAATTTGGAAAATAAGAAAGTGGAGAAAAAATGCCCGCCAGGTGGGATCCGAACCCACGACCTCCAGAATACCGGTCTGGTGCGATAACCACTACGCTACCGGCGGGGTTACTTTAGCCTCCACTTTCTGGGGTATTTATGTGCAGGTGTTTTTTGTTTCCTGCGCTTGGGGGTGGTAGCCAGCGCCACTCGGACTACTCGGGGTGAAGGGGACCTTCTTTTTAACCCCCGGGCCGTGACTCGAGCGTCTACGACATGTCGAGAGTGGTCGACCAGCGTTGAACCCTCTTAGGCTCCCTATGGCACCAAGACTGCCAGAACAGAGGCCCTCGCTATGCATGTAGCGAATCAGAATAGGAAATGAGGGGCTCGTTGAAAATAAGACAGAAATAAGAAGTGGCAGTCAAGAAGACCTCGGAAAACAAAGGGGAGGATGTAGTAGCTCAAGATAAAGAATTTGGAAAATAAGAAAGTGGAGAAAAAATGCCCGCCAGGTGGGATCCGAACCCACGACCTCCAGAATACCGGTCTGGTGCGATAACCACTACGCTACCGGCGGGGCGGGGGGTGGTAGCCAGAGTGGCGCTGGCTACCACCCCCAAGCGCAGGAAACAAAAAACACCTGAACATAAATACCCCAGAAAGTGGAGGCTAAAGTAGCCCCGCCGGTAGCGTAGTGGTTATCGCACCAGTCCGGTATTCTGGAGGTCGTGGGTTCGGATCCCACCTGGCGGGCATTTTTTCTCCACTTTCTTATTTTCCAAATTCTTTATCTTGAGCTACTACATCCTCCCCTTTGCTTTCCGAGATCTTCTTGACTGCCACTTCTTATTTGTGTCTTATTTTCAACGAGCCCCTCATTTCCTTTTCTGATTCGCTACGTGCATAGCGAGGGCCTCTGTTCTGGCAGTCTTGGTGCCATAGGGAGCTTAAGAGGGTTCAACGCTGGTCGACCACTCTCGACATGTCGTAGACGCTCGAGTCACGGCCCGGGGGTTAAAAAGAAGGTCCCCTTCACCCCGAGTAGTCCGAGTGGCGCTGGCTACCACCCCCAAGCGCAGGAAACAAAAAACACCTGAACATAAATACCCCAGAAAGTGGAGGCGAAAGTAGCCCCGCCGGTAGCGTAGTGGTTATCGCACCAGACCGGTATTCTGGAGGTCGTGGGTTCGGATCCCACCTGGCGGGCATTTTTTCTACACTTTCTTATTTTCCGAATTCTTTATCTTGAGCTACTACATCCTCCCCTTTGCTTTCCGAGGTCTTCTTGACTGCCACTTCTTATTTCTGTCTTATATATATATATATATATATATATATATATATATATATATATATATATATATATGTGTGTGTGTGTGTGTGTGTGTGTGTGTGTGTCTGTGTATGTATATGTGTATATATGTATATAACAACACCACGTCCGATTCTCAAGACGCCATGTTTATTCTCCCCCAGGACGCGATTCCCGGTTCTTCCTTCGGTTCCAGTCGGCGGCCGTCCTCGGTTTGGCAGTCTTTTTTTTTTTTTTTTTGCGACAGTATGCCCGTTGGCATAAATACTATGCTACAAGTATAGGTTAACCCCCGTTTCGCGAACAAACGCAAGAAGGGAGCGGTGGTGGGGTCCCCATATCCACCGATGGAGGTCAGGTGGTCTGCCAGGGTGGAGGCCTGTGCCTCGAAGGTGTCGTGTTCTGGCCGCTTGCAATGAAGGGCACGTCCACAGCAAATGTTCTGTGTCGGCATCTTGGGAAGGAGCCGTGCAAAAGGGGCAGCTCTGGTCGAACGGGGCATGGTAGCGTGGTGGCCACTCCCGGGTAACAACGGGAGAGAGGGCTACACCAACACGAAGTCTTCGCAGCAAGACCTCCTCCCAGCGAGCGAGTCGGCTAGGGAGGTCCGTTCCACACGGTGGAATTAGAGCTCGTGTGGCGCGACGAAGATCTTCTTTCTTTTGTAAAAACTGTCCTGGGGTATCTAATGTCAGCAAATGCAATGGTCGTGGAACAAATGCAGTGTGGCAGGCACCATCCGCTGCAATGTGAGCGGGAAGCGTATTTCGCCGGACCCACGAGAGCCGCAGAGGGCAGGGGTACGTATCCAGTATGTCATGAATGTCCCTCGAGATAGCAGAGTTGTTATTCACTCGACGTAAATCACGTATGGCCACCGTGGAGTCTGTATAAATTTGTAAAGTAGTACCTCCAGGGGCTTGATGAAGAGCAGGAGTTAGTGCTTGCAAGCCGTCCCGGATGGCCGTAAGCTCAGCCAGCATAGACGGCAGGGTGCGGTGTGTTTCGTAGAAGCACGTTTGACAGGCCTCTGGGTGGGAAGGACATTGTAGTGTTGTCGTCACCACGTAGTCCTTGGCCCCAGCATCCACAAATGCCTGCACCACCTGGGGTTGAGACTCCGCCGCCAGTTCTTGCGCGACCGCGAAAAGCGTATCAGTATGTCCGTTGCATCGATTGTGAAGTCGCGTTAGTGGCCTGTTGTCGGTCACCTGGTGGTATAGCCAAGGTGGCCTGGTAACGACGCAGGCTGGAGATGTGGGTAGTGAACGACCCATGTAATTTCCTAACGCCGCTGCCTCAGCAACAAAGGTGAGTTTATGCATGCGGGCGGACCGACGCTGATGGACAAGCTCATCCAAGGTGTTAACTTGAGCTTCAGCCTGAAGAGCCGGGATCGGTGTTATCCTAGGGAGGCAGGTAATTGCACGCATTGCGGCTCGGTTAACTGCCTCAAGTCGAGCCCACTCCGCCTGGTTCAGGTGTTGGAATTGTGCCTGGTAAACAAGCCGAGGCTGGAGTACAGACCGCACCAGTAGACGGGCCATTTTGGAACAGGAGCCACCAGACTTCTGTGAGATGCGTCGGATGAGGTGGAGCATCTGTCCCGCTTTTTGGCGAGCTGAACGTATCCACATAGACGCTGACCCAGACGCATAAATTTCTAATCCAAGCACGCGAAGTGAGGTGGCAGTGCGTACGGGTCGCCCGCAGAGTTGCAATGCGATTGGAGACATCGCCAGTCGGCGACGGCCCCAAGCACTGGCCACAGGCAGAATAGCTGTCTTTTCGACGGAGAGTGTCAGTCCAGCATATTCGCACCATTTCTGCGTGTCAGACAAGGCTTGTTGGAGGCACGCGGTTTGCCGAGTCAGGTCTGGGTGTACAGTCCACACTGTGATGTCATCCGCGTACATCAGAAAGTGCATGTCAGGCATAGAGCCGAGATGCCAGGCCAGTGGTAACATAATAACATTAAAAAGGAAGGGCGAGATTACCGATCCCTGAGGCACTCCGCGGACAGGCGTAAAGTGACCGTAACTCGTCCCGCCAATGCGAACCGAAAAGGATCTTTTGGTGAGGAAGTTCCGGAGGAAAGAGCAAACCTTGCCCGGGAGAAGAAGGCCTTGGAGAATTTCCAAGATGGCTCCGTGGCTAACGTTGTCGTATGCCTTTTTTATGTCCATGGCAAGCACTGTGCGCACTTTGTGTGATCGGCCGCCCAGTAACACCATTGACGAGAAGTGGTCAAGCCCATCCTCGGTACCCAGACGGGGCCTAAACCCGATCTGCGCCGGGTGATACCACCGGAAAATGTCCATCCACCATTGAAGCCGGGTTGCCAGCATGCGCTCCAACAGTTTGCACAGGGTGCACGTCAAGGCTATTGGACGCAAATTAGGGAGCTGATCGGGTGGCTTACCAGGCTTCGGTATCGGGACGATATCAGCGAGGAGCCAAGATTCTGGTATGTTACCAGAGAGCCAGACCTCGTTAACGGAGTCAAGGAGCTTGCTGAGGGCTGGATCGTCGAGGTTCTTATACACCTCGTACGTAAGGCCATCTGGCCCTGGAGCGGTTCGATGTTTGGCGTGATCAATCGCAGCAAGGAACTCGGCTATGGTGAAAGGCGATTGAATTCCACGCACGGCGTCGTCAGGAGGAGAGGAACCGACGTGACTCGGCAGAGGAAACGGGCACGGGTTGCTGGCGGGAAGAATGTCAAAGGCAGGAAACAAGGCGCGGGCAACATCGGCGGCAAATTGAGCAGGATCCTTGTCCGATGCCAAACATGCACTGGCTGCCGCATCTGGAGTGCGGCCTCCACTTTCCATCGCACGAAAGGTGCGCCAGATGGATGACGTAGTCGCCAATGGGCCGAGCGATTCACACCAGCTCAGCCATCGCTGCCTTGACAGACGCTTCTCATGACGCCTGGCAGCCGCAGTCAGACGTTGTAAGCGTATTCGGGCCTCCACAGACGAGGAATCTCGGGAGGCAGCCACTTCAGCTTGTTTGCGCTGGGCCCATAGCTGTAAGAGTCGAAGGTCAGGCTTCGGTCGGGATTCCTCTACCCATGTGTCCTCACAGGCGCTTCGCAGGGCTTCCTTAACGAGAGTGATGGGGTCCGGACTTGGCACCGTGACCATTGTGTTGATGTTGCCCCGGAACATATCCCAGTTTGTTACAGTGCAGCGTCGTCGTAAGCGACGCGTCATGGTTGGGACAATGCCAAGCATGATGGGATGGTGATCACTGCCCCAGCAGTCGGCCTCTCGGTGCCAGGAGACCGTATCATTTCCAAGCCACCAGGTTAAGTCGGGCGAGTAGGGTGGCATCCGGGGATGAGTACATCGGCGCGTAGGACATGAGATATCGTTAAGCAGGGTGAAGTGCGCATCGCTGAAGTAGTCAAGTAGCACCCGTCCGCGTGCACTTGAGGTAGCATAACCCCAGTAGCAATGAGGGGCATTAAAGTCCCCGGCCACAAGTATTGGGCAGGCAGCGTGGGAATGCCGTAGAGATGTTAACCAGCCCAATCTTAGACGAGGCGCACGTCCGCTGTGTGGGCGTACATAACATGACACCAAGATTATTGCTGACTTGGGCAGTTGAACTTTCACTGCAACCACTTCTTGCCATTCCGTACACCACATGTCTAGGGTGATCTGAGTCTGCGGATAAGCCGTGAGCACGTAGATGGCGGCTTTGCCTGGCGGAGTTCCATTGGAGCCACAGCGCCGATCATGTATGGATGGCGTAGCGTAAGCCGTAAAATTTGGTAGACGAGGTAGAGAGTTTGTCTCTTGTAGTAGGAAAGCCCAAGCTCGCAGTTTGCCTAGGCGAACACGTTCCCGAAGCTCTCCAATCTTTGCTGTGAGGCCGCGACAGTTCCATTGGACTATATATTGTGGCACAGGCATAGTGAAACGAGACTTAACCTAGTTGGGCTGCTAACACGGACACCAAGTTCTGCAGCTGCTGCACCACAAACTGTAGAAGCTCATGGTGTGTGAAAGCAGAAGGGACAGGCTTTGGTGGGGTCATGCTTGATGGGGCGAAACGGGGCTGACTCGACCGGTCTTGTTTCGGTGGAGGCTGACGGGGCGGTCGATGAATTAAGCGGGCACGGCGCTGTGTGAGCTTAGTCACCTCAGTTTGCAGCAAAGCCAACTGCTGGTCTATCTCCCCTAGCTCTTCCGTAACCGGAGACAATTGCACTGTTTGACTGTGCTGTTTCTTCTGTCGGCGGGACCCGCGGAGCACATCCCGGTACGATGGCTGGTAGAAATCCAAAGGCTCCAGAGCGTCTTCTTCTGCAACTTCTTCGCTTTCCTCTGCCAGACAGCCGAAACGGTTGGACAGAGGAATATCGTTGGGCTTGGACTGGCGTCGGAACGCGCGTCGCTTAGCGCGAGTAGCTTTGCACTTAGTAGGGCACTTTTTGTCCGTGATGTCATGTTCATCCGTCCGACACAGACCACATCGAAACTTAACTTGCGGTGAGACGGACGATGACGTAGCCAGTGCCTCTGATGCCGTAGAAGCCGGTGGTTCCGAGGCCGTTGTCACTGGTAATTCTGTGACAGGGAATGGGCACGACTTGCTCATGTGTCCCTGACGGAAGCATTGATAACAATGCACCACTCCGGCCTTGTATGGACGTGGGCGAAGAACGCAGCCGTTGTAGAAAAGACGATCCGGCGGCTCTAACGGGCCTCGAAGGGTTACGAGACACGTGCGGCCAGCTCCCATGTATCGGACAAGAAGAACCTGGTGCGTGGAGCGCCGGATACTGGCCCGCAGGTCTTCGGGATTCTCTCCGGGGTCTACTCCCGAAACAACATAGCGTCGGATGTCAGTACCGGACAACAGGTACGCTTGTATAGGTAGCTGTTTTTCTGCCGACAGAAGAATATGATCCAGTGCGCACAGTCGCTGGACAGCCTCAAGAGACGACACCCAGACAGATACTGTGTTGGTTCGGTTGTGGTATGCGTAGCCAGCAAATCCGGCTGTTCCTAAGCATCCGTCGAGCGTCTGCTTCAGTGTCTTTGTCGGAAGAGAGAGGATGTTGAATCGCTCTCGAGGTTTGATGGCAACTTTGTACACCGAGGAACTCTGCCCATTGGTTTTAGGGCCCTGGGAAGTGGCGGCGGCTGTACGGGATGAAGTAGCTGTCGGTGCTGTATTCCGTCCATCGGTCCCTTGCAGGGATGTGTTTGCGACAGATGAACCGACCCGTTTGGCCGCCGGTGAGGGGGAAACCTCAGTCGTAACCTGGGCCGCACCTTTGTCTGATGGCCGCTTTGGTAAAGTAGAGGGGTCGGCCGGGGGTAGCGGGGACGGTAGCGTTACCTCCATTGGCAGCGGGTCATCCAGTGCCGGGCTTGAAGCGATGTCAGATGCAGCGACCGTCGTCCCAGGTTGAGTGGATAGCGCTACGCAGAGCTTTTCCGACATTCGTGACATAGGTGCGCGGCGTCGCACCCGCCAGTGACTCAGAGACAGAGTGGTTAGGCCTAGCGGCCGGTGCGCGGGATCCGATGCAGAGGAAAACCCCGAAGGGTCATCCTTTTGCTTGCCGTCGGACCGTGGAGGGGCCAGAGATGTTACAGCGTCGTTACAGGTCACTGGAGGCGAAAACCCAGCCGAAAAACACGAGTTCAGGCGAAAACAACGAGCAGGGGAAGAACACAAACGGACCGCTCCTTCTTCGTCGTAGTCGATTGGCCGGTGACCTTGGTCTCAGCTTTTGCGTGATGTTTCACGTCTCTACACTCGGCCACAATGCGAAGAGGCGCACCACCGAGCTGTTTGCGTGGGCCCCTGGCTCTGTCTCGACGGTTGACCCACGAACGGCTGAAGAGTCCGTTGCAGGTCTCTTCCCGTTGGTTATGTCTCGCGGTTCGGTTTTCTTTCTTTCTGGCTAGTGCTAGAGCAAAGCTTGTTTCCATTGACGAGGAATTCTTCACTGCGTATTCCAGAAAGATCCTCTCCGGCGTTTCTGTCCTGTCTGTGCGGCGCTCGTGCTGGGACCGCGGCCCCACCGATGAACCCGGGCAACAGGGCTGGAAGGCGTGGCAACCCTTGGCCGCTGCTGAGGGCCGCGCCACAATGGGACGCGTCCGGGCGAGCTGGGAGACTGCAACCGCGCTCGCACGCGCAGCGCTCGGCGGCTCCGGTATGCCATCGGTGAGTCGAACCATCTCGATCTCTGGCGTTGTTTAATGCCTCGCTCCCAGTGTTACCGTTATAGCCTACGATCAGTCTGTATGCAGTGTATTTGATTCGCACTTTGCAATAAATGCTGCCATTGATGTTTTGCCCTCGCCGCCTCCTGCCTTTGTCTGTCTCCGCAAACAACGGACCCGTCCGCAGCCGGCGCTCGCAAGGCATGTTTGCTGAGCGCGCATGGCTGCGTGGTGGGAAATAACTAGTGTGTGAAATGTAGAACCCCACAACGTGCATAGGAGGCGAAAAAGCTCACATCTTGGCTGACTTTTATTAGGTTGAGGCATATTATTAACGAACCGCTGTATAAAAAACAGGTAATTTAGTTCATCCCATTGACCATTGTCATAGCGCTCTTGCCCTTTGTCGGCCTTGCGCCATTAAACGTGATGTTATCGTCACCATTAGGTAATTTTGTTAAATTTTTTCACGATTATTTTTTTCAGTCGTCCGGTATATTATGTGAGAAAGAATTCAGGGACGCAACTTCTGCGTACTTTTTGCCCGGTGCGTGGTGAATGACAGTACAGTGAGGCCGCAACAGACAGACAAGGAATTCAGGCCCCTACATGTTATGGGCCCCGTGTGTTCTTTGTCTGGGGCCGATAGTGCGCAGCGAACAAGTGTGTGTGTGTGTGTGTGTGTGTGTGTGTGTGTGTGTGTGTGTGTGTGTGAGAGTGAGAGTGTGTGTGTGTGTGTGTGTGTGTGTGTGTGTGTGTGTGTGTGTGTGTGTGTGTGTGTGTGTGTGTGTGTGTGCGTGTGTGTGTGTGTGTGTGTGTGTATGCGCGTGAAGCCGTGAACATGCACACAGCTACCCAGTGTCGCATAGCGGCCGGTGATGGCCAGCTGCAACAACGACCGTCGGCCAGAGAGGACTAGCTTGCACCTGCGGTGAGTGCGCACGGCCAGTACGGCCTTGCCTACACAATCGGAGACTGTCGCGAGATGCGCCACTTGGTATTCTGCACAAACAGTGCAGTTATGTTGCTTCCATGCTATTTTTTATTTCTCCTTTTGCGTTGGTGCGTATCATTTCGGTTGTCCTAGTATAAAGCTGATGTATGTATGTTTGTTGCGAGTTGGCGTTGTTTGTAGAGCAAGGTCAGGCTCACGAACACGAGGTTCGTTCTGTGGTGCCCTAGTTGGGTTTTTTTTTTTTTTTTGCAGCGTGGAGTCGCCCCGCGATGGTTACGTCCACAACTTTCTGGGAGATGGTCATCGCAGGCTTGTTTGCATTTTGTCCTGACTTCTAACCTGGTTAATGCAGGCGAAGTGTTAACCACAGATGATGTCCTGGGAAGACGCCAGCCAGAAAGCGACATTGCCAACTGCAGAACATCCCTTCATGCCACCAGAGTCAGCCACCACCCACCCAATGCAAGCAAGCAAGCAAGCGAGCGAGCGAGCAAGCGAGCGGCTGGCACTGCGGTGCAGCTCTCTTACTGTGGGTGTAAGGTCCACTTATGAGATTAGCAGCCGGGCGCCCGGGCTGCGCGTGAGAACCCGCCGCTCTGTCTGGCGTCGTAGCACTGCCAACACTGCGCTGCAATCACGCACGGGAGACGGATCGTCTGGCCCACCGCATACCTCAAGGATAATCCCCCATTGAGAAAGCAAACAGCGCCGCCGGATTCCAGGAACGTCCGCTCGACGCGCGGAGGTGGTGGGATTACCGGCGTGTCTCTATTGTTGTCGCGCCCTGGTCAGCATGACGCACTGTCGCCGTCTTTCGCTTTCACCCCGCGGGGTCGCCCGAACTTGCTCGTCCGCGAGCGTGCCGTCCGCGAGCGTGCCAATGAGCGGCGCCTCATTGAATATTCCGTGGCGTGCTGAGTGACAGCTGTCTACGTGAATTCGGGCACTCCCATACGCGTGTACGAACGCCACAGGGGCGTTCACGAGAGAGGGTGATCTCGAGGTTTTATAAGGCCGAACGTGGCCGTTGGAAATCGTTCTTGTCTGAGCGCTGAGCTGGCAGTTCCCGGCGGGACAAGGAGTCTCGACCGTTAACGCTAGGTTGGGAGTTGTGAGCCCCCTAGTCGAGGTTAAGATCGCGTAGGAGGTTTAGGGTGCAGCGCCGCACCGGGCAACTAGACGGATCGTGCGGCGAGACAGGGTCTCGGCCGTTGTTTCTCGAGCGGTTTGTGTACGCTCCGAGAATAGGAGAGTTAGACGAAGTTGAGAAGCTCAAGTGTTTTTTGCGCACTTGGAGCTAGCGTCTAGCTGAAGTTTGCAGTTTTTCCTTTTTCTACTCATGCACCCAGTTATCCTACTGTAAATAGCTGTATATAAACCTTCGTTTCCCTTAATCAACCCCAACGCCTCGAGTTCGTCGATTCGACCGCCATCTCCAAGAACTTCAACACCATCACCCTGCCAGCCTCCTGCCAAATCAACCGGAGCCCGGGCGATTGGGCTCCTGATCGACACCGGACTTCGGGGAAACGAACTTTACTGTGGGTATGGTTGAAAGAGAGCTGTCGCCTTCGTGCCATCCTGCGGCTGGCACTGCGGCACAGCTCTCTTACAGTGGGTATGGTTGAAAAAGAGCTGTCGCCTTCGTGCCATCCTGAGGCTGGCACTGCGGCGCAGCTTTCTTACCGTGGGTATGGTTGAAAGAGAGCTGTCGCCTTCGTGCCACCCTCTGGCTGGCACTGCGGCGCAGCTCTCTTACTGTGGGTATGGTTGAAAGAGAGCTGTCGCCTTCGTGCCAGCCGCAGGATGGCACTGCGGTGCAGCTCTCTTACTGCAAGTATGGTTGAAAGAGAGCTGCGCCGCAGTGCCAGCCGCAGGATGGCACGAAGGCGACATCTCTCTTTTGACCCAACCCACAGTAAGAGAGCTGTCGCCTTCGTGCCATCCTGCGGCTGGCACTGCGGCGCAGCTCTCTTTCAACCGTACCACAGTAAGAGAGCTGTCGCCTTCGTGCCAGCCTGCGGCT
Source organism: Haemaphysalis longicornis (assembly GCF_048455015.1). NCBI lineage: Eukaryota > Metazoa > Arthropoda > Arachnida > Ixodida > Ixodidae > Haemaphysalis > Haemaphysalis longicornis. Next base: position 388,815,898 of record NW_027526203.1, on the reverse strand, counting down.
GCCACTGCGGCGCAGCTCTCTTACTGTGGTACGGTTGAACGAGTGCTGTCGCCTTCGTTTATGCGCATAGCATCACTTTCTGCATCATCACGTTGTCAAGACAAACCCAAGCAGCAGAGGCCGATTGCCAATGATTGGAAACCCCGTGGGTCCCTATTATCTTCCGAGCTATTGGCCGCTCATCGGTAACTCGGCTGAAAGATTGACTCAGCGCCAAGCAAACGGCGACCAGAAGTAACGTCACACGGAAAGTCCATCGGAGGCCGAGCTTTAGCTGATGCATAAAAGCGCATTTTGACCACGCGTTTGCCGTGCGCGTAGCATGTTCAAACAAGACGGTTGGAGCGGTGAACAGGCCACAACGCAGCAAAAAGTAGTTACTTAAAGAGTCACAGCACCGTGACACAAAACAAAGCTTACTTAAACTAAAGTGCAGCGTATTCAAAGGAGCGTGAGAGATAGTGTTACACGTTCAGTAGGAATGGGTCATTAGTGCGTCCTAACGCAACGGTCTCCGTAGGACTACTTGAGCGTTGTGCCTTTGCACGTTCTTTTTCTCCTCGGCGGGGCTGGTGGACGTACGCGTCGCTCTCACGTCTCCGTCCCTTTCGTGGATTGACACCGCCGTAGTACTCCTGTACGTGTCTGTGAGGTGCGTATTGAGTCGGTGGGTGTGTTTGAAGTATATCTGACTGGTCGAATAACATTGTTTGCCTGCTGCGGCCGCTGCTGAAAACGTAAGTCACCATTTCAATTTTCCTTGCGCGGTACGGGAGAGCTCGCACTCGTTCCCGCCAAAACTTCAGCTGTCGTTTATAACAACTGGTGCTCGTGAGTGCTGCTTAGTGTTGTTGGTTCTTGCGAAGAATTAAGTGGTCACATACATGTGCTTCCGTTTGTGTGACGCCAGTTCTAGCTCTCCTTTTTCCGGCTTTGTGTTTTCCGAACAAGCGGCCGTGCTCCCCCTGCAGGTTCACGACGTTCAGCATGCGTTGAAGCAAGACCCGTCTGCAGTATAAGAATTCCGGATGTGTTAAGCTGGCTTCATTAAACTGTAGCTATAAATGAAGCTTTCGTTTCATTATTTTCTTGAGCAACGTAAAGATATTGTCGATCGACAAAGTAATTACACTGCAGCTGGGCTTCTCCGTCGGTTCCGTTCGCATCTGGCGCGTCTGACGAGGCAGAAGTGAGCGACGGCGACAGCAACACCGTAACCAGTTTAATTAATACCCGATCAGTTAGGTTTGTAGCGTCGCTTCAATTGTCGCTTTATTTGGTTACCCCTTAAAATATAACGCATTCAAAGGCCACAAGGTTAATCTTTTCTACCTCCAAGTTAGATGTCTTGCAAAAAAAAAAACGTAAACGTTCGTGCGTTCCGAACCCGTTGTGTAGTGCGTTGCCTTGTAGTTTTTGATCCCGCATTGTTAGAAAACAAGACTTACGCTAATAAAACGTTGACGGCACGACATTTAAGTCGCGATTAATTGTTTATGTGGCTACAGTATGCACAACAAAATTTCAAGGAACCGCTGGTGTGTTGCTTTGTCTATTAGACTTTTTTCATGTTATCTTGCGTGACTGCAATGAGAGTGCAGCCCATTTTCAGTGAAATTCCAGACTGTTCTCTTAAGAACGAGCTAAGTAACTGCTACCGTAAAACGCAGTATTGAAAAATGAATAGTGCAGTACGTTTCATGTTTCATAGCGAGTGTTAACAAGCTAGAAGTTTAGGCTGAATACTTTCACACATACATGTGTTAAGGCTGGTACTAGGTGCTGTATTTAGTAAGCTGCGTGCATTTAGCATTATAGTGAACTATTTTGTTTAGTTATTACAGGCGCTACGACGTAAATGTGTTTCCCGTGGACAAACGGCGGATGCAGCAGAGACAAGCCTTCCAAGCTGGGCTATATAGTGCTGTTCAACAACATATTGGGATATTGCAAGGTCGGCGAATTACCGGGGAGGAGGGTCTTGTTTTCATTTACCTGAATGCTTCTGTTTTATAGGCATCTCAAGCCGTTAAACGAAGCATAATCGGTTCGCGCTTCATGAGCTGCGCTTTTTTTTATTTTTTCTCGACTATTGTGTTCCTGCTTGCTTTCGTGTTTGTGTTCGTATTCTTGCCACTGTTAAGCCAGGTTTCCCGTTGTAAATTTGATGTGCATAATAAAGAAAACTACACAGAGGGACCCGGTGAGTTGTTTCTCAATTGTTTTGCAAGTCCCGTAATTGCTTCGCAAAGTTGATGCAGTTTGTTTATTGTGCCTCGCGGTCCGATCTCTGTTTTATAGATGCCATTGTACAGGAAATTATTTAACGAGTGCGCATTAAATAAATAAGTAACGTTAAATAAATTCCTGTATAATGGCATGTATAAAGCAGAAATCGGGCAGCGAGGCATCTCATAAAATAGGCATTGGTCATAAAGACTGGCCACAAAGCCAAAAATGTGCATGAGAATTGACGGGGTGCACCCATAGGCATTATCATGGCAACATACTTTGCCAAGCGTTGTCCAATATTGGCCATCCAGAGCTTGGCCTATTGTTGGCTTGTCACCTTTCCCAAGCGCCAGCCAATAATGGCGGCCGAGGTATTGCCAAGCTCCGACACATTGGCCACTGATGATTTGCCGTGCTTGGGCTTGGCAATTTCTGCTGCTTGGGAACGTCTTGTACACATTGAGGTTCGTATGTTTTCTAGTCATCTTAGTAAATATGACTTATCAACATCTCACGGAGCTCAAGACGTCGGAGATCTTGCACAGGTGTCCTGTAGATATCTCTCTTAAGACATCTTTGAGGCATAAAAAATAGACGTCTTATAGCTAACTCGCATAGCGCAAGATGTCTAAGACCTTTCAAGACCATGGTAGACATCTATAAGACGTTTTGTGTTCAGTGGGATAGCTGCAACATGCAGTCAAAAAAGCTTAAGTCAAACCTGTACGGTCCAGTCATAGGTACACATCGAGTGCATTAATGGCCGATTGAACACCATTTCCATTGTGATGCAACTTCAAAACGGCATTCACCCTTCCGCAACACGCGATTAGAATGGAATCTCTTCGTCGTGAGGCATTCCCTTGAGGATGAACAAAGGAGTCCGAAGCGGCTAGGTGATGGGTCAAAGATGGGTCGGGCGGCGGCCCGGATCATATTTGTAAATGTTAGGCGGATGCTAGACACATCGCCAACACTTCTTGATGACGTGATGCGCACGCTTTCTTCGATGTCAGGTGTTCGTTACACAGCATAGCAGAAGGAGCAAAGATGTCCGAAGCGGCGAGGTGACGGGTCCAAGATGGGTCGCGCGGCGGCCTGGTTCATACTTGGCAAAGTTATGCAGGCGTTAGACACATCTCCAACACTTCTCGATGACGCGATGCACACGCGTCTGATGTGAAATAACGCTACAAACCGCTTGTTTCTAGCCGTCTTCTTCCCAAACGTACACACACGCCAACCGCACTTTGATGTTTGTCGCCATGTTGGCTACCCAACGAAGGCCATGGCATGGCTTGGCTTGACTTCGTTGCAGTCTTTCCGGCTTAGATTTCTTGCTCTCCTTGCAACTCTGCTTCTTGCGGCCTCGCAGGCGCAGCACTTTTAGCGCCCTTAGCTCCCATCAGGGATACGAGTGTAATAGCTTTTCTTTCACGGTAACAGCCAGAGTTACTCAATATATCCAGTAACTCTGGGTAACAGCAGCGTCAGACGTCCATGTGGATTGTGATCCAAAAGAAGTAATACAACGGATCATTTAGGGATCATTCGCAATCTATTGTGATCCAAAATAAGCTCTAGGATGGATCATTGAGGGATCATTTATAATATCTAATCCTGTGGATGTCCTGTGAACGCCCAGTATAGGATCCAGGACGTTTGGACCATTTGAGGACGTCATCAGGACGTTTTGCGTTATCTGGGTCCTGGGGTGTTTCGGCACCCTGGGAGGTACGCCCAACGTTTCCAGAGTCACCCGCGACCACGCTATCGGCGCTTCAAGCCAGGCCCGAACCGCCGCTTCGCTAAGCCTAAGCAAGGCGGTCGTGGGCTCGCCGTTCCCGCCATGGCGAAGCCACGGGGAGCAGCAGGTGCAGCTGCGACACGGAGCAACGACGCCTCGCCCGAGCGCACAGTCAACGCTCAAACTTCTACACGTCGCGGCAAGTCATCGGAACAGCGGTGCGGATGGTAACCGTTGTTACCATCCGCACAAGAGCACGGTGACACTGCGGTGTGGCTGCCATGCCATGGCCGAAAGTTCGGCCAAGCCCTGCACCAGTTCCAGCGTGACGCAACGAGCACACACCACCTCTCCACCACCGTCAACGACACAACGACGTTCAACAAGGGGAAGACCCCCCGCCCACCAAGGGCAACGACGTCCAGGCCTCCCTACGAACAAGCGCCTCCGCTGTCCCAGACTGCCCAGAGGCGACATCAAGGTCTTCGTCCACGGGAAGGCATGAATGTAGCTCGTCTAAGTGACGCTACGTTGAAAGACAGCGTAGTACAAGTCGCCGGCCTGGAACCGGTCCAAGAAACCGCGAAGACCTACTCAGAGTTAACCACGAGCAGAACACCTTCGTGGTAAGCACTGCACTCTTAGATCGAGCTGAACGTTACGCGCGCGTCGAAGAGCTCAAAGTAGGGGAAACCTCGTTCTCCACCAAAGCGTATGTCACGACCCCAGAAGACTCCGTAAAAGACGTGATCTCCAATATCCCTGCATACGACTTGGCAGAGGATATAGCTCAAAGCATAGTTTACTCTAGAAACCCCACCGCATTGCGTGCGAGACGCATGGGCCGAATTTGTTCGGCCCATGCGTCCAGAATTTATTCTGGAAATAAAGAGATTTGATTTGATTTGATTTGATTCGCCTTTTCCGGCATAGAGTGCCGTACTTCGTCTACTACAGGGCAGCCCAGTACAGGTGATACATTCACCAGAAGCAGCACGAGGCTTGCTCAACCTGCGGCAAGCTAGGTCACAGAATGGATGTGTGTCCTTATACGGACCGTTCCTACTGCAGTGCCTGCGGACTCGCCAACCCTATGGACGAACATGAATGTGTCATCAAGTGCGCCCTTTGTGGCAAAGACCACCCCACCGGCGACAAACGCTGCGCGCAGATCTATCGCACTCCGTTTATTCTCAAACAGCGTCAGTGGCGGAAAGAACAAGCCGCTCGTCAGCCTTCGCAAGGACGCCGACGGGACCGCTCCGCTTCTTTCCCCAGGCTGCCCGACGCCTGGCCTCCCGCAGGCGCAGCTTCGGCAGGATAAAACAGTGTACCAGCCCAGCGACGACCTTGCTCTAAATCTAAGAAGCGTGGTCCGAGGCACGGCTCCACTGTACAGCAGGATCGGCAGAGCGTCAGAACACCGGAGGAAACGTCACAGGTGAGCTGGTCAGCGACGGCCTCCCTAAAGGGTAGTTCGCAGAGACACACTCCCACAGACCCCTCCCAAACATCAACCGGTGTCGCACACACCTAGTTAGCTAGCATACACGCCACACTCGATCAGTCTTGGCTGAAAACACAGCTCAAGGCAGAAATAGCACAACTCAAGCGTAGCACGACCACTACATCAACTCCGGCCACGACACCAGCCGTTCAAGTCCGTCATTCCTCAAAACTGACCTCTCCCCCTCCCCCCCCCTTCAACCCTCGAAACGACGACCCGAGGAAAACACGTCCCGTCAGCAACCAATAATACACAACGACCTACAATTACTGGAAAGCAAGCTGGAAAACAAATTGAACGAGCGATTTGACAAGCTGACCAACATGGTAACCACCTTGGCTGGAGCTCTCGCCAAGGTGAAACAGATGATTGGCGGGAAGGTAACATCCCTGGACTATATCCTTACGTGTGTTTCGCACAGTTCCACAGGTCCCACGCGGCCTCCTCCCTACGCTGTACCCATGCAGTGAAGGCCGCCACGATTTACAGCAACGAGACTGAACAAAACGCAGTTCGCCATGGTAATGACAAGTCGTAATAACAGCTACCGCATATGGCAGTGGAGCTGTAGGGGGTACAGATCAAAACGGGGAATATTACACCAACACCTAAATTTCTGCCATAATTCACAGCCAACGCCCGATGTAATCGCCCTACAAGAAACAGAAGTTCGGCCAAACTCTCAGGGCGTATCGCTCGACCGCAGCTGACACAGACGCCCCACAGAAGCAGCGGGTAACAACATCGCTGCTCAGAAACATTCCCACCAAACAACTGTATGTCAACAACCCTGGCCCTGAATACGTATTGTTAGAAATTCTTTCACTGCTTGCCACGTTCACAGATTGTGCATTTTAAATGTGTACAGCGCACCCAAACAGTCGCGCAACCTCACGCAGCGACTGCACCAAGCCCTCCACATGTCCGGTGGACACCCGTTAGCCATTTTGGGCGACTTCAATGCTCCACACCCCGCATGGGGCTACACAAGGCCAACTAAAAAGGGCAGAAAGTGTGGAAGGCCATACAAATTTGACACTTCTGACGGATCCGGCACACCCAACGAGTCGAGGCAACAGTGTCCAACGAGACACCACCCCTGGGCTCACACTCGTATATAATGCTCCAAGCGCTACGTGGACAAACACCTTCAAAGACTTCGGCAGTGACCATTTCATCTTGGAGACTACGCTTACAGCAGGGCCGTCTAAGCCCACCGGCCGGAAGCGCAAGGTAGTAAACTAGGACACGCTCCGCAAACTAAGGCGGGTAGAGGACACAGAAGAAGAGGACCCCACCATCGAGGACTTGGACACATGGGTTCAAAGTTTACAAAATGACGTTGACCTGTCTATACGCACGTAGTGGTGGAAGAGGCTAATCTTGACGAAATAGACTCACGACTTCTGCACATGTGGGAGGCCAAAGACAGTATACAGAAGAGGCTCGAGGATCCGCACGCAGCGGCATAACCGCTCCTTGCGCAGAAGGCTCGCTAGACTCAACAAAGAAATCGAAAAACACGCGAGTACCTCACCAACCAACAATGGAACACTGTGTAATCGGATGGAGGTGCAGATGAATACCCCCAAAACATGACACACCATCCGCTGCCTATTAAACCTAGACGGAAGACGCGTTACTCAGCGTAACAACCCACTGAGTATTCTACACGCGCATCAAGGAGATGGAACCACATTGCTGCAAAAGCTGCAGGACCTCTACATTCAGACTGCCCCCTCAGAACCATCTAGGCCATATGCCGGTAAACCCAACCTCGAGCTGGACAGACCTATCACCAAAGCAGAAGTGTATGAGGCCATATTTCGCCTCAACACGCGATTTGCACCAGGCCCTGACGGTATTACCAATCGTGTAATCACCAACCTTGATGACTCGTCCATACAGGCTCTTACTGCCTACATAAACAAGCTGTGGGACACGGGGAACCTCCCCCCCCCCCCCCCCCACGTGGAAAAGCGTCCTAATTAAGCTAATTCCCGAACATTGGAAGGCTCTAAAGTTAGAGAACTTGAGGCCTATTTCCCTGACCTCTTGCCTCGGAAAAATGATGGAGCACGCGGTTTTAACCCGTCTCAACCGCCACATGGACACACATCAGATTTTCCCGCACACCAGAGTAGGTTTCCGGTCTTCCCTATCGACGCAAGACGTGATGTTACAACTTCAACATCAAATAATCGACAACCCGGGCGTGTCCCCACTTGATTCTCGAGTCATAATGGGGCTTGACTTAACTAAAGGCTTTGACTGTATGGCCCATAGCGCCATCCTTCACAATCTCAGTGACTTAAATGTGGGCAACAAGGCGTGCAACTACAATCCTGACTTTCTGTCCCACAGGACCACCCGAATAACGATACATGACCTCAAATAAGTCTGGGTATAGCCGTGGCACCCCACAGGGGTTGGTCTTATCACCATTTCTATTTAATGTGGCCATGATTAAATTACCTCCCCTACTACAACAAATCCCTGACGTGCATCACAGCCTCTACGCTGATAATATAACAATCTGGACCGCCTAAGGCAGGGACGGAGACATTCAAGAGAGACTACAAGAGGCTGCCACAATTGTTGAAAATTACGTCTCCTCACGCGGACTCGCGTGTTCGTCTCAGAAGTCAGAGATCCTCTTCTTCAGATCTGCCACAGCCGGTCGGAGGCCGAGAAATGATCCGGATATGCAGGTTCAGCTACAGGGAAGATGCATACCTCGGACAGAATGTATACGCATTCTCGGTCTGCGCATACAGGAACGGGTACCAATACGGTCACAATAGAGGCACTGCAAAACACGGCTACTCAAATTAGCAGGCTAATTGCAAGAATAACCAACAGGCACCATTCGCTCAAAGAGGGCAGCATCCTACGTCTCGTGCATGCTTTTATTATAAGCAGAATTACCTACGTCACTGCGTACCTCAAGCTCACTCGAACAGAGAAAGAAAAAGTTGCGCGTATTATACGCAAAGCCACCAAGTTGGCAGTGGGCATCCCAATCTCGGCCTCTAACGAACGACTGATGGAGATGGGCATCCACAACACACTAGACGAACTCATCAAAGCCCAGCGCACCGCACAGTACAACAGACCAGCCGGAAGCGCCACCGGAAGAGCCATCTTAGATCTTCTCCTCATCTCCTACGCAGACCAACACGGAACAAAAATTTTGCTTGGGGACGAGTTACGCGCGAACCTCAGTGTGGCGCCTTTACCAAAAAATATGCATCCGGATCATCATCAAGAGAGACGGCTGGCCCACGCCACGGCACTTCACAAGCAGTACCACTCCATCTCAGAGGTCTGCGACGTTGGCGCGGCGGGCTACCGCAGACGACGAGCGGCAGTGGCTGTTGTAGTAAATCAGCAGGGCAATACGGTCGCATCATGCTCCGTCACAGAGGCTAATCCCGAAATTTGGAAATACGTAGCCATCACTCTGGCCGTTGCGGGAACGTCGGCCACGACCATTATCTCAGACTTCAAGACCGCACTACGAAATTATGCACGAAGAAGAATATACGAAGGTACAACCAAGATAATCCAAAGCAAACCAATCCTACCCTCATGAGATATCCGTTTGATATGGACACCAGCGCAGTCGTCGCTCCCGGGAAACGAGGTGACACACAAGCGGACCAGGTCGACGTCGAAGACAACGTGCCGTCATCGACAGCGAGGAGGGGGGGGGGGACAGGCTGGCGACATATCAAATTACCCAGCATTATAGATTGGGCCGACGCACACTTCCAGCCGCTCATCGAACACTTAGCAGAAGGCAATTGGTTGCATGGCACAGGATACAATCGAACACCTTCCCACACCCCGCCCTGTGCCACGCCAACTTTCCAGATACATACACAGATCAGTGAAAGTGGTGCACGGCGCCGCAGCCGCCACGCTCCAACACATGGTTTGGGCGTGTCCCAGTAAACCACAAACACCCAGCCGTGTACGCATTACAAGACACGAGCACTGGGAGGCCGAGCTGCTTAGCTCCCAGCCTGACGTCCAAACAGCAGTCGTCCAGCTGGCGGAAGACTCCGCCAGGGCCCACGGGTTCCTGACCGCCGTCTGAAGGGACGAGGCCACTACCACTCCCAAGCAGTGACTCCGTCTTAGCAGAAACGACAATAAAGTTTTTCATCATCATCATCATCGTCTGCCGCTGCTGCTGATCTAGCTGCCTGAACAGAGGCTCAACACAACCGACCCCAGGGTGCAGAGGTTGGCACTGCTGAATTAAGCAGGTGACAAACGCTGCTGCCGAGAAGACCCTATTTCAAATTTTATGCCTTAATATATCTAATCAAAATACATAAACAGCTGTGCTGAAATTTCGCATCAGGGAGTACCGTAATCATTCAAGAATATTTTAAGAATATTTTATGCCTTAATATATCTAATCAAAACACATAAACAGCTGTGCTGAAATTTCGCATCAGGGAGTACCGTAATCATTCAAGAATATTTTAAGCAGTTAATATATTCAACTTACACAAGATCGATAAGCTTCGGGTTTCCAAAAATGTGCAGCTTTCTGAGGATAGTTCTGAGGACGTGTTAAGGAACCTGAGTTGCACCAATGCAACATTCTCAAAGAAAACGCGGAAGGAACCCTTTTTGCGTGTAAACACTACATATTCTACAGATTCAAGAACATTCAGTAAGTGCGATTTCAGCGTCTTTATCCTGGGTGCTTGATATCAGACTGTGGCAGAGGTAAGTGGTGGTGACTTGGGTCCTTGCTTGGTTTGCTTCGAGAAATGATAATTAAAAAGATGGCGATATGTGTCCCAGCTATTCAGTGCCCTTTGAGCATCTGTTTAGAGCCGATAAACCACCTCCGGTATCGTGAGGATTCTCCTCGCCTTAGGCACGCGTGAAAAACAAATGCCGTATTGCTTCTTAGAAATTACGCGGGGAGTCTGGGAATAATAAAAAGCCCACTATAAACTAGCACACATGCATGCCTTGGTTGAAAAATGTGTAGCAACTTGTTTCAATCCGGAACAGTATTAATTCTTTGTGACTATACTAAAACTGTTTCAACCTCCCAACATTCATTTCCTTACAGAATGCATACAAAAAATCGAAATATGTTTTGTTTCCGTTGAATTGTTATGACTAGCGTCACTAAATAAGCCTTTATTTAGTGACGCTAGTTATGACTAACTATTATGGCTAGTTATGACTAACTAACCAGACTAACTCTTTGTTTGATCAATTAATCGCATTAAAATTTTGGTCGATGGCCATCTTTAATAAAAAAAAAGCATCAGCATGCACGTTAAAGAACAGGAGTATATTGCTGACAGCATGAAGAATTTGCTTTTAACAGTGGAGCTGTTTAAGCTTGAGCTTGGTCCGGTGGCTTTAGCGAAAGAAAATACCAAGAAAAAACTGCGCCGCCTGTAAAGGGTGCACCACCGCAGATAGGGTATTATAACAGTGAAGCCGGTTTTCGTGCCTGCTCGAGTGTGAGCACAAGGGGCATATGCGTATGCTAACCCCTTACTGTATCATTTTAAAGGTGATGGTCTTCCATGGGCTACTACAATGCACAAAAAAATGGCGCAGCTTGCCCTATTGGTGCGAGAATGGAGAAACTGCGGAGCTGAGGGTCGACCTAGCTTCGTCTCCTTGGGATCTGCTGTCAGTGTGGGGGACCGGAACGGCCTTATAAAATCCGGCTGAACTTAGCCTAGCCTAGCACGCAAAACCTAACAAAACTGAGCAAAGCCTAGCAAAACATAGCTAAACTGGAAGAAGCTAGGTCGAGCCCCACCTCCGTTGTTTCTCCAGCCTTGTACCACTAGTGCAAGCTGCGCCAATATCTTAGCAGCGGAGCTGCTTAACCCGACCGTAAGTTGTCCAACGGGAGCAGAAACCCTCCAATCGAAAATAAAAACAAGCGGGCCGCTCGCCTTCTGAAACCGGCGTCTATCTGAGTGAGCTATCATCGTATTCCGGGCGCACAGAATGAGGCCAAAATTGGCACTCAAAATGAGGCCAAGCCGCATTCACTCAAAATCAGACTCAGGTTATGGGGTTTAACGAGCCTAACTCCGCAACGGGCCTGGAGGCGCGCCGTAGTGGAGGGCTCCGGATTAATTTTGACCACCTGAGGATCGCTGACGTGCGCCGAAATATCGACATATAAATATATACATGGTGATGGTGGGTACATTTCACCATCATGGACGCTGCATGAGGGCAGTGTATATATATATATATATATATATATATATATATATATATATATATATATATATATATATATATATATATATATATATATATATATATATATATATATATATATATATATATATATATATATATATATATATATATATATATATATATATATATATATATAGGGTTTGGAAATGAGGGGCTCGTTAGGAAATACAGAAAGAAATGCCGGCAGTCTACAACGCCAAAGAGGGCACAGGGGAATGGTTGGACTATTTTTTACCGTTAGTGACGTTACAATATTTTTTTTTATTAATTACGTGAGAAAGAAAAAAGAAAAACACGCGCCCAGAGTGGGGACCGAACCCACGCCTTTCGATTAGATCTCGAATGCCTTACCAATTCGGCTATCTGGGCGACTGTGTTCTCCTTCACTTTCTGGGGTATTTATATTTACTACAACTGTATCTGACGCTTGAGGGTGGTATCCAGCGCCACTCAGACTACACGGGGAGAAGGAGACCTTCTTTTCAACCCCCGGGGCGTGACGCGAACGCCTACAGCGTGTCATAAGCGGGTAACTGGCGGGAAACCCTCTTATGCTACCTTGGCATCAAGGCTGCCAGAACCGAGGCCCTCGCTAAGCTTTCGCACGATAATAGGGTTTGGAAATGAGGGGCTCGTTAGGAAATACAGAAAGAAATGCCGGCAGTCTACAACGCCAAAGTGGGCACAGGGGAATGGTTAGACTATTTTTTACCGTTAGTGACGTTACAATATTTTTTTTTATTAATTACTTTAGAAAGAAGAAAGAAAAACACGCGCCCAGAGTGGGGACCGAACCCACGCTTTTCAATTAGATCTCGAATGCCTTACCCATTCGGCTATCTGGGCGACTGTGTTCTCCTTCCCTTTCTGGGGTATTTATATCTACTACAACTGTATCTGACGCTTGAGGGTGGTAGCTAGCGCCACTCAGATACAGTTGCCAGATACAGTCAGATACAGATACAGTTGGTAGATACAGATACAGTTGTTCACAAGGTGAACAATCCAGGTCACCACATTGTTTCTGGCATTGGCACTGTTACCGATAACTTCTCGCGCTATTTGTATAATCTCATTTGCGACATTTCGCCCAGCTTTCCCTCCTTCATTAAGGATACCAATGATTTTCTCTCAGACATTCCAAAAATTGAAATTCCTGGTAACTGCCTCCTAGTCACCCTCGATGTTGCGTCACTGTATACTAACATCCCCCATGAAGATGGCATCACCGCTGTATCACTTGCGTATGAGCAGTCGTCGTGCGACAAACCTATCAACTCTTCTACTCTCCAAACTTTCCTTAGACATATTCTTATAGTTAACAATTTTGAGTTTGACGGGGTCCATTACGTGCAAGTCAACGGAACATCAATGGGAACTCGAATCGAACCCAACTACGCCAATAACTTTAAGGCTCACCTCGAATCAAACTTTCTTGACACTCAAAATTTAAAGCCACTGTACTATAAAAGGTATATTGACGACATATTCATGATCTGGCAGCACGGTGACGCGGAGCTTTTCACCTTCATTGAGGCATTTAACCTAGCATATCCTAGTATTTCCCGTGCTCATTCCTACTTGAAACACAGTGTAAAGTTTCTGGACGTTACCGTTACTACTTCCCAAGGTGGGCTTCAAACTAAACTGTATAGAAAACCGACAGACACGCGGCAGTATTTGCACTCCCAAAGTAGCCATGTCAGACACTGAAAGACAGCAATACCTTACAGTCAAGCCCACCGTTTTAGGAGAATTTGCACAAACCAAGCCGACTTTGACTCAAACTGTCGACTTAAGACCACCCTCCTGAATAAAAAATACCCGGAACAAGTTATCGACGACGCTATTGTGCGAGCCAACCAATTATACCGTAACGAAATCTAAAAAAAAAAGCCCCGAACGTTAATCCGCAAGCAAACTTAGTTTTAACCCACTCAGCCTCCGCTCCAAGAGTGTCGACCGTACTAAGAAAACATCACAATATCCTAATTCAAAGTGAACGCTTAAAAAGCATATTTCCCGAACCACACGCGTTGTCTACCGGCGTAATAAGAATTTAGGCGACTTTCTTACTAACTCTCGTATCAGCCGACCGGAAACTACTGGTTGCATGCCCTGTAATAAACCTCGATTTAAAGTATGCCCACACATGATCACTACACAGCGTGCCACCAGCACGGCTTTAGACTATTACGCAAAAATAAAAGTTAACTGTAACTGTAACTCTGCTAAAGTAGTACATCTTCTAGGGTGCACTATTTGTAGGCAACAATATCGGCTAAACTGAAACGCCCTTTCGAATACGGTTCAATATTCACTGCTCTCATGCAAAACATTGTCCTTATTTGCCCCTGTCAAGACCTGTGAACGGTCCCGGTCATGCATTTGAACATCTTAAAGCAACAGTTTTAGAATCCGCTTTTAAAACCCCCCACGGCCGCGAGGTTCGGGAATCTTATCTCATTTATAAGTTTAGGTCAGCGACGCTTGGTATCAATGAACGTTACGGAAAACTAACGTGCTTATCCCTCGATTAAAATTGGCGACCTCATAATTTTTATCACGTTGTTCATTAATCATACCCGTGAGTTTCTCATCAGAATTAGCACAAACTCTCCAAGTACAGCAGCTTTATTAGCCTAATGCGGCTCGACAATGCGATTTCTCCTTGGGGAGGAGGCCACGTTCCCTCCACCACTTTGCAACATTTAACCCTTTGGGATCTATGAACTCTACCTATTTCCTGTTTGGTTGGTAGCTCACTGTGCAATGCTCTTTTGTGCACCGTATCTATTCTTTCCCTCCGCGGAGGGCACACCCAAAATACGGCCTGTATGAATCTGTCCGAACCCGTCTCCACACCCACAGAATACCTTATTAAAAAAAACAAAAATTCGGAAACGTGGAAATTTAAAAAAGTAAATCGTGATTAGGACACACTTAGCCGCATAGTAGCCGACCTCTACGTAACCCTTCGGTTGTTCTCTTTATTTTTGCGTTTAGGCAGTGCCATTGAAACTGCCTTACCGTGATGGAAGCAGACGTCGAAGTCGCATAGCCTCAACGCCTTGGTTGTGACGGATAATGGATGACAGGCAATCCTTAGTTAATGACACAACAGAGTCAATGTCATCATCAATTCAACTTTCGTTAATATAAAGCGGAACAGATACGATACGCCGCAAAGGATAGCTTTGAAGGCGAGTCGGTACTTGGTCGTAACACCGAAGTGGAGAAATATAAGTGGAGAAGAATAATAATAGACAGAAGGCCCGCCTGGGAGCACTCATACCCGTTTCTTCAGCTTCCACAACCCCTCCTTTTCGCTTCTATAAACTGATGCCTCCGGTTGAGAATTGTTATACTGCGTTAAACGTTTTCAATCAATCAATCAATCAATCAATCAATCAATCAATCAATCAATCAATCACAATCAATCAAGCAAGCAAGCAAGCAATTTATCTAACGTATTGCATATGATGTTTCAGTTGTCCAGAATGTGCTTGACACCATGAGCTGTAATCTTACTTATTGAAACTGTGCAAATCTTTTTGTGCAAACAGCCATGAAATTCTAGCAACAAAACTAACTCGCATTTCTCCAAATACCTACTTGTAGCGGATATTGCCCTTTCTGATGCCGCAAACGCGTAACGCAAAGACGCTACACTCTGGCGGTCAACTCCTTTTCCTTACTTTTTCATGCGTAAGAAAACTTGTAGAGCAAGGGAGCACGATTTCAGATGAGTAAAAAAGCGACCAGGCTTCGCAAATGCCCTCGTTCACAATACGCGCATTGAGGTGCCGGCGTTTTGTTGCAACAGGGACGCGAAACACGCAGTGGGAGCACAGAATCTCGTCGTCGCGCGAAATCACGCGCGGGTAGCGGAAAGAGGAAAACAGCTTCTTGCACGGCGTGCGCGGCTGACAAATCTCGAGTCGTGAAATAGCACGGGCACGCACGGCGAGGTTAGCGATACGGTCTCGTCGACTGCTTGTGTCCGATTGTTTCAGTATCAGCCGGCCGATCACTCGGCGCGTAGTGCTGTTTGCAAGTCGTGCAGCGGCGATCGTGCGCTACGCGAGTAAGCGGACTCGTCCGGCTCAGAAGCTCAGCCGAGAGTCGTTACGCTTCACGCGCCTGCAGAGTTCGCGGCTGCACACACACACACAACGGGGACCGCAAACGCGGTGCTAACGACAGGATACGCTCGTTAGAGTGCCACGATTTCGCGGCGCACGCTGTACTGCGTGCACCCGAACCATAGCGCACCGCGTTGCCGTGCGTGTCTCCCTGGCGCATGCCACCGGCCCAAGCACGTTCCTAGCCAGGGGTATTCCCGTGAAATAGCGCGATTCTAGAGACTCTTGCATAGAGAATGCTTTAAACAACGCAGGCTGTGGGCTGGAAGGCCCAAGTCTGATGGGTTGGTTATTGAGCGGGCACGCACGGCAGCAGTTCCGGCTGTACGGAATTTGCACCGCGCACGCGGTCGTAGTGCGGGGTGTCTGCAATAAAAGGTGCCGCAGTTGTCCCAGGGTAGTAAAATCCGTCAGAAAGGGCCGCTGCTTGCCGCCATCAACCGCTTGTATAGGGAAGCTGATCGGAAACGAGCCCCTCCCCCTCCCCAGTACGTACACGCAGAGAACAAATGCAGGCATTTACATATGGGTCGTCTAATAGCTCATGCATGGGTATTACTCGGTGCGTAACAGCCCATTCGGAAACCTTGGGGCCGAAATATTTATATACAGCTTACAGCTTGAAACTATCTGGTCGCAGCACTTAAAGGGACACTGAAGTGATATGTAAACATTTCGGGATTACTAGCGCAAATTGTAGTCCGGAGTCCCCAGGCCATATTTCGACCACTCTAGGCGCGTTTACGCGATTTTATTTAGTAGAAAAACTAATTCGAAAACGCTGTCCTCCTCTCTTTACGCTCGCCCATTTTCTGTGGCGTTTTCGTGTGACGTCAGGAGGGGATGAGCTGGCAATTGGCTGCGCCACGGCTGCGCTACTGCACGGCTCCCCGGCCGACAGAGTCAGTCGGCCCAGCGTTTCGTCCGCCGGCCGCCGGCGGGTCGTCGCAATCAAGGAGGTTAAAAAAAAATTGCTTGGTCGCAATTCGTTCGCTTAGTTGAAACGAAGCCAGGACACGTTTGTGAATGGAAGAATGTGCCTTTCTTTACTTGGTTTGTTTGTACACTGTATCTAGCTCCAAGTCAAGGTCGCTTCACACAAGCGCTGCACATGCGACGCTTCGCTGACTGGTACGCCAGTAGGAAAATATAAGGCCTCTTGAAGGCGGGAGAAAAGTCAGCGAAGTCAATATAGGTACTAAGCAAATAAAATCAACTGATATTTTTACCGTACAGCGTAAGGCTAGGGCGCGGGAAGCACTTTTTTGCGCTGGGCGAACAAGCACAGCGGTCAGCAGCACTACGCATCTGCGAACGCTTTTCCGTCTACGAAATGCAATTGCTAGACGTGAGCTACTGTGGAAACTCGGGCGACGCTTACTGCACGATCGCAGTACAACAAATAGTCACCTAAGCGGCTTGAAATGCCAAAACTAAATAAAAGTGTAAACCGGTTATACAATATATACCCTATATTAGCATGGCCTTCGCGTTCCGCTTCGTGGCCTAGCGGTCTGGGGCGCTGGGAATTCACCGTGAATGTTTTGCGAGTCACGAGTTCGAATCCCTGCGGGTACGTGCTTTTTTTTTTGTAAGTTAACTTTTTTGTTTTCCGCCGATGTTTTCTATATTGAGTTCACCTTTTTTTGGGCCGCAACGTTCATGGCTACACGAACTAGTTCACAAAACGCGCGCAGGCTGGCACTGGCGCGCTAGCGAGTTCTCGTTGGCGTGCTGTTGCCATAAGCACCGACTGCTTGCAGGCAGTGGGCACAGGCCAGA
The DNA here is from genome assembly GCF_048455015.1 of Haemaphysalis longicornis. Taxonomy (NCBI): domain Eukaryota; kingdom Metazoa; phylum Arthropoda; class Arachnida; order Ixodida; family Ixodidae; genus Haemaphysalis; species Haemaphysalis longicornis. Next base: position 388,798,215 of record NW_027526203.1, on the reverse strand, counting down.
ATGAACAGACCCTTGGCCTGGTGCGAACACGCTTTTTACGATACAGGCATGAGGGAGGCAAGCTCCAAATATGGGGGAAAAGCGCATGACATTTGGGCGTCTGCGGGTACGCGGAGGGCGTTCATGCACTGCGTAGGTCTCGGCTAGTGAATGCTACGACTACAAGCCGTCCTGGGAGGCTTATCTTGTGCATTTTACAGCCGACAACATGGCAGAAGCGCGGTACGATGATTACTGAGATATTGAGAATGCCCATCCAACAAAGCCATTGGTTGTGTTTTACAGAACCGAAACCGAAACCGAAACTTGTGTGATTGCTAACCTTGGGCATCGTCCAATCACGGCGCCCCTCCTCCCAACGTCACAGCCTTAGTTGGTGCGGCCGCCGCAAACCGCGCATGGTAGTTTTTCTTCTTTCGCGCTTTGTAAAATAATTACCGATTTGTCAACCGGATAAACGCTGAAAAGTGTGGTAATTTGAGCCAGTCTACGCAGTGCAAGCAAAAACGGGAGCTTGACAAATTCACTTCAGTGTCCCTTTAATAATTTTTAATTGTATACGCATAGGCGTTTTAGCTGCCGTTAAACATTTTAAGGAAGATACTGCAATATTTTGGCCACTATCACTGCTCAGAGAGGAGGAGGAGGGGGTGGGGGCGAGGAGGGAGGCTGAAGCCTGAAAGGGAAAATAGTCAAGCGTCGCCTTCCCCCTCCGTCATCCCCCCTCCCCCGCTCTGTTTTTCTCGCAGTGAATGCCTGCTCACGGGGAACCGACTAATGCTGCACAACCACAGGTAAACAACACAAACGAAATGCACATGGACTTTGATCGCAGATTTCACGATGTTGAACAACTCGACCACCGCTGTTGCAGGCTGGCAGCGGCTCCTACAAAAAGAAAAATCAAATCAGCAGTTTTGCGGGCCTAATTAGCCACACCTGGAATTAGAAGCACATTGAAGGATTTAATTTGTACAACATTATCCGAAATTTCGTATACAGTAGCGTCTTTGTTTTCCACCTACATATAAGAGCAAAATATTACACGTATACTTCTCGAGGCAAGGGTGATGAAGTCTTGTCATCCATTCTTGCGACTGCCGGGCTCGTAGACACAAGTTTAACTGGTCGATCGAGCCTCATGCTTGTACACGGAATTTAAAGGACAATCCGTTACTCGTCTTGGTAGGATTTACATATCTTCAGCGCTCCTTGTCTGCCGCCCTACATGCTCTACCCAAGGCGTTTTCAGACTACTGTCTGGTTACTTTAAATCGTGGTAAAGGCCATCGAACCATTTTCCGGCCGCACTGGAAACTTTGCAAAATAATTCATGCCTGGTAAAAATTAGCGTCTTCTGTGGCTGCGTACAAGGAGTGCAGATATATGTCTATCGGCACACATTGTATCACTAATAGTCACCTGTTGGAGAGTTTTGTGTCTGTTGTTGCGCCTCTGCCAGCCAAGAATTCAGGTAAGTATTGAAAGGCTTCAAAGCTACTTTTGGGCCCTCTTATTCTCAAAATTGTTGCTTCGCATCGTTATTGTGGCCTTCAACTTGGTTCTATCCCTCGATCATTTACGAAGATTCGTGATGATTGGTAATATCAAGGAAAGACAGGACGTGTTCTATTGATGTACACAGACCAATTACTTTATCCATCGTAGACTGCAAAACATATCAGCGAGGGTTTTACAAAATCATCTGCAGTTTTTCATGCTTTTGCTCTCAGCGTCTCAGCTCACGCGTGGGTGCCTGCGCGATCAAAACATACTAATCTGCTTGCTGTTCGTTCAGCCATCCAGTTCTGCTTGCAGTATAATGAGCTGTTCATACGTGTTACTTCAGATCGACTTTCCAAGACGTTCGATCGCGTCTTCCATTCTTTTTCGTTTTCACCCTCAGAACCCATTATGTCGGCTCACTTGTTTTTCATGGTGGGCTGATTTGCTGCAGCAAACTGTTCCCATAGATGAATTGTTAATAGACGCCTCTCCAATCTGTAAAACAGGGCTGTCCTTTATCCCCTTTGTACTTTGTCCCTTCATTAGGAGCCGTTCAATTCGGGTTTATTTTTCCCAAAATCAACTGGACGACTTCCTGGCTAAAAGCTGCTTGAACAGCTTGGCCAGGAAACCGTTACAAGGCACATCAGACAAGGTACATAAATACAGCTGGAATAAGACGCGTTTTTGCTCAAGTTTGACAAAAATATTTCATAAAGAAGCAATTTTCGGGAAGAAAGGAAAAGAAACAAACTTTTTGACAGGACCAGAAATAAGAATTAAAAATTTAGATTCATCCTCACGCAGAAAATTCATATACACTATACATAATCACAATGCAACAACTACGAAAGCAGAAACAAAACATGATGTACAACACACTGTACAAGCACACTGTACAGCTAGTAAAAGGCTTGTCTATAACACAGCGTTCGTACTCTCAGCCCTATCCTGCCCCGCCGGAGTGGGATTTCAATAAAACTACTGCGGAATTCTGAAGTCTTAGCCCTTCGCTTTTGCCTCCGACATGTTTGGAACGAGTATGTTTCGGCAGTTTTCGGATGTAGCTGGTTGAAGTTGAAATCGCTGTTATAGACAAGCGTTTTACCGGCTGTACATAACCATTAGGTCGGACAGGGATGCTAGTTATAATAATGACTGAACACTCCAGATCTTTTTTTTTCTCCAGTTCTCCAGTGGTCTCGCACTCAAGGTTTTATTATTTTGGGCAGTAAACAAAAGCTTATGAACTCGTCCGTTCTTTCGTTGTTGTTGTTGTTGTTGTTGTGCCCACACGCTAAGTGTTGAGGTTCTTCCGCTAGACTTGGGCCGTGCTTTTGGTGCTAAGATGATCAATTTCCGGAAGAGCTCAGGACTCTGGCTTGGCATGAGCGCTCACACCTGGCCGGTACACCGGCATTCAGTGATATTCATGTAACCCACCGAGGCTGCTAATTCTTTAGCAGCCTCGAGAGAGCGCGGTGAATCCCTTCGGCAGTACGGTGAGATTTTCGTTCGACGTACACAACTTTTCAATATTCGGCTGGGCTAGAGCCAGCATCATGTCTTGGCCACGAAATCGCTGTAGTGCTGCCAATCCTGCTGGGTGCCTGACTGCCAATACAACGGTTTCGCAGGGCGTTTGCGACATTTTTCTGGTGTTCTTCAGTGGTGCCTCAGACGGGAAAAGGCCTTTAGACCTGTACGTACTGAACCGTACCTATATATGTGAGGCAGCTGATTTTTTTTTATTAACGCGTTACGTCCACTCCCGTTCTTCTGGCTTGCTTCCAGGTAAACCTAGTAGCCCGTCACTGTTGTTTCATCGGCTTTTTCTTCCTGTCCTTATTTACAGGGGTTCCTACAGGATGAAGTGTATTTTTCGGAGAATTTATGGCTAATTCGCTTTTCACCTGATTAGTTGTTTATAGTACACTAACGCCACTTTACGTGGATTTAGCATTCATGTTTTTTCCCGCGCCTCGGTATCGACATGTTTTTTGAATGTACATATTACATGGAGCTGACGTTCGTACCGAGTTTGTTAACTGCTTCTGTCTCCATGTGAAAAAAAAAAAAACTTTCTTTTCAAGCTCCGCACAGAAGCACTTCCGGTTAAAACAACGTTGCATAGTACGAACATATTTGCGTCCTCTATTCGCAACATTGAACACGTACTATTCGATCGCATTTGCGAAGAAGCCATATTGTTTTGGGATGTTCTCAAAAGAGCTCTTAAAAAAGACTTCCACCCGACATCCCGTCACCCTATAGTGTGTGACACCTAATAGGGACTAGTGATTATGCTGTGCCTCGTAATTTGTTTTGAATATACCTGCAAAGCGTATCCATGGAAAACGCGCATGTTAGACACGTTGAATCACTGATTTCCTCTAGGTCTCATTTTAGTCACATAACAACTTATGTGAAGGTGGTACGTGATCAGAATGATTCCTGGCCGCATTGGTACCCTCTTCTGCTTCAATGTTCATTGTTACTCCCCTTTCATCAGGTATGACATGTTTCGCAGATTAACATGTGTACTTTATATCGTAATATGTAAATAGTTTTATTTATTTATTTATTTATTTATTTATTTATTTATTTATTTATTTATTTATTTATTTGAAATACCCAGTGCCAAAAGGCGTTACAGAAGGAAGTGGTTACAAAACGAAACAAAAGTTTTACAAATTGCAGCTATACGTATTTACACCGAGAAGAAGTTCCTAATTATTCAATTTTAGCAAACAGGCTGTATAGCAAACCGCAAAACGACGGGGGGAAGTGCGTGACGCCTTGCGCCCTTTTGGGCAAGCTCGCTCCAAAGATTTGCACCCCTTTCCCGCCCCTCAAAGCGCTGCCCCAACCCGAGAACACATGTATTTGCATGGCGCTACCACATCGTTTCGAAACGACGACCCCTTTTTTAAAGAATTGGTCACCTGCACTGACTTGGAAACGAAATGTAGCGTCGGCAGCTGTCATCTTCAGTGGCCAATCTACCTGAGTGGGTATGTTTTTAGGCCTATATTCTGCCTGAGCGCTAGATAATCTTAGCGATGAGCTTGACGTCGTGCTAATTAAGCAACGTCAAACTCATTGTACGTCAAGCTGCGGATATCGATTGATGACGTTAGACATCAAAGCGCAACTCCATGCCTAACGTTGGGCGATCGCGTACATCAATGGAGCCGCCAGGCAGGTACACACCCGCGCTCGCAGCCACTGGGGTGAGAGACTGTGGGTGAGTGCTGGCATCTCAGCCAATAGTATGTAGTCACGCCGACAACGCTGGCACCAGAATTTCGCAGAGCCGGCCAGGTAAAGCTATCTATAGTGAAAATATTGCTGGTGATGGCGCAGTGCTGAAGGAACGACCTCCTGGTTGGATTCGGAATGGTGGGGGAAGCTATTCTTCATATCATGTGGGAAGCCACACACTGTAGGCTTAGCAGCGCTAAGGTGCCTGGGGGTAATAAGCCAAGCTCCCTCCTTCCACGCGCTCCGCCCCTTGTACATTTTGTAAGCGCCAACAACATACGGTACCTGCTGCGCTATCATTGCATCTGCCATATGGCCGTGCACGAACGGGGCAGGATTAGTTTTATTCGTTTTATTAGCTATGTTATGTACATTACTATATTATCTGCAATATTATCTAGTCTGATTGGTGGCAAAGAACCTTAGCCAACCCATTTAGAGCAAGAAAATCATCTTCATCCCGGTACGTGCGACAAAAAGTTAGAATGTAATAATAATTCATCGCGCGGCCAACGGCAGACTCCTCTGATGATGTATGCGTACGTTCATTTTGCGTCTCCCCTTGCCCTACGAAGTGTATGTGATATGTATCTATACCATAAAGATCAAAAACTAGAGTGCGACTTCGACAACGACACAAGGAAGAACGACGGGACAAGAGAGAGAGAGCGAGAGAGAGAGAGAGAGCGAGAGAGAGAGAGAGAGAGAGAGAGAGAGAGAGAGAGAGAGAGAGAGAGAGAGAGAGAGAGAGAGAGAGAGAGAGAGAGAGAGAGAGAGAGAGAGAGAGAGAGAGAGAGAGAGAGAGAGATTTATTAAACTGAGCTTGTCTTTAGCGTGAGAAGTTGGTGGTCGTTGATACCAGCCCAGCGACGATTGAGGCGGTCCTTGCGATCAAGGATATCTGTAACTCCCTGTCATCGGAGGCCAGTGCTTCTCTTCACTGCTCAGCTGTGATGATTCGAGGATATGGTTTTGGGGGGCACGCCCACCCCACAGGGTGTGTGATAGGGTGGCTGGGGCTGTGCAGAGGGTGCAGTTCGGGGATGGTACTTGTGCCGGGGGGATTAGGACAAGCACTTCCTTGTGTCGTTGTCTAAGTCACTCTTTAATTTTTGATCATAATGCACCAACTTGCCAAACAGCAATTGTTTTAATGAAGTATCTCTACCAGCCGGTTTTTTTGCAACTCTCAAGCCCCGGCAATCCCCCTCCGTAGGCACGCGCCATTATCCTAAAGGAGAAGAACAAGAAGTGCACACGAAGCAGCCTCGCCGTTTCCGCGTAAGGTAGGGGCCGAAATTCTTTCTTTTTTAAGTGCGAATGCACTTCTTAAGCGAGCCTGAATCGTCCGCCGCCGTAGTCCGCATAGCAACAGCTGCGGGTGCGCGCGCTCCTCGTCGTCCTCCTCGTCTTCCCTAGCAACGGGGGGAGATGGGCGCGCGCTACTCTCCTCCTCCTCTCTCCGCTTAGTGACTGCGGGTGTTGGGCGCCTCCTCTCCACTTCGGGGCGGGAGAGCTCTCGCTCGCGTAGCGGGCGCTCCGCATTCCGACGCGTGAGGGCGCTCGTGTAGCCTTCGCCGTAACGGCGGGCGCTACTCTCCTCCTCCTCTCTCCGCTCAGTGACTGCGGGTGTTTGGCGCCTCCTCTCCACTCCAAGATCACGATATCCACCGTAATCGCGCAATCAACAACCGTGCATTCGCACTTACACACTCTCCCCCTCGGGGAAGTGCGAGGGAATTTTTGTGCTGAGAATCCCCTCGTAAACGGCGCATATTTCAGGCCATTGGGGATGAACAGGGGTTCCTGAGAGAAGTCCGGGATAGTAAATTTCTTGTTTATAATACAGATGTGCGGGGACTAAAGACCGACTTGATTGATTGTAGGGTTTAACGCGCCGAGGCAGCGCAGGCGATGAGGCGCGCGCCGTAGTGGAGGGCTCCGGATTAATTTTGACCTGGGGAACTTTAACGGGCGCCAAAATCTTGTACACACGGGCGTTTTTGCTTTTCGCCACCCACCATCAGAAAAGCGGCCGCCGCGGCCTGGAGTCGAACCGGCGTCCTCGTGCTCAGCAGCACAACGCCTTAGCCAATGAGCCACTGCGGCTGGTGGGGGAAGGGGGGGGGGGGGGGACTAAAGACCGGCTTCTGGGCTTTTTGGATGCGCTCGGGTGTTCATGCATGCGTGCGTATTTTTCTTCGCCATTTTGCTTGACGCCAATAAAATATCACCTTAATTTCCTTCATATCTCGCACAATTGTGGATTGGAATGGCCTACCATCTCACATTGTAAATGTAACAGATCCGACCGAATTCCAAGAACTTTTACCCTATCACTTTGTATGTTAAGTTTTACTAAAAGGTGCTTTTGTAGGTTTGTTTAAGAGTCCTTTCCAGACTTTTTGTATTGTTTTCTTTCTTTCTTGCTTTCTTTTTTTTTCTTTTTTTTGCCTCACTCCCGCTTGTATTTACTTCTCTGCCTATTAACGTGCTGTTAGTACTCTTTTTTATTCGTTTTCAATTATCCCGCCCCCTATGTAATACCCTCCTAGTAAAGGCCTTAAGGGTTTTTTTTAATAAATAAATAAATGAATAAATAAATAAATCACCAGTCAGAAGTTGCAGTTCTTGCCATGGGAAAGGCTGACTTCTTGGGTTGTCACGAAGAGGCTTCATCGCGGTGCGCGCTTTCTTTCGTTCTTTTCTGGGCGTCATGTTGACTTTTGTTGACTGCGTCTATAATCTCACGGCAACCGTGAGAATTACTTCAGGGAAATTCTTATGGTAGTTTTCATAAAAGCTGTCTGGCCTACTATTTCCTGAATAATATTACCTCCCACGTTATCTAACATCAACGCAACGTACTCTATCCAAAGTATTCTACCATACCTAACGTACCACACCTACCCAAATCCAACCTAACTGTAATGAACCCAGCCTAACCCAGCCTAACGACACACAACACAACTTATATTAAACTAATCTAGCCCCTTTGGAGTCGCCATCGCTTGATATAGTAATAACCAGAACAAAAAAAAAACATTTACAAATCACGATGTACAAAACCTAAAAAATTACGAAAGCTAAAAAAAACCTTCCCCCCCTTGCGGACTCGAAATTTCGCCTTCAGGTTTAAAAGCAAGTTCTACACTGCAGCGGCACAGCAACAGCTACAGCAATGAGTTCTCGGGGAATATTTGTCCCAGATAATCTTGGGGTAGCGTGTTTAGCCAATGAGAAGCGACTGCCGTGAGAAATTTCTGACGGTATTTCTCACGATTGCCGTGATAATAAACACTGCCAATTTAATTTGTCGCTGTTCACGCTGCACAGTGAGGAGCGTCGTAGCGGGGTCCGCATCCTTGGCTTGACTAACGAGCTCTGAAATTTCGCACTAAGGGGCCTTTATTCTTCGCCTCAAACAGAAATAAACTGTGTCATTCTTCTACTGAAGAAATTCAGTGAACACGAAAGCGGCAACGAAATGAATCTGATACCAGGCAAGACGTACATGAAGACGTACCCGTTGTATTGCGAGGGGAAGCCATAATTCCATGCACCTTCAAACCGTCTAAGCAAATTAAGTGTTCCTATGAATTTTCTTTGCGCCGCTGCCATGCTTCACAGCACTAACAACCAGCTATGCCCAGCTGTCCGACTGAAAAGTAGATGCCAGAAAGCCTAACGTGGTTTTCATTATATATGTTCAGTGCATTATAAATAATAGTAAATTAGGGGTCCAAAGTCAGCCAGAGTAGCACCCTCACGTTGCGGTCATGGGGGTCGGAGCGTATACTCTAATGTATGTCGTGTATTTTCATAGTTACGTAGTTAGTTTATGCACTTATGTTAGTTAGTTAATTTATGTTCATAGTTTGTAGACGTCAACCACATTATTTATTTTGACGGGGAAAAGTAAGTGTCCAGTTTTACAGCTGAAGTCGAGACCACAGATACACCTTTTGCTACTGGTGTTAAATTGTCCTCTAACCTCTAGGCATGAGAATTTCAGGCTCCCCTAGTTATTTTTGGTCGCGCTTATCTCAGTCAGTCCTTTTACCTCGCCCTAACAAATTTGATTTACCATTGGCCTTATCGGCTCAAGATATTAGCCCCCGAGAAGAAGGGCTTCTGTTTAGATTCCAGCGATAGCCTGCCTGTAATTATCACTGTTCACTCCTTCTGACAGTATACAGTGTTGCTTGCGACGGTAATTGGAACACTTTAAAAATTTTCCTGAGCGAACCGCCGCTCTGTTCGCGCTCAAACTTCACACGAAGGTCGCATTTTGTGGTCTATTTTGTTTGACACCGGGAGCAACGATGGTACTTACCTGTGTATTCTGAAAATAAATAAAAACGATTTTCGCCTATGGGAAAATGGCGGCGATTTGGACGTGCGAGCCCGAAAACCGGGTTTTCTGATCGTCTGCTAGCTCATTTCTAGGTGCATTTTCTGATCGTCTGCTGCACCATTTGGCTCTGTACGTGAATCCCAAACGTACGTTTCACTCTGCAGGTGGTTCCGTCGCTCCAACATCAACTTGCGCTGGCTCGCACGTCCAAATCAGCCGCCATTTTCCCATAGGCGAAAATGGTTTTTATTTATTTTCAGAATACACAGGTAAGTACCATCGTTGTTCCCGGTATCAAACAAAATAGACCACAAATTGCTACCTTCGTGGCAAGTTTGAGCGCGAACAGAGCGGTGGTGCGCTCAGGAAAATTTTTTAAAGTGTTCCAATTATCGTCGCAACACCCTGTACATATATATGGCTTATATCGGTATTACGATCTCTCCTTTGCTCAGGTGACGTTCCAATCGGCGTCCGCGACCCAACGTTGCAGAGCTGACGGGGCAACTGGCGCCACGGCTGAGAGCAAGGCGACTGCGCGTCTCCCCGGTGGCTTGAACTGTGCTCCAGGATGTCGAAGCTGTCGCTGCAAGAGAACAACCTGGCACGTGACACGTTCCTTTACAACTGCCGGTGCGACGTGGCCGGGCCTGCCGGAAAATGCGAGAAGGGGGGAGGAGAGCTGCCTACCAGCAGCAACATGACGAACCAAGCTGCAGATGCGTCCCCAAGCAGCGCCATGAGTGACCCCAAACGGGAACACGTGGTCAGCGAGGAGAACGATGAAGCTTTTTCCCTGAGAGCATCGGGGACTCCGGTCCTTGCAGCGTGCAGCGTTGTCACGAACGGATCATCACCGTCCGCTGCGTGAAACGAGACGAACAATAGCCTTATAATAAATATTTGAACCCCGCCCCTTGTACAACTTTATTAAGGAGATAGCCTTAAGTGCCCCAATCTTTGAAAAATCGTCCTTGTTATCTGGTCAAAAAAATGACCGCGCTATTAAGAGTAATTAAAAAACACTCATGATCCGGTGGGACCGCCTCCACAGTGGTAGCTCGATGCTCTAATGACTGGGCTATCCCAGCTTTTTGTCATTACACTGTGCTATCCCAGCACTTTTTTATTTAATGCGCGAAAAATTTATTCGAACTCACAGATAACAATAAACACGCAATAGGAAAGCTAGCGGGGAGCGCGGAAAAAGCACACCGGCCGAACAAAGATCGGCACCGTTTCAAAACTTGGGCAAGCAGACGCACGCTTCCGAAAGATGGAGCCACTCTGGTGGATCACTCATCTGCGCCGCTTGAACGCTTCGTACAAACGCTACCTGCTCCCTAAAATGCACTTGGTTGGCCTAGGGGGTTCCGCATGCCGGTCAGTCATGCGGCACTTACATAATATTTGTATAATCCCAGCAGAACAATAATGTCGTAGGGCACCCGATTAATATCTTCAAAAAGCCAGAAGTGAATTGTGTACGGATGATGTCAATGTCCTCTTTATGATTAAAAGTCCCACAAAAACACCGCGTCACGGTACAACACTAAACCATGATCAATAGTCTCTGGTTTATTGTACGAGCGGCCATCGTCCGACCAAGGGATATACATTTCTTTATCGCGTAGCCTTATTTTAGCTGGGAGCGTGTGCGAATGAAGCTTAGAGAAAAAAATCAAAGCCCTTTTCCTAAGAGAAAGGTAGTTAACACGCGAAGGTTTCTCCCATGCAACCTATAGTCAGAGTCAAAGTACAAAATCTAAACTGCTGCGGCCGTGTCGGAATGGCGCACTCGGATAGACGTCGGCTTCATGATGACGCACGTGACCCTGGTTCGATTCCGGCCGCGGAAACTTTTTTGCCTTGAGGCGCGCCAGAGCCAGGTAGCCCGCTCTGCGGAAGTATTCGTCAACAAAGCTAGGGCCAACGCAGCTCTCACACCCCACATCACAAGAAAATGGATTTACCCAACGGGGTCTCCACCTCCTTACTGTCCCCACTGGCGAATGACTGTATTCGCCACCCTTGACCACCTAATCTGGCGCTGCTCCGCGTTTTTGCTATACCGGCCTATCCTCACCAATGCTATGCCTCCCGATGCCTCAGAAGATGATCCTCAATTTGAAGATCCGAATTTTATCAGAGCCCTTGGGCTGTTCGGCGTAGAGAGTGGTCTTTCAAGATTAGTGTAGAATCTGGCCTACTCCGGTCGTGAAAATCCCCTAATGGTAGATATACACCTTAGCCTGACCTCCGCGGTCTGAAGGGAACCCCTGTGCCGTCTTCATGGACGCATCGTCTTTTTAACTGGGCTACTCCTCCCTTCCCCTCCTTCCCCTACCCCTATTTTGGCCGCATGGCCTTCCCTCGCCTAATAAAGGACTACAACCACAACAACTTGAGGCGCCTCGCGTTCGATCATCATCATCGTCGTCGTCATCGTCATCATCATCATCATCATGCGCCCTTTGTGAAAACCCATTGTGTCGAGTTGGCTTTCCTGCAGTGTGTTTTGGTGTTACGATCTACGGCGCAAGTGAGGCATAGAAATCTTCGCTTTAAAGCGTTTTTGAATTTGCGGCTGCCTTTGTGGTTACCCAAGTAGTGCTGGCGAGAAGCAGGCACCGGGCACAAATTATCAATTAAAGTCTTCGTCATATCCTTCCTTTTAAGGCTACGGATATTCCAACGAAAACAGCGCAGTAAGGAAATTAAAAGTGTCCAGAGCCTCATTTAGAAAACCCCATGGCGGCTTCCTACCTTATACCCGCAGAAACAAGCAGAAAAGGTAACGTTGCGAGCGGTAGAACAAAAGTGTTTGTCTTTGTTGTTCCTTTCTCCGTAACACGTGCCCACTTGGGAGACTGGTCCGGAACCGGGAGCTTTGAGGACAAGTGCCAGTTTCACAAAATTCATAGAACTAAGATTTGGGAACGTAAGATGTGTAGAATAGTGCTTGCTGCGTGACACCTGAACGCGATGGCATGTGAGTACAACAGGTGCACACCAGTCGCGCAGAACCCTAATTCTTGAGAGGACGTTACGTGTTACAGTTGGCTTGCTGACGTAATTCGCGTAGTAAGACGAATAAGTGAAAGCGAAGAAACAGACACAAATATGGTGTACCGGAAAAGAAGCCGGTCGAAGTAATTCGCGCCAAAAGACGATGCAATCAAAGCGAAGACAGACAAGCAAATATGATCTAGCAGTAAAGAAGTTGTTAATAAGTACAGAGTTTTCGCCTTCAAAGCTACTAAGCAGACTTTAGTGCGCACACGAATTTTTGGCGGGGACCTTCGCAACGCTAACAAAGAGTGAGCGTGCGACACTTACTGAGTTATCATTGCCTCGTCCATGGCAGTGCGGGAGCCGTACGGGAATTCATTAGCTTTCTTCACTCAAGTTCATTTCCTTGATGACCCCACAAAGGGAATTCATAAGGCCTGTTACAGTTTTATTCATTTTATTGGCTACTCACACATATATGAAAACCTTGGCCGACCCATTTATACCGAGGAAATCCTTATCATCAGCGAGTTTAATTTAGAATGTAATAATAATAACAGTCATCCATGATCGACCTCATTGTCAGCGAGTGTGCCAGCTCCGAAGTATCATTCAGTAACGGCCTTCGCAGATGTGAGCCAGTGCCAGGAGCACACCTCTCCCAAAACACCGACATAGTATTTCTATCGACATAAAATATGGCAAGAAACATCTTGCCTCTTGCCCTCAAGAGGCAAAAACAGATATTTATAATAAGCAGGATTGGGGAATGTGTTTGGAGGAGACATGCTCTTGGGAATGGGAGAGTGTCTGTGGTGGGCGAGGCGGTAATGTAGTGGCACACATGTGGGGGGGAGGGGGGGGGAGAAATCCGTCGATCCAACCACCCGCCCCCCTCTCCCACCGAAACGACAACCGAATCTGAGCGAGCGAAGCTTATAGTCTCAAAAGCTTCCATTGTTGGACATTCTTAGTTAAATCTCGAAAAAGAATATTGTTTTACTGGTATAAAACATAAAAGAAGAAAACAGGAGCACGAGCTTTTAAGGCTATATGTGCTTTTAAGAATGTGTGGACCAACTTGCGTATAACCTGACGTAGTTTAAGAAAAAGAACGAGAAAACTTCTTAGTTGCAGAAAAATTGTCTGTGGATTTAATTCGTAGCCCCCCCCCCCCCCCCTGTACGGCAGTAGTGGAAAGCTGTACCATTGGAAGCCACACGTGACCTCCTACGTCACAGCAAGAGGCTACGTCACCTCCCACGTCACAGCAGTCATCATCTTCGACCTCGCGCGGGAAATTTAAAACTGAGGTGCGGACGATCATCATCATCATCAGTTTCGGGTGGCGCCATTTATGAACAAGTGGGAGAGGCTCAATGTCCGGAGCACCCTCTTTGGGTGGAACTTACCTTCCGACTGGCGACACCGTCTTAACCATGGAGGAATGAATACTCAGGAGAGGCCCCTAGCATCCCAATGCATTGCAAAAAGTGTGGAGGGTGTGACGTCATTTTTCTTGAGCCCATAGACAATGTTGCTTACTTGTTTGCAACTGCAGTGGCCAAACTTGGGCGAATAGAACGCACCAATTTTTAAGGCGCTTGGTATGTGGCTGCCTCGCTACGCTTGCAAACCAGCGCAGTCGCTACGACAAACGTTTTTAGATTAGGCCAGTTTGAAAACTCCGCCGTCGGAGGCGGCCTTAACTCGTACCCCGGCCGCAGCGGCGCTTACGTCGCGTCGAGATCGGCGGAGCGAGCCGCTGCCGCCGCCGGCGACCTGCCGGGAAAATCCCCTTCGCTCAGCGTTGGCGAGAGCCACAGTTCGTTCTTTGCTCACTTTGTGTTTCTTCGTTGTGAAGTGAAGTGAAATTTATCGCTGCTGAGACGTAGCGCGCAAAGACCGCAGTGCTGCACGGCCCCAAACAATGCTCCCGTCGTCTGCGTTCGCCATCCCGCGAGCCTGTTGCTATGACGACGACAGGCGCTACTTTGCCAGGCTTAAGAGCTGAAAAATCGTCCTTCTATCTCAAAAACAAAGGCTGTTTTTCGATTGAAACTTTGGGTGAGGGTTAGAATGGGCAAATTGAAGGCGAAATCAACAGCTTAGAACATGACATCGCACCGTGGAATTAGCGACGAAGCTGTTTTCGCTTCGAAGCGGGAGGCCAGGGCGACGCCATGTTAGTCAAATCAAACCGGAGACAGCAAAGTATGATGGCATAGAGTGCTGGGCTCCATGGGCTCAAGTCATGGCGGGACTCGGCTTCACAAATGTGACGTCAGGGCCTCTCCTAACCTTTTCTTTCCTCCATGAGTGCAGACCACTTTATGGGCTCGCCTTGTCGTCGTAGCTCGCTGACGGTCGATGTCAATGACTGCCCGAAACAGGCGGCGCAGCGAGATACGCACCCAAGTAGAGCCTTCTGTACCGGCGTCAGGGAGTCATCCTCCCTGTTCTGTGGTGGGCTCAAGTAATGGCGGGACTCGGCTTCACAAATGTGACGTCAGGGCCTCTCCTAACCTTTTCTTTCCTCCATGGTCTTAACTAATTGATTAGTTACCCGTTCACGTGGCAGATCTGTAGGCGGTCTGTTCAGCGCGAGCAGATCGAGGCTGTGATAAGAAAATCGCTTCTCCGCTGGACAGGGTCGAACCCATTGCTCCACAGAGGCATGATGTTATTCGCATGCAAAGAGTTGGAGGTGATCGTTGGGCTGCACCGTTGCTACGGACGCTGCCGTTGTTAGGCCGCGCTGCATGCTGGTATATGAGCGGCTAACTTGAAATTTGTTGAGAACTATGCCGTGACAGCGCTGCAGACAGAGAGAATAAACTTTAGTGAGAAAAAAATGAAATGGAGTCTTCGGGGTGACACGTGTTACCGATTAACGCTGTGTCGTTGCCACGCACGCTGCTGTTAGACTGCGCTGCGTGCCGGGAGATGAGCGGGTAATTTGGAATTGTTAAGAATCGGAGTAGCATCTCTGCACACATGTATTGCTGCTTACCTAGGATGCACGCTATGCTTCCTAGAAGAAAAGCGTGAAATATATGTCTCGAATAAAAACAACTGGAATTAATTTATTTTACACTACCGAAGTTACACGGAGCGCTTCTTTGATTGTACACTTCGTTAAATTTTTATTCCAAAAAGTGCGCAGCTCTTCCTGGTACTGAAGAAAAATTGAAACTAGTCTGCACTTGGAAGGAACGAGAGACACGCTAGAAGTGTCGGCGAGCATCTATGTTTACGTGCATTGCGTAGTCAGATCGCACCGCATTGTTGCTCTGCGTTTACATTCTGCGGTAGACGCCGCGTCCGGTATGTTACATCAGTGCATGCAACTTGATCCCAGCCGTTCCGCGATGTGCAGTCTAAATCCCTCGATTAACGTAGGGCTGCTGCTGCATTGCCTTACTCCTAATTTAGATGATTAGTAATTACAATAGTAATTACGAGTCATTACAAGGCTCGAACTACCTGGAGCCTCAAGCAGTGAGCCCTGTATATAAAGTAAGCCGAAGCAAACAACGATGTTTCTTGCTCACAGAATTCATTTATTTGACATGAAATACAAGCACAGGATTAACTAACGAGAAAATATATGTCTCTTGGATTCATCAGACTATGTACAAATAACTGTACATACAAAAACTATCTGCAGTATTTACATTTTATACAATATTTACAATATTTACATTTTATACAATATTTACACTTTGTATGCATATACACACATAAGCCGGGAGGATTGTACCCAAAGAGGAAGCTGGTGATGGCAACATCTAGGATGAATCTTTTGCTGCTGAATGGGTTTAGGACGATGTTGCGAGAAGTTACAGAGAAGTTTACGTTATTTTTTCCAATGGTGCTGCCTTGGAGCACTCGATGTAGGCTGCTCGTCTGCAAACAGTTTACGTACAATTCGTCCGTCAGCCTCCTTGTGGCGCATTTTTTCACGCCTTGGCCCGAATATAGGGGGTTTTAGATTGCAAATTTTGACTGTATAATTTGGCTTCAGAGCTACGAATCCGAGAATTGTATCGTTTGGAATTTCGTTTTTGAATGCTCCAAGACGCATCTGGTTGCGTTTCGAGAAGAGCGGGTGGTCACTGGGGTAGGAGGAGGTGTTGAGGTCAGAGGGAAGGGAGGTAAGCTTCGAGTCAATGTCGGGGCCTTTGAGATGGAGGCACAGGGAGTCAGTGTCCGTGTACGCAACGGTTGCGTCGGGCAGTGCGGGACGGACTTTGTGATAGAACATACAGTACATGTGCAGTTTTGAAAGTTTCAGAATGACAAAGCCGAGATAGAGAGGTTGCTTAAAGTGCAAAGAGGTAAATGCGGACTGACAAAGCGCCAAACATTCTCGCTATGAATGCGGAACTGAAAGAGGTTGGGCTTCTGCAACAATTTGGAGAACTGCTCCTTGCTTGTGCAAAGGCGGAGCTCGGTAAAACGCCAGCAGTCTTGCAGCGTCTTACCGTACACCGAGTTCATTTAAAATTTTGAGAGGTTTTTTTGAAATGCGTTGGTAGTCGGCTGCCGAATGGTGTGGTCTCTCCAAATCAAAGCTCGACACTGCCTCTTCGGAAAAAAAGCGGAAGTCGGCGAAGGGGAGGGGTTTCTGCATGCAGAAAGCGTAAAGACCATGGACGCCAAAAGAGGGAAGGGGCGGGATTTCCTGCTCGGGGTTAAATTTGTCGCTTTCAGGATCATTGGTGACAACGTGGCGAGCTGATGCCTGGCATACGCCTCCGCGCAGCCCTTTCTCAAAAATTAAAAATTGGTTTGGGTCGGAGAGCAGCTCCAAATTAATTCTAGCCATTTTTATCGAGCACCGGCGCCCATACCAGTAACGGCAAGCTAACAAAATGAAGCGCACCGAGGTCAACCTTCATGTACAAGTCACTGCAATCACCCAGCGTCTTGCACTTGAAGGTCGAGAATACCTATTGCGCGTGTGCGCAGTCATCCTGGGACAAACGTTCGTCCTTGAGCCGATTGTAAAACGATTCTATGGCCGGCAGTTCTCGTTCATCTTACAGAGTAAAGTCGTCCAGGTAATCGTAGCACATCGGGTTCTTGCCCAGAAGAAGGGATTCATCGTCCGGATACACTGATCTAAGGCAGCGGAAGAATTGGATCCCCTTTAAATTTTGTGCGAGCTTGTCGAGACTTGCGTTTAGGAAGGCCAATGAGTCGATCATTTGCAATGGACCGATGCGTACAGTCTTATATGTTTGACACGAGCTTGCTAAAATGTTGATTTTGCCGCAGTCGAAGAGATCGGCATGGGGCAGGATGAATGAGATGTTGTACGATAGATTATGACAGACGAGAGGAAGCGAGGATCTTTGACTGCGCAAGATGTTCCATCTCTGCAGCAGAGGCTCGCTCTGAAGGCGCCCGTGACGTGGTCATGATCCCTAACCTTATCCTTTTTTGGTGAACGATTCCTTGCACACCGCACAATGGCTAGCCGATGCATACTGCTCGGCGTCTGAAGAAGTCATCTGCATGGGCCGATTTACTCCTTCGTGGACAAGTTTGGCTACTCTGTTTAGTTTCTGAATGAATCGTTGAACGTAGTTCGGGCCTCGGTAAAGGAATTCCTCGAATATGCCAAAGAATGAAAATTGTTCAGTCTGATGAGGGCTGTCAAATTTGAGAATTTCGCCCGCAGTTGTATACGTAATTTTGGCCGGCTTCTGATCCCTACGGTAACTAACGTGCCTTTCGTGCGTGCTCTGCATCTGCAAGCCCTGCATACAACCATGGGCGTCCGGAAGGGGGGGCAAGGGGGGGCAACTGCCCCCCCTTGGAGATTTGGATATTTTTATGCACTACAAAAAAGCTGCACAGCTTCGTTGGCCCATAATTAAAAAAAACTTTGCCCTGAAGGGCGGAAGAGAAGAGAGAACGGCGCCGACGTTATCTCCTTTGTTCCGCCCTTTAGCCCAAAGTTTTTTTTTAATTATGCACGTGTACCAACTTGCCCAGCAATCCATGCTACTCAAATGATTAGTACACTCAGGTCCTGCGTATCGGCATGGAACGCCCTTCAGGACTGCGGTCAACATTGCACTTTAGACGGTGGGACTCTTCGATTTACAGTCTCGGACTCGCCACCGACTCCCTGAGAAGCAGTCCGGCATTAGATTTTCCCATGCATACCTATGGCTTCGGGGAATCCTCGGACTACCCGCGGACTCTCCACGGTGAGTCCGAGACTGTAAATCTAAGAGCCCCACTGACTGACATTGCCGGTCATGTGACGGCAGTGAAACAGACTGCCTGTGCTGGCTATTTAAGATAGCGAACAATTCTGAAAGGCTTGACTTTTTTTTTTCTCTTAGCTCTACATTTATGCAGTCTTAGCGCAAGAACATCAGTTTTCGGACAAATTTGCAGCTATATCTAGCTTAAAATCTTCACCGCTACAGGGAGAGTGTAACATCCTCCCGGGCCACGGAGGAGAACCTTTTCTTTCCTCCATGTCCCGTCCCGACCCATCACCTTGTACACCCTTTCCTTCGAAATTGCGAAATGTCGGCACAACCCAAGCCCCGAAACAAAACCTGTAAATCAGCCCCTCAAAACGCTTGTACGCCTTTATTGCATTGAAAGTGAGGGAGGCCACTAGTATCTTTATTGTGTGAGCCATTTCAACAGACTTCATCACACATGCCATCCCGCAATTTGCCCAGAAAAACTCGAGGGGTCTGCAGCTGCTATTCAAAGAACATTGACGGAGTGCAGTTGTATGTATGTGAACGTATTTTGCTGTGTGCTGGCGATCAGTTGGCGTAAGTCAAGAACCCTCACGCAGCGAGGCTGGCCACTCTCTTTACAAAGTGACAGTAACTTTTCGCATTTTCTTTATTAACTCTATTTCTTTGTTCGGTAATAAAATCCAATGTATATTCTCCAAGTCTGGTTCTAATTCGCTGTTTGTAATTTTTGTAACCACAAATAGCGCCTTTTTGGTGCTATCCAACCGTACACACGCCCCCCCCCCCCCCCCCCCCCCCGCTAATGGATGCCCCCCCTTGCAAAAAGTTCTGCGGACGCCCTTGCATACAGCGCACGCAGAGTTTTCGCAGTGAGCGGTGGTCTGCAAGCACCTTCGAGAAGTCGCTAATCAGGACAAAGTGATAGGTAATGGGGAGCAGGTCAACGTGCCTTTCTTTTTCCTCCTTTACAATTTTGAGTGGGTAGACAAAGTGCTCGTCCAGATCGCAGTCGAATGCATTGACAGAAACATCGTATTCGTTTTCAAAATTTTGCACATCGCGGGGAAAGGCGACGGGAAAGGAAAAGTTCCAATTGTACAGAGGAATAAAATCTCTGTAGGAGGATGCCCGTAGGCGTTTGTATCGGTCTGCCAGATGCAGACCAGCGAGAACGTGATGGTCAGACCGCAGCGTGATGGTCATGGACGTCCGCGTTGTTCAGCTCCTCGATCCCCTCGTTAAGCACGGCGTCGAAACGGTGAGGCAGCTACCAGTTGGCAAAGGTATACCGTCTGGTGGAGAGGTGGTAGCTACCAAGCATTCGCCGAATCGCGTCGGCTGTCTGGAGCTCGAGAGCACGGTCAGCCTTACTTCCATGGGATCCTTGTCTACGCGGAGTATGCGGATGCTGCAGGCTGCAGCCAGGCCTTGCGGTCTCCGCGCCAAGCTCAAAGAGAGGGATGCTGCGAAAAAAAAAATGCATGAGGCGGGAGTGCACAATTCGATAAAAAAAAAAAAAGACTCACTTACCCTGACGCTTGGCTCCGCGTACTTGGCTTGGACAGGAGATGCCTAGGTGAACGAGGAGTTCTGTGGGGATCGAGGACTCCAGTGTCCGCTGCGGGTAGAAGAACTTGTAGTGGGCGTCGAGAGTAAAGTATCACTTACCTGTCGCTATGCCGGTTACAAGGGTGGATGTCAATGGCACCGCCGGCGGTCCGGTTTCTATAAGCACAGTCCCTATTTACGACTCGCCTAACAAAACAAAAGCCTTATACGGCGTAGCGTCAGTGAAAGGATAACTAAAAATGGAAGTGGCTTAGCCCAGATAACCTTGGATATGCAAACCAAAAGCTTGGCTTAGTCTGGTTGAGCCTTGGTTTCGCTTGGTTAGCCTTTGATATAGCTGTATTGCCGACCACGGCTCAAAGCCGTTCGGTCCCATGCAACGCTCACGGAACGAGACCTGGACTCGCTTTCATTCGCGGTGTACGCGGCGTCTCTCTTTCACGGCGAACGCGGTGCAAGATGAGTCACATTGCCCGAGACGCCCCAGCGACGCATGCGTGGAAGGCTGCGGGTTTGGTCGGCCGTCGATCAGCTGAGCGGCCGCGATGGGAGCAGAACGACTTAAAATGGGGCCTTGTGCGCAGCGCTGACAGCCGGCCCGGCGAATCACGCGGTGCGCTTCGAGGGGTGTGTCGCCGGGGCTGTGTCTCCGGTCAAAAGGTGAACTTGTGCATCCTCCGCGAAACCGCTGGCCGAAAAGAAGTAAAGCTTTGTAGTATTCGTAGCTCGACGTACAGTGAGTATGACATGGTTGTGCACGTCGTAAGGCTCAACTAATGTCACCGAACGCTAAACCAAGACACAGGACATTAGGCCTAAGGTCACGTTTTAAGGTATATAACGTCGTCAGCGGGTACCCATTGGAAAAATTGGCCGCGTATCTGCTCCTTTCGTTGCGAATGCCGTCAAAAGACGATAGTCTTTATCGGCTTTTGCGAAGTAAATGCCTCCCTTCGCTTTCCGCTCACCTTTCATGTTGTTCCTCTTGCGTCGCGCTCCTCCCAAGGTAAAGACTCCAAAGGTTTGCTTAAATCATTTTAAATTTCCCGCGTTCCACTGCTCCAAACCGGGTGTCTCGATGCGAACGCTGCCGTACGGCGAAGACGCTCGTTAATCGAGGCGCCCTACTTCAACGTTTATAGAACCGCGTTTCCCTACTCCACGTGCGTTGCAAGCAGAACGTGGAACCTATCTAGTGGAACCTTGCGTAACTGTTGCCGGTTGATTTCTTAAAATGGCGCCAGAAGCTATAGTGGCGCGGGCGACAGCAGGCGACGGCGGAGTGAATTCTTTTTCTGCAGTTGATGAAGTATTTAATTTCGCAGAAGTCAAGCATGTTTGATTTTTTTATAAAGGAACACTGCAAATATCACTTCTGTATTGATTTGTTGTCTCATATTTGCGTAATGTCTTGTTCTTCTTCAACAATGTTGACAAGTATGAACATTACACCAGACATAGACGGGTAGATTTAGCTGTGACTATACAAGACTATTGCGCAGGCATTGTTTTGCTTTGGCCGGGTGGCTGTATCGAGTCACAGACAGACAGACAAACGGACAGACAGACAAACATACAGACGTACAGACAGACTAAAATTTCTGGGTTTAAGTATCCCAAGAAAGACTATCGTCTTTAAAAGAATACAGTCGTTGTACTTAGCTTGCATGGTACCGGCTGACGTCCTGTGATCTCGATGCTTGACATTAGGCCTGCTCCGGTGCTCCGGCTCATAACCGTTAGTTGCTCCTGTTAAACTAGCAAAGATACAGCCGCAGTGGGTATCGGACAACGCTTTATAAGCAGCAATGTATGCTTCATTCGCAGGGTATTCCGTATTTGGTGCAGCCAGACCGTCTAATCAAAGCAAATAGAAAACATACGACAAGTTTGCAAGTATTTCGCGCTCACGAAATAAAACTTCATAACTTTTTTACTGAAATTTTCAAGACGGCAGTTTTTCTTGGTCTAGGTGAGCTGATTTTCGGACTGTCTGTCAATAATCGGTAAGAAGTAAATAAATTTCATAGCTGGTGCAGAAAAGAAATTTCAGCAATAACACTGATGGGAATTCAACACACAGGGCTGGCCAAGGAGTCCAGTAATTTGGATACCACCCTTGATATTTCCGCCTTCCCCTTTAATCAAATAAAGCTTACTACTACTACTACTACTACTACTACTACTACTACTACTACTACTACTACTACTACTATTATTATTTCTACTACCACCACTACTTTCGCTCGAAAACGCGAGCCCTGCCGGTTGAACCACAGATGACGCTTTTTTTTCGACAGATGAAACTTGAAAGTGAGGATTTTTGAGGTATGACAGGAAATTATGCTGAACATCGTCGTGCCATAGACGTTAGTGTCATCGGAGGTCGTGCCGGGTGTGGTATGCCACGTGCAACTAAATGTGCAGAGGGATTGGTTACCTGCTCACTCAATTAAAAGAAGCATGGATAACACAAAATTTCGTTTGATTGAAGACGTTGCCATATTATTCTTACCATACAGCGAGGTGGGCGTCGCAGAGCTCTCGCATTGGTGTCCATTAACGAAACAAGTTGAAA
Organism: Haemaphysalis longicornis; assembly: GCF_048455015.1. Classification (NCBI taxonomy): domain Eukaryota; kingdom Metazoa; phylum Arthropoda; class Arachnida; order Ixodida; family Ixodidae; genus Haemaphysalis; species Haemaphysalis longicornis. The sequence continues at coordinate 388,775,690 of NW_027526203.1, read as the reverse complement.
CTAAGTATAAATTTCTATAGAGTCTGCGGAATACACAATGAACAACCGAATTTAGGAATAAGGCGTTAACTGGCGCCAGCGGAAACACTATCGTCTTTGGACGCCTTTTACGGTAAAGGAAGCGGATACACAGCCAATGTTTCTCCCAGTTTAGCGAAAGGAGCCTCCGGACGCGATGACTTCTTATTGAATTTTCAGTTGATGATATACATATTTACGCGCATCGTGGTCCAATTTACAGTGCGAGGAAACGCTCTCCAACAATCCCCGTAGGCTGGGACTCTGGAGGCACACCGCGACAAAGTCGTCGAGCCGTGTCTGGAGTGAGTTCATTAGGCGCCGGCGCCGCTGCAGCGGCAGAGTGCGGACGAGCCAATTCGAATCACTTCTTGCTCGGCGCGCGTGCAGGGGCGTCCCTGCTCCCGCCAAGTTATTAGAGAAGGACGCCGAAGCCCAGTGGCCAATTGTTCCCTGAAAGGCCGTCAGAGTCAAGAATGCGTCCGCGGCGCGAACACACATAGGCGGCAGCGTCCTAACAGATGGGCCTCGGCGCGGCCAAATTGCGCACGCAACGCCTCGACGCGGCCAAGTGACGGAGGCCCGCCAGAGGTCGCGACCGTCCCAGGCGCCAGCGCGAGCGGTCCGCGGGACGTCTTCATCTCGGACGTCAAGCTTTCGCCCGAGAACCGCGCCAATAACTCAAAATCTTTACACGGCCCGCTCGGCTAGCCATCCGGCCGAAGGGCCACAAAAGAAAACGATTCGGTGTTTTCGTTCCGCCGCTGCCCGGTCGATTTGGCCATCCTCAGATGCGTCATAATTAAGCGGTCCGCGTGGCAGGCCGACCACAAAGGCGAGAGCGTCGTCTTCATTACGCACTTGATGTCGGCCCCAAGTGGCGCGTCACAATGGCCTCCCAATAGAGACACGCCGAGCACTGCTGTTCCGGCACGGCATAGTTGGCGGGATAATGGCGCTGCTCGAACGGGCCGCGCGCACCAGACACGGCCGGCCCAAGCTATAGGCCCCAAATTGACAGTGACGGATGGCGCCGCTCGCCCGAGCGGCAATTGAGCACCACCAGCGGCCGCTCGCCACGCTTTCGCGCAGCGGCGATCCCGTGCCGGCTACCGGCGGCCGCACAATGCTTGTTTGTCTCGCGCCGCCGCGCGACCCAAGTGACCGGCCGCGGCACCCCGGCCCTGCGGCTGGGTCCGTGGGCGCCGACTTGCTCGGGCAGGGCTGAGGGCGCCACTTGGAGTCCACGGCCTGCCTCAGAGACGGATCAGGGCGCAGTAACGCATACGCAGCGTGGACGTTCACACGAAGTCGACGAGGGCGCATGCAGGACATACGATTGCAGCGGCACACATGCCTGCTTATAAAGGGTTGGCCCTTTATAAACACTTGACTATCACTTGACATGCTGGTTTAACAGCAGCAGGTATGTGCCGGAAGGTCTTATGACGTCAACTCATACCCGCAGCTTCAAGTACGTCAAGCAACTTATTCCATTGGGTACAGGTTGACGACGTTAAACCTCAAAGCGTGACCTTAGCAACGCCGAAAGTTGGGATACCTGATACAGACGGGAAAGTGAAAATCCCAGACGGACGGAGCACGGAAGGAAGCTAACACGCATGACGTTAAACCTAACGTCCTATGTTTTGACGTTGGTCGTGGTTTTGGGCTGCCGTAGGTACCCTCCGGATTGAGCCTAACAACCTGCCAAGTAACGTCATACTCATTGAACGACGAGCTATGGGTACTGTTTACGACGTTAGACGACAAACTATAACGTTAGAGACCTAACGTCGGGCTGTCGCAAACCCGTGTCGCCAACTCTCTCTACTACGCGCATCAGTTTTTGTGCAAGGGAGTTATAATCTAAGATACGGGAGGCTTCAGACAAGAACGCGCAAAATTTACAAACGAGCCACTTACGCTTGCGCTCAGAAGGTTATCATACCGCAGAGGCTTACTACGAGAACACCGCACAAAGAAGGTAAATATTCGGCGGAAAAAAAAATCCATCTGTGACGTCAACAATACAACTCCTTTAAGAAATAAAGGATACGCGTAGCAATAAATGTATTGCACTCACGTGCACAAAAGAAGATTAAGAGCTATCCACTCGATGGATCGCATTTTCTCCCTGACATTAAGGTGTTATCGATGTCTTCATAAGGGCCTCAAAGCCCTTAGGTTGGCCTCAGGGAGGTAATAAACGCTTTTACAGGCTCGTTTCAGCCTTGATTGTGCATTTGGGGCGTCGCGGAAGTCTATTTTCGTTTCAGCGCCATCGTTTCTTCGTTCGCTTTTTCCTTTATGTAACACCACCAGTGTCTATACCGAGGCGTGCTCAGTAGGGTTAGGTGTCTCCTTCGCAGGAGTTAAAATGTTCTTCAAATTACACACTAGTGCGCTGCATGCTAAAGCTTGTATGCAGGATCGTAGCATTTTAAGGCAAAAGTCTCAAGTGCTCTATTGTGCAAAAAAAAAAAAACGGCGTTGTCGTCGCTGTTGTCCGGCAAAAAAAAAAAAAAAAAAGGCCACTGATGTAAAGAGTAAACAAACACACATTTGGTTTGTACGGGAATCGAACACGGGTCCGTAGAGTACGAGCCGAGTACGTTACCACGTACGTTACCATGTTACCATGTACGTGCTGGGCTAGCGCCATGTACGTTACCATGGCGCTAGCTCAGCACGTTGCCAGTGCTACGTGAAACAAGGGTTAGCCTAGTGCGTGAAGCCGTGACGTCATAACGCATGACGTGGGAACGTGGCGGCACTTTGGACGGGCAGGCGCGCGCTAGCCACGGAGAACTCGGATACTGGTGTGAAGTGGGGCCAGTCTACCTGCGTGAACATTTCGTGCCAAAAGATGAAGAAACGAAAGCGAAGGAACAGACGCAGACATGGTGTAGCAGTAAAAAGAATTCTGATAAGTATCGCTAGGCTTTCGCCTTCAAAGCACGTTGGGAAACTTAAGCGTCACATCGACCCGGTAATGTGCAAAGTTTCACAAAGATACTTAAGTGCCCCGAGGAGTTTTTTTCCTTCTGTAGCGTGGTCGGTAAACTGCCGCCCCTGTTCATGCCGAGAGTCAGTAGATTTCGAGTTTACATGTAGCCTCTAGAGATGCTGCATTTTCCTGGGATAGTTTACGAAGAACGCTGAAAAAAAGATTTGGATATCACATCACTCTTAAAACGAACAGCCGCCCTAGGTGGTCTGTATATTTTGTGGGGTTGTCGACATTTAAGGCACGCCGAATCACTTTGATCGACAAATTGTTACTTCCGTGTAACAGTGGCCTTTGCGAATAGTGTATTTTCTTAGAACAACCTTCTGGCTGGCTCCCTATTTTGAAGACTTGTGGGAGTTTGCTGGAACTTCGGTGATTTGTATGTGTACCTTCCTTCGACTGATGAATGAACTCCCATGTAAGCTCCTCGTAAGTTGATTTCGCTTTATGTTTGCACGTGCGTTTCTGTGCATTAAAAATACTCGTGATGGAGTGGTGGGTATGATTTCCACTTCCAGCTGTAGTGAAGAGCATTGAAGAGGCAGAGAAGCTGGCGATTGCTCTGGCCCTTAATTAGTGTGGGTACCGGCCAAAGGGTAACGAGTTTGCCCACCAGCAGGCCCGAGCACTGACTTACAGGACCACGTCCGCAGTAGAGGCAAAAAACCAGCCATTGCTTACCTACAGAGAAATAACCGCTTATTACAGGCACGACAGGAGGACGCTCCCAGCACCACACGCAACACTCACGAAGGAACAGCAAACTATATACCGGCAAATCCAGACAGAGTCCTTTCCGCACCCCCGTCTGCTCAACCGCATGTTCCCAAACCAATGCGAAGAAGCTTGCTCAATCTGTAAAAAACTAGGCACTCTCCAGCACATGATAAGAGAGTGTAGGTTTAGCCCGAAGCACCCGCCCCCCCCCCCCCCCTAACCTGAGCCTCGCCCAACCAACCCCACCCTACCCTTATAACGAGAGACGGAGGATCTTGCTGACCAGCCCCGCCCTGGAGGATCAGCTACGGCTGGTCACCAGGGGCCAGGCGGCGAGAGCAGCATATGGATTCCCGTGAACAGGGAACCACCTCCGCCCAGTGTGGAGCTCGCAATGAACGCCTCTTAAATAAAGTTTCTCCTTTCTCTCTCTCTCCGGAGTAGGGGGGTTGGAGGGGGGTGGGGGGGGAAGCGCTTGTTCGATGACCAGAACTTTAACACCCGCAAAAGCATTTTGGTTTGGCAAATCTGTACTCGGCGGCACATGCCCCATAATCCCGGTGATGGACACACGGCGACAGACATTCCCCCCGCTCACCGCCGAGAGAAAACACCAATTATAATGAATTAGTGACAGCAGCCACCGAGTCAGACAATAGGTGACCGGTAAAAAGCGCAAAGGCTCATGGGTACGTCGTCTGCTACCGGCACTTCCGGTTCGAGATCTCTCCTGCCCTCCCGTACGCCTGCGTGCGCCGGCGGCTGTCAGGCGCGTGTGTGCGTGTTGTTTATTTGTCACAGGGTGCTTACCTGTCAGATAAAACCTAGTAGGGTCAGTCGTTGTTATTTAAGGAATTCCCAAAGCATGAACATTTTTTTTTCCCGGTGGAAACAGATAAACAACAAGCACACACGCGCGTGAAAGCCGACGGCGTACGGGAGGCTAGGAGAGCTCTCGAACCGGAAGTGGCGGGGCTCCGAGGGAGCAGACAATGTACCCATGAGGCTTTGCGCTTTTTACCGGTCACCTACTACACTGAGTCAAAATTACACCGAGTCAGACGTTCATCTAGTTCCTACTATTCTACAAAGAGCCCATAACGTATGCCACTTAACTGGAGACAAATCATTTCGGACTATACGACTATGAAAGTTGCAAGTAGATATTACAAGCAGTTATACGCGCAATAAAATAATGAGATACGGTGTGTATCCCGTTCCTCCTTCCTTTTCTTTCGTTTAACAAAAGAAGGTGTGATTTAGGAGCAACAAACGGTTCGTCAGGAGCAGGAGTAGGGAACTGGCCGTTCTTAGTTTTTTTTTTTTTTTTTTCAAAAATAAAAACAAACAAACCGAAGAGCATGTTTCAACCGGCCCCCACCTTTTGCTTCAGAAATCGCAAAATTACTGTAGCAATGATAACGCTTTGCTTTATCATAGACAGGCGTTTGCTTTTCCCTGCCTGAGAGCGCTGGGAAAGAAGATGACGGAGGTGGGAACGAAAGGGGAAGAAGCCGGTTGGAAAACGTGACAGGAAGGCGTCCTTCCAGCGGGCGTCACTGGCTCGCTTTCGGCTGGATGTAACTTATTAGGCGCGTGGAAGGTGCGTTCGAGCGCGCAGCTTTTCAAGAACGAAAATAGCCGCGCTGTGCGCGTGCAACTGAGTCTCCGCGGCATGCACATCACTCTGTCAACTCTCAAAGACGCCAGTCAGCACCTTTGAACCCTAGTCAGCACGCCGGGTTCGGGCGCCCAAACAGATGCGCGAGCAACCTCTTCCCTTTGTGTCTTTTCGAGGGGCCAACGACATGGTTTAAATCACTCTGCCTGATTGCCGCGTGCCTGGCCGAATACCGATAGCTGTTACTAAAAGCGACGTGCATGCTCGGGGTACCTGCCAGAAGGCACTCGGTTGCTAGTGAACAATGGCTACGTGTTGAAAACGTGCCTAAAAGCGACATCCGTGTGGGCTGGAAGGAATAATGAGACGGAGCCGGATGGCAGAATTTAAACGTGCGCTTTTATAGCAAATATCAATGTCCCTGGGGCCCGGAAGATAGCTGGACTGTGTCGTTTTTTTGGGAGACATTGGAACCACAGTATGCTCTTCGCTCCTTGTTTGCTCAGTTCTCTCCTGCGGGACCTAGCCGAGGTAGGGCCGAGGAAAGGTGGCGTTTGCGAGGGCGACGCTCTGCCCTTTGACGGGCCTGTGACTGTTAGTCATCATCATCCCTGCGGTTGTTTTCTTTCTTTTGGCCAGAGAGGAAGCCCGCTCGTGGGGGAGACAGCTCAAATTGTGAAAAAGAAGTGCATGCAGAGGGCAAACGGGTGGGCTGCAGAACTGAAAGACGTAATTACTGCAGAAGACGGATAAGGCGGGGTGCAAATAATAAAATAATGGGTAGCTTTATTCATTTGTTGTGGGGGAAATATTTTGACATTTTGGTGGGCAAGTTACAAAACACCGCGTTTTTCGAAACGTCAACGCCCAATCTGCTAAAGTTCTGTATTTTTATGAGAGGCGGCTACAAGCGGCCCGCAGTGATAAAAGTTGCAACAAACAGACGTCAAAGCGACTGACTCAACCTTGCAAAGGGAGAAGGTGCGCTCGATATGACCATGAATATACTGAGCCCAGGCGAGTAGTCATCTAATCACTCTAAGCGACTATACCTTTAAGCTACACTGCAACTTTTTTTTTTTATGATTTCGTTCCCACGAAGCGAGTGTTGCAGCGTCCTGTTAGGCATATACACTCCTCCGTTATGTTTATTGCTGCCAACTGAGAGAGAAAGCAAAGGAATGGCACTGCACGCACCTCTTACTTTTGAAGCGGAATGGGCAGACGACCGAAACCGACGGGGGCTTGAAAAGCCTGCGGAGTTTGTCTTTGCCCCACACGCATCGGAAATTACTTCCGGTGTCAAAGTCAGCGCCAAGTTGTGGGCTTTGTTCCCCTTTCTTTAATGCCCGTCACGGATAGCACGTATTTATATCACCTCAGTAAATCGTCAATAATAATAGTAGTAGTCTTTTATTGAATTAGAAGAATAAGAATGGGGTGGAGTGCATTCGGCAGGTATTCTCAGATAATGAATGGCAGCCTACCATTGTCCCTGAAGATGAATGTGTATAACAGCTGCATCTTACCGGTACTCACCTACGGGGCAGAAACTTGGAGGCTCACTAAGAGGGTTCAACTTAAATTGAGGACGACTCAGCGAGCAATGGAACGGAAGATGATAGGTGTAACATTAAGGGACAAGAAGAGAGCGGAGTGGGTCAGGGAACAACCGCGTGTTAAGGACATATTAGTAGAAATTAAGAAGAAGAAATGGACGTGGGCAGGGCATGTAATGCGAAGGCAAGATAACCGTTGGTCATTAAGGGTAACAGAGTGGATCCCTAGAGAAGGCAAGCGTTGCAGGGGGAGGCAGAAAGTTAGATGGGCAGATGAGATCAAGAAGTTTGCGGGGATAAATTGGTCGCAGTTAGCGCAGTACCAGGATCATTGAGATTAATGGGAGAGGCCTTTGCCCTGCTGTGGGCGTAGATAGGCTGCTGGGGGTGGTGGTGGTGGTGATGATGATGATGATGATGATGAGTATTTTATTTCAGAACCCTCTACCAATTAGGTAACGAATGAGCTCAAGCCTTGAAGGCTTGTCGGGATTCACCCGGAAGTGAATAACAGACGCAGAAATCATAGCTCATACAACTACTACGAAGAGAGAAAAGAACGAAGGAGGGAGAGGTAAAAGAAACTAAGGAAAAAAGAATAAGTAAGCAGACAAAGGAGAAAAGGAGGAAAGAAAATAACAAAACGCAAGGGCGGGAAGTGCAAACTGGGGCAAATCATCAGGTTGCGTTCTAATCATTTTAACTTCAAAGAAGTTCTTTCTCAAATGCAAATTTGGGAAATATTGAGAGGAGACGGGAAAAAATTAAAGCCAGTTCCACGCCTGTGAAATCTGTTGAAGCAGCGGAGCTGACTTCGGCACGCTGGCGGCCACCTCCCGCAGACGCGGGGGTCGCTCACAACGGCACTCGTCGTGGTATGTACGTACTCGAAGCTCACCCACGGAAGTCTGGTAGTTGATCGGTGCAAACATAGGGGGGGCGGTGGACGTGGGCCGCGTGCCCCGGCGCACGAGCCGAGATCGCGCACTGGACAGCCGGGAAGGCGGTGGCGCCATCCGTCGGCCCAGCGGGGTACCTTCGCCTGGCGTGACGGGCATCATCGACGGATATTGCGAGCCCATAAACAGCACCGCTGTTAATATTTCATTAGGCGCATAATAGTTTCTGACAAAATTTTCAAAACGGGTGCAGCATCTCGGTCTATAGTATAGGCATGCAGGGTGGTGTCGTAGAAGTCTAGGCGGTAGAAGGGGAATCAATGAGCCCAAGGTCGTTGCGGACGCTTTTATGATGGAGGCTAAAGGGGAAAACGCCCGTGTGTTCGAGTGTCGGCGCACGTTAAAGATCCCCAGGTGATCTTTCACGTGCAACCACTTCAGCAACCACTTCACGCTAATAACTAGTTATGATTGCGGGTTGGGTATTTACGCTTTCTGGCTTGTTTTAGGGTCTAAGAGGCAGAAGAAAAAGCAGCTACCGCGGTCCGAATCGAACCCAGACCCTTGTTCTTCGCAGCACAACTGTGCCTTAGCCACTCAGCCACTGCGGCGGGTAGCAACAACAGCAAGAGAAGCAAACGGAGTTAACGAGATCATAACCACCTTTTACACTATTAACGATGACAATACGTAATCGTTATTTAAATACACCATATTTGCCAGCTGAGATTGCTGCTGAAGAAAAAACCGGGCCATCTCCACTAACGTGAAACCTAGGGAGGGGCGAAACATGCAGTGTATAAGTGTATCGGAAGATTGTAAGTCTCTCTCTTGCCACAGGGCGGCGCGCGCCGATTGGGCGCCGGAGAAGCACCGGTGGGAGGAGCCCTCTATTTCTTCGAACCGGATTTAAGCAATTAAATGAGACACAGACTGACCATAAGTTGTTTCGGGTCCCGTGCCGCAGCACGAAGTACAAGGGCCTTGGTGACATTTCTCCGTGACTCCGGCCTGAACGAAACTCTGTGAAAGTTTGCTTTAACGTTACTACTGTGCATGTGCTGTGTGTGTGTGCTTCTGTGTTTGGCGGTTTCTGTGTGCTTATATGGGTTTGTTAGTGTTTGTGTGAGTTTTTGTGTGTGTGTGTGTGTGTGTTCGCTTCCATCGCTCATTCTCACCCCTCGCATGTTCATATGGAGTAACAAGCCAAGCTCGCTGCCAGGCTTACTTGTCTTCATCATTACACGCATCCCTCCTCCTCCTAAGAAATATGCTTTACAGGAGAAAACCTGGCGTTTGAAACTAATTTCGAGATGAAAATTAACAAATTTCTGTTATTAATGCAATTAAATCCTGATTATTCCTGTATTTTAAATTAGTTTAAATGATGTTAGTTTATTTTGAGGGTGTGTTAACCATTATACACTTATTTTTTGACAATCGTTTGGCAACTTGATTTACCGTGACAACACGAGACGCCGACAGCCCGCGCTCCTAAGGAGCTCCTCCGCTAAAACTCCCCATTGTTTGTACATTTCGCCGCAGCAACATATACCGGTCCCGAGTAGGTAAGAGCCTGACACTTCCAGCGCGATGCAGAACGTTAGGTAAACGTTGTGATAGGCTGCACCCATACCCCAACGACATCAAAGATACCAAACCACCCTTATTTACAAAAACAATGCGTAGAATTGATCTTAGAAAACGTCTTTACAATAAAATTACCAGAATTTTTAGGAGAACTGGGGCTCAAACTCAGGCCGTTAGCGTTAGAACTGCAAATCCTCCTCACGTCCACAAAAGCGGGACGGCCAGCCCCTTCAGCAATTGCTCAAGAGAAAAATCCGGGGCCATCTCCACTAACGCGAAACCTGGGGAGGAATTTCGCGTTAGTTTCGCGTTAAAAAAATGCGTGTCAATCCGCCCTGTGAAGTTGGTTGGAAAGCGAAACCGTAAACGATACCCACAAAGATTACCCATGTGACGTCGCTTGAATTCACGCACATGGCTCTACAGAGAGTGAAACCAGAGACAGGTGAAATGAACTTAATCACACCCTTTATTACTTCAAAGAGATATTATTTGCTAAGGTTAAATCAATGCATGATCCATGAATGGTGGTTGGTTGAGTTGTTTTGGTGAAGCACCTGAGTGAAAACTCTTTACAAAAATTAAAGGAAGCTCAAACCTGGAGTTAGGCGATCTCACGTCTCCTCCGTCTCTGCCACCGCCGACGGAGGCGGCGAGATCGGCGGCAAAGATGTAGGAGAAGTGAGATGCCATGCGTTGGTGTGAGCTTCCATTAATTTTTGTAACTCCTAGCGCATGCGCAAGGCGCGCACACGGCCGCTACACGTGCCGCGGGCCGAGAGCACAGTGGCGCGAGAGGTCGCGTGACACTATCCCATGACGTTCCGCGAAAACGCAGCGGGTGAACCCCCAGATATGCTCGGTGAGTGCACCACCGTCTGTCTCAATCGTTGCTCGTAGCTCAATCGGTAAGACAACGGGCTCTCGCTTCGTTTGTCTATTCGTTCCAGGTTCGATTCTTGGCGGTGCCACTAACTTCTTTTATTTGTTCGCGGAGTTTACTGTTGACACAAACGATCGCGAAAAAACTCTTAAGGTAAACAGGGGTTGGGGGGGGGGGGGGGGGGGGGTAGAGTTACAAAGCTTCGCTTTAAAAGCGTTGCAGAGTCTCTAAGAAAGGGAGACTCGTCGTCTATTCGCTCTCGCTTCCTGAACGTTGCTGGAATTCGGCTGGTCCGAGGCATTTGCGCACAGTTTCCGTTTCGTCTTGACAGCGCGATTTCGGCTTATCTGATGCCCCCTTTTTTTTCCTACGCCCCCTGCGAAAGACCACAGGCAGAGGATCGATTTCCCGGCGCCCCCCACGAATCCCCGTGAGACTCGCCGAGTTTCCCTGCCGTAGCTCGCCTTTCAACGGAGGCACCTTCCGTTCGAAAAATCTGGAAGTCGTAGTTTCCTGCCGGGGGGACTGTGCACGAAATGCGTGCGTGTGCGCGCGCGCGCTGCCCTCCTACTCACGCCGACAGCTCGCTCTGTCATGTTTTTCTGGCTAACAAGCTCGTATATTCCCGTGCGACCAGATGCGCAAGCTGGAGGCGCCAGCGCCCGCTAACTGGTCTACAAGCTGAAGAGGAATAAGAAGAAAAACAAAATGAACGCAAGTAGCGGTGCGGCGTCCTGGCCTGCCCTGCCTCGTGAAGAAATGAATGGCAGGCGCGCTCCAAAAACGGGCTTCGCGTCTTTCTACCGGGAATCGACATCGTAAGGACATGCGGTAGCAGTTGACGGAAGACGTGATAGGAATCGCATGCGCCCGACGAAAGCCATCAGTGTCGCTGACGGGAAGTGTCTGCTACTGCTTCCGACTGCCCCAGGCCCAACCCTTCGCCGATGGCCGAGGGCGCCCCCGGCGCAATGCATCTTCGTTTCGGGAGGAGGCAGCGGGGAAGAAGAAAAAAAAAATAGAAACGCAACAACTAGAACTTTGTGGGAGCATTTGACCGGGAAATATGGCTCCACAATTGCGCGGCTTTTTGTTTTTTTTCCTCCCCTTCCGTACGGGTGCTTCGCATAATCGCAAGAAGTAATAACAAACGACGGCTTCCTGTGAGGGCTTTGTCATCGTGGCTAAGTGCATAGTGCATAGTGGCTAAGGCATAATTTTAAGCACGAGGTCACTGTTCTAAAGCGGCCGCAGCGGCCGTCCTTTTATCATTAAAAAGACAGGAAAAGGCGCGCCTGGAAAGATTTCGGCGCATGTAAAAGATCCCCAGTCTATACTCTGAAGTAACTTTATAACGACAACACCAGTCAGAAGATCAGGATGGCGGCACGGTATGTGTCGTTGTACCGCGCTGTGATATCTTGCTTTTTGTGATTGTGTCAAAGTCCAGAAATAAAAGGAAAAAAAAACGTCAAAGATCCCCGGGTGGCCTAAATTAATCCGGAGTCCTCCACTACGGCGTGCCTCAATGCGGAGGTGCCGCTTCGGCACGCCAAACCTCAAAACATTTTAAGGACGTCAGGTGGTTTTGAACAATTCTAAGTTTTTGACTGCAGCCCACCCAATTTAACTTCGGCTTGATAAACAGCAATTAAAGAGGTAAATAAACGAGATGAAAAAGGCACTTTTGCCAGATGCTCAACTTATAAATATATTATAAATCATAATATATCAAAAATCAAATCATAAATCATAAATCAAAAATATTATAAATCATAATTAGGGTTATTAGTTTTCGGCTAAAATTAAATTTTACCCGATTTTTACAACCCGAACATGTTTCAGGAGAATCGGGTTAAACCCGATTTCTCCCCGAATAAACCTTTTCAAAATGGCGACCTCCACAATCGGGGACTGGCGGTCCGCCGTTGTCAAGCAGAACTTGATGGAAGCAAGGTCCCCAAACACAGCTTTCGAACTCGTTGAGCATTGGCATGACTACCGCTCGCTACCCCAGGCTGGCAAATGCTGCACTGACATTGCTGTGCCTAGCTAGCAGAAGCTGTCGAGAGAACTTTCTCCCGGCTGAGGTACGTTCGACAATCGGACCGGTCTCCATTTCAGATCATAATGTACGTAAACAAGGATGTGTAAAAAATGGAACGATGACCAGCTTTCTTGAATAAAAGGTTGCATTTTTTAGAAGTTATCAATTGTCTTTACTGTCATCACTACTGATTCATTAAAAAAACGCGAAATTGCGAAAAGTATTTGCTGGAAAACCCGATGTTTCCGCGATTATTAGCTTGAAACAAGCACCAATCTTAACACAATGGAGAAGCTCGTGTCACCTTCTGATAAAATAAACTGAGTGTATTACATAGCACATCTGTAGATTTAACCCGAAAAATCCCGAATTCCGTAATGCTTTTACAAAAAAAAAACGATTTCTCCACGATTATAAATTTGAAAAATAGCCCCGATTTTTGCCCCCCGACTTTAAAAAAAATATACAACCTGAAAACCCTGATCATGGTGCATATGACGCGCCGCAAATACCTTTAGTTCTTGCAACAGGCTGCTATTTGTTTACAGGATATCTATAGCCAATGACAAAGCGGTTTCAATCAATCATGTTGGGGACGCACAAGCCAACAGTCCTTTCGTAAGCATGGCTGAAACGGCTTCACTGTGGTTTAGATTGTTTCAGTGCGCGTTGGACGAGCGGTGAAACCTCGGGGAGAAGTATTCTGAGGCACACCGGCTGAAAAGTGGTTTGCGATACACCACATCTCTTCCCCTTTCCTGGTCTTTTTTTTAACAGCGAAGCTGTTGAGCATATCTGTAATTTTTCGTGTCCGCAGTTAAAAGTACCAAGAAATTGCCGAGCGCTCGCTTATGCCTGCCTCGCGACGACCACCCAGCGTCCCTGGCGCATGTTTTTCAAGACAAGCATACCCACTTAGGGAGACTGTCCAAGGTTGCGGCGACCACTCGGCAGTTAACAAAGCCAAGAAAATGCCGAGCGCTCGTGCGTGCGTGCCTCGCGACGACCGCCCAGCGTCCCCTGCGTACGTTTGTCAAGTCAAGTATACTCACTTGGGTAGACTGGCCAAGATTAGCAAAAAGGAAACAACAAAAACTAAACTTCCCCGTAATCCTGGCTACACTTGCTCGGAACGAGAAAGACACGTCATAGCACACGCCCCTCCAAGGTGATGTCTAATGATTATCACTTCCAAAAAAAAATGAAAGTAGCTCACACTTATAGCAGCAATGATGGAGTAAAGGTCGTTGCAGCAACGAAGAAGAAGCAAATCGGCTGCAATCGTAGACACCTTCTTGATGGTCGTAAAAATGCGTACGCTTCGCTCGCTTCAAGTCTTACGCGTTAGGCCGGGTTCAGACTGTTGCCGCAACTGTCTTAATAACTTTAAAGAATGTCGTCATTTCACGTCTGAGCTAACCGAACTGCGTGACGTGCCGTTTTTTTTTTTTTTTTTACGGCCGTAGATTATGATAAGGCTTTTGCGTCGGTAGTCTGAACATAGCCTTAGTGTGAGCGTCCTTCATTTATTTTAATACGGAGCATTTCCTGGATAGCAATCTGGGGTTCTAAGGGTTAAAATTTTCGTCCGCGCTTTTCGTACTTCAATGGTTTTTCCTGAAGAGATAAATTTATCGTCCGCAAAACATAATTCTAGAAAAACAAGAAAGCAAATCAGTGACGAAGGAGCAGACGTAGCACAAAAATGATACAGGAAACCCAACGCAGATAGCCAAACCAAATGCCAGCTGTTACACATATTGCGCCGTAGTGATATACAACGGCAAGCGATGACCCCACCCACCGCGCTAACTGAAAAACCGTACCACATTTCGGCAGTATGCAGTTGGGAGCAGGCAGCAGACACCCCTGAGGACACAATTTCTCAGGAAAATGGGCACGAAGAAGTAGCATTTTACCATAACCCTCTGTAAACCTAGTAGACAAATGGCTGGGCAATGCCAAATTTCTGTGGCCGTTATGATATGTTAACTATGGCGAATGACATTTAAGTAGTTGATTAGTTCATAGATGAATGAAAAATGATGAATGGCCAGTTTGTTGAATTAGTGAATTAGTTTTCCTAGTCAGTGATAATAGTCACATGACAGCTGTCAGTGTTCGCTGTCTGGTGGCTTCAGCGCTCGTCTTCGCTCAGCAGACCTACCGTCCATTCATTTTGCTCGTTAGCCGCGTTACGCGCCCCCGAAAAGCCGAGGAGGCGCGACCGTGAACTGCTATACCGTATACGTGACACTGCGAGTGCTGGATACGAGAAGCTGACAGCGCCTCGCGATGCGCGACTTCCGTCATTCGGGCGCTCATGCTCATCGCTCAGGGCGCCACTTCCTGCGTCTCCAAAACTCCGGCATGCATGGCCAATTAGAAGCCGATCTGCCTCGGGCCACTGTTCGACCCGTGGACCCAACAAATGCGCCAGTTATTTTTGCGGCTTCGCACTCGGGGCGGCTCGGTGAGCGCTCTCCTCCGCCCGAAGCACAGCCAGGAAAGCGTTCACTTGCCAGCACAGCGTCCCCATGTGGACGGGGGGGCCCGAGCCCCGAAAGGAAGCCGGGTCGCGACTCGGGCGCCCGCGAAGAGGTGTCGACGCTGCGCGCATTCTCGCCGAACGCGATAAGCGGCGCCGGAATTCTGCTGCGCTCTTCCAGAGCCCGTGGAGGCTGGAGGAGCGAGATGCGTATCGCATCCTCCCACCACGAGGCGCGGTCGGCGAAGCCAATTAGGGAGAACCGCTTCACTAAGCAGCCTGCTCCGGCATTCGGGGAGGCCGAGAGGTAGCTAGACGTGTCACGGGAAAGACAACACGGCTTCGGCCTATCGAGTTTCAGATGAATTATTCCTCCCGAGACGGCGCTCGCGAATCGGCCGGGCGCGGCTCGCGTCGCCAGGCTCGGTCGCCTCCGCGGAGAGAGCCCGGCAGCCGGCCTGTCATGAGCGCATCCCGCACGTTGCGCGCACCCGTCTCCGGACGGGGGTGATTAATGCGCCCAGAGCGGCTCCGGACAACCGCGTAATTTGTTCCCCTCGCTTTGCACCAGATAGTCACGCATGCCACAGTGAAGCGAACTGTGCGGATGAAGGGCACAAAGTGTGTCACCTACTGCGGGCTCCCAGAGCGGGAAAAAATAAAAAAAGAATTATGTGCAACTGGAAATTTTGAAGCATATAGACGCGTTTTTGTTTCTTGCAGGGCGGGCTCGAGGTATTGATTGACTTAAACATCCAGGGCTCAAACACCTTCGCATGCATATACGAACGTTTAGGAGGTGCTAGAATATGTTTTGCGTGACACGCGCACGAAGGTATCGCAGAAACCTTTTTTCTTTTTATTATTTTATTTAGTCCACGAGAAAGCGACAAAAGCTTTATTTATGATCTTCTCGAACGAATGCTCCGAGGTAGTGGCATCGGCGACCTCAGCTTAAAGAAACCATGTCAGCAAATACACCATTGCTCTGTTTGCATCAGCTTTTTATAACTTACTCCTTTCCAGCACCGCAAGGAATTTATCTTCCCCCAAAAAGACACATATATACTAACAAACCTGCCAATTTTGCGATACGCGAGAGTCAGCTCTGACGCCAACAGAGTGATCAGTGTAAGAAGTAATGACACTAAGAGTATTCAAAAGTATGCGACGAGCTGGAACCAGAGGCCCCACTAAAATACTAAGGCCATGTTTATGGACGGAAGCATTTGTTGGCGACCACCATTGGCACAAACTAGCCCATATGATATCCCACTGGCACTTCAAGATTCAAGATTCAAATTTTGGGGGTTTTACGCGCCGGAGCCTAGGGCGCGCCTCAGTGTAGGGCAATGGATTAATTTTTGACGCACGCGGTAATCTCGACACACGGGCGTTTTCGCCTTTCGCATCCATCTGAAACGCTGCCGCGGCGGCCGGGAGCGAACCCGCATCCTTAATTTGGGCTCAGCAGCATTACGCCTTTGCCACTGAGCTTCCGCGGCGAATCACTGCGTGAAACTTGCTGGTTACTAACCACTATTTCTCCTCTTTTCCCTATTATCTAGCCTAACTTCCCAAGGATTGTGTCAAATTATCGTGATTGTTATTGCCAAATTTCGGGCTCTATAATATTTGCGACTTTCATGGGGTCTCAATGGGAACCGATGCGCAGGGATAAAATATTTGTTCCTTTAACGTCTGGGGCTACGGGTACCATTTTTTTTTTTTTTTGCACACCAACTTGTGTCTCGTTTTTTCCTCTACAAAATGGCGGATCAGACACTTTTCAGTTCCTTTTTTTGTGTGTTTCAACAGACGAAGTCAACACGAAGCCCCATGGTATTTTCTAAAAAGGTTGTGGACGCTTTTAATGTTCTTACACCACGGTTTTTTAGATGCAGAGCATCTGATTCACTCGCCTTGTCCCTCCGGCGTCGTCGTCGTTGTCGTCGTCGTCGTCGTCGACGTTGTCCACCCCTCCCCTATTCTCCTCGCCGCTCCAGCTGCGCTCTCCGCCGCTCACCCCCTCTCCTCTCCGATAGCGAACACTCTCTCGCGAGGGGCATTGAATTGGATTGGATTGGATTGGATTGGATTGGCTTGGCTTGGCTTGGCTTGGCTTGGATTGGATTGGATTAAAGTGGATTGTGTTGGATTGTGTTGCGTCATAGCCGCGGCAGACACGCTGGGGCCGGCGCATGTGCAGTACTCTCTCTTCCGCGGTTTCCTCTCCTTCGGGCGCGCTGCGCATATAACCGGTGTGCCGTTCTCCGGCGAAGTAACATCCACGCTTGGCTCAAACACCTAGAGTCCACGCCGCTTTACAAGTACGCCAACGTCGTCATCGACTGGGACCGGCTTACGCAGTCCCGTCAACGTTATGCGCGCTATAATACGCGGTCCCTTCGCCGCTCCGCCAATGCGTCGCATTTACACAGGGGTTCCCGCGAGGGGAGGTGGGAGTTTTTATTCGAGAATATGTTTAGACTTTCAAAGAAGGCTTTCTGAATGCTCTATTTAAGAGTCTATTTCGGGTTCTTGTTTATCACCAGCCCTATTTAGTTCACCAGAAAGAGCAGTATTTTGAAACGTGTGAGGCGTGTGTGTGTTCCGCCAATGGCGGAAGCGTTTTCATGGGCGAAGCACCTGGAGACTCGGGCTGTCGGCATCTCCTGTCGTCGCCTCCTGTAGTCACAGTACTACAGGGACCGGGACACTCGTTTTCGAATGCCTCGCGCTAAAAGAAAAGTGTGTAATAGATAAAACCGCTTTAAAATAAGCTAAAATAATTTAAAGATGTGTGGAACGCTCTCTGTCCGCTTCAGCAATACCCACCGCCTCTCGACGCTAGGTCTGATCGGACCGGGTCGGTCGTAGAAAGAAAAGGAATACCTACTTACCTGCAGGGGCGGATTATCCATGGTTTACGGTGAGCTGTCACGACAGTGTCGCGAACGCTGCTGAGGCTGCTAAGTCGATGGGTGGTTTTAGCCTGCATTGCTTGCAAACCATGTGCAACGTGTTTTTTTTTTGTGCGTATGTGTGTGTGTGTGTGAACTCGTGTACTGTTCACTTCCTTTCCTCTGTGGCACATTGCGTATATCCTGTGCCCTGCCGACCCATGTAGTAGCTAACTACAGCGGGTCCTAGCTGTAACTAATTTTTAATAAATTCTCTTTGTGAGCTGTCGTGAAATCGAAAGATCCATTCGTCAGCTTTCTGCTGTGTGTGGGTGCCTTTGTTGTGTGGCACCAGCGAGGTGTAGCCGCCTTGCAGGCACGACCACAGCGTGCCATGTATCCCCTGTTGTGGCGCGTTCGGAAAATGGCCATAGAGCACCTGCAGTATGCATGAGCTGGTGGCGCTGGGTGAAGAATCTTTCCTCGTGCGTTGGTCGACTCGCTTCATCAAGGTTGCCAATAACACCGCGCAATAGTGTATGGTGCCTTATTAATAAGGTGTAACACTTGCGTGCTGAAGGGAGTTGTATGTTAGAGGGCAAGACGCAGTATAGGCAGCCTCGCTGAGCATGCCTCTCTGTACGGACATAGACATGAGTAGTGAGTAGAACTGCTGTGTGTGAACTATTGTGGCTTTTATGCTGACTCCCACGTGTGAACTAGGGTGTCTGAACCTCGTGCCACGGACATTATTGTAAAGAACCTTCGGTGCGGTGGACCTAGTTCTTTTGTGAACTCGTACTGTTCAATTCCTTTCCTCTGTGGCGCACTGCGTATATCCTGCGCCCTGTCGACCCGTGTAGTAGCTAACTACAGCGGGTCCTAGCTGTAGCTAGTTTTTTAATACATTCTCTTTGGTCAGCTGTCTGGAGCTCGACTGAACAGGGGGAAAATTATAGCGGTGCGTTTCGGCACATTTGCGTCTGGCTTGGCGGGCGACGTATAGAATGGGGGATGGGTGTTCGAGTACTTGGTGTGGTTATCCATTCCTCGGGTGAAGTGGCGCGTAGTACGTGGAAGCGCCTCCTAGAGACTGCGGAGCAGCGTCTTGCAGTTGCAGCAAAGTTCAGGCTTTCCCTCGCAGAGCGAAGCTACATAATTAAGTTGACCGTCTCAGTGGCGCTTTTTATGTAGCACGCGTAGCAAAACCGCCGCGCCATTTCAGCCGATAGCTCACCACGAATGTGGATTGTTCTTTTGGGCGGGCAAGACAGAAACAGTGTGGCGAGCGCTGCTGAGGCTGGCCAAGTCGATGGGTGGTTTTAGCCTGCCTTGCTTGCAAACCATGTGTAGCGTGCTGACCGTACGTACAGTGATCTACCTTGTAGACTCAGACAAGTATCCAGGGACGGTGCTGCTACAGTATTTCCTGGGCACTTCCCGCTTATTATTTTATGACGGACACATCGCCGATCCTTCTGCGTCATTTTATGCGTACGTTATAAAAACAATGCGAAATCTCCAGTCGTCAATGCCTAGTCTAATTTTCAGGGAAAGTACGGCAAGCGAAGTGTGCGAAAGATTGGCAATAACCCAATTAGACAATCAACAGATAGGAAGATCACGCGGTGTCCGTCGGCATCAGCTGACTTCGGCGGCACTTCCGGCTGATGGTCGGGATTTCGGAGGGTTACGTGGCTGGGAAGTTCTCCCGACGTGTGACCGTCTGGCGATCTTCGGCGTTGCGTGTTCCGCACGGTGTCCGCACTGCGGCCACACTGAAACATTAGAACATGCCTTGTTTCACTGTCGTGTACTGGCAACGTTTTGGTCTGTATTAAGCAGAATGTTCGGACTAACACTTCGAATGAACACGCGTTCAAATGATGTGTTGGTGAACTTTCTGATGTGTGCTGGTGCTTTTGCTTTGTGGAGAAATCGTGGTGCTGAATGTCTTCGAGCCCGGCCACAACGGGCAATGTTCCCCCTTATGTGGCGCGTCCGCTCGACTATCATGAGTTACTTGAAGCACAAGTTGGTAGCTCTAGGAGAAGAAGCCTTCCCTTTGCGCTGGTCTACGCGCTTCATAGTGGTCAGGACCAACATCCTGAGCGTTTCTCTTGTGCCGTCAGTATAGTTTATGAGCTCTTTCTGTTACGCTGGTGAACTCTCGGTGAACTGATTTTCTAGTAGCTTGTTGCCCATCCCATACAATCGTTGTGCAGTGTGCAGTATGACCATGTTGCATGAAAGCTGACTGGATAATTCTGTTTTTAGGGCAGCGCTGTTACCACTAGTCGCTGCGCCTTAATATTTGGGTTACAATAAATTCTCTTTTCTCTCAATGGGTTCAAATGAACCACCCCGTATGGCGAAAAAAATGGCAGACTTTGTGGTTTAGTTCGAAAAATGTCAAGCCTCCTGCTGATTTCCGTTGATTAAAACGTATATTATCTATTTAAATATTCAAATCTTTGTGGAGGCTGTTCTTTGCATAATGTGAATAATCCTGAAGTTAGCTCACAGTTCTTCGGTCTGAGGCAAAAACGTTGCGCTCGCCCAAAACCATGCATCGCATAGAGCAACGGAGCTGGTCCAGCTGATGGACACAGAGAGCAGCCGCTCGGGGATCAGTTGAAGGGTCAGTGTTTCCGATCACATCGACAAATTGTCCCTGCAACAGGCAGGAAAACGCTTGCAGAAACGTTCACACCTTCTTAAAAGATGAATAGAAAAGGAAACCATGGTGAAGCGCCTCATTTCAAGGTTGAATTTCTGCGAAACGCATAACCTATTTTCTACAATGAGTTGAAATAGGCAGTTTTTGTAATTATGTAAATTTACTCCGCAATTTGTAAGAATAAAAGTCGTGGCAATATGAATGTGTTTGCTGCTCTTATAAAAGTGGATATTGTTAGCCAACATGTAATGCATGACCCGTTTAAAAGTGAACTCTCTTTGCATAAATGAAATTTTATATGATTGTTTATTCGAGAGTGTTATTAAACTTTTTTGTAAAAGTTCGGTATCGATCTCTTTTTCTATAGGCGCCACCTTTTCTAAAATATTTAGCTCCACGCACAATGAAAACATTTTAATAATAAACCAATTGAAATATTTTTGTGCTCAGTTGGCAAACACAATATGCATAATATCACTTTTTGTATCGACATCCTGCCTTAGGAGAGCTTAAATTTATTTTGCTGGATGAAATCACAAAAATAGCCAGATGATCTCTATATTGGTAGACAGGTGGGCCTGAAAAAGGCCCACCTGTCTACTTCGGCAGTGCTCACACGCAGGCAAACAAAGCGTGTGCTGCCGAATTAGTGAAGCAGATAGCGGAAGCCATATTTTCGAAGGAAGATGTTGCCTATTGCCTTCGAAGATGTCGAAGATGTTGCCTTCGAAAGAAGATGTTGCACTGACGAATTAGTGATGCAGATAGCGGATGCCATTTTCGAGGGAAGATGTTGCCTATTGAAACAAGGGTAAGCTGCTCTAAAGGTACGACGAATGAAAGGAAGACATATGACACTGAGACTGCACTTCTAAATGTCAAATGTATTTCTTGCTTTCGTCTTAACTTCTCGCGCAGTTTACCCTTCTTTCAGTACAAACCGAATGTCTCATCGTCTCCTGGTATAGTTCAATTTCGATGGCAATCTCTCCACGTGCTCTGCGAGAAAGTATACGCCCAGGCTATCTTCATGAGCACTCCAGAGACTCTTCGAGCAAATACGGCTTGTGTTCTTTGTAGCGAATTCTAAAAAGCGTGAAGTATCAAGAATGACGAGAGGGCAACGTGAGAGCAGGGAAGGCCCCCCTGGTTTTTTTTCATACCGAGCCCTCGGAACTATTAATTCGGCCCTCGTTACCTTGTGCCGGGGCCTCGCTGATCACCGAGGGCAAGCCCCCAGGGCGAAGCGTGGACATTGCACTGCGCTCGCGTCGACCCCTGCCACTATCCGAAACTGGGGCAAAGGGGCATGCAAATTACTTAAATCCGGTTCAACGCAAGAGTGGACTCCATGGCCTCAGCAAGCGCATGATTTCTTCTCCCACCGGCGCTTCTCCGGCACCCAATCAGCGCGTACCGTGTGGCAAGGGAGAGACTTACAATCTTTGAATACACTTATACCCTGCATGCTTCGCTCATCTCCAGGCTTCACGTTAGTGGGGATGGACCGCTTTTTTTTTTATAGTGAAACTGTCTTTAGCTAGGATATCATCCAACAGATCGTCTCCGGCGACAGACTGAGCGTAGACCAACAATTTTAAGCGAATGAAGAAAAAAAAAATCCCGGGCCACCTCCACTACCGTGAAACCCGAAGAGCGAAGCATGCAGGGTATAAGTGTATTCGAATATTGTAAGTCTCTCTCTTGCCACACGGCGCGCGCTGATTGGGCGCTGGAGAAGCGCCGGTGGGAGGAGCAATCGCGCGCTTGCTGAGGCGGTGGCGCCGTCTCTTGCGTTGAGCCGGATTTAAGCTATTAAATGAGACAGACTGGCCGTAAGTTGTCTTCGTGCCACACGCCGCAGCATGCTAAGAAGTATGCTAAGAAGTAGCGCGAGGCGTTAGAAAACGGGTGTCCCGGTGTGTTCCTTCAGTAGGCGTTACGTTCTAGCGCGAGGAACTGGAAAACCAGTGGCCTGATGTTTTAGTGCAGTGACTACATGAGACGACAGGAGACGCCGACAGCCCGAGCCCCTGAGGTGCTTCGCCCCTAAAAATCATTTTAAAAAATGGCGCAGCTTGCACTAGGGGTGCAAGACTGGATAAACTGCAGAGCTGGCGGCCCCTCTCCTTTCATTGGAGACCCGGCTGTTGTACGTCACGTGGATTTCCGAACTTGCCGCTGAATGAAGGCACGGATTGATTTGTCCGCAGCCCTTCACATATCTCCCAAAGTGGACCGCTTAGCACGCGCTAGAACCCGTGGCAACCGACTTCGCGAACTCGGCGTCTGTCGCGTGAACTCGGTGTCTGTGCTCCTTACTTCAGGCGCGAACGCACGCGAACTGGAGAGGAGAACAGCACGTGAGAGAGAGAGAGAACACGCGAGAGAGCAGAGTGTTCTCGAAGGTCGAGCTGGCCGACGCCGTGCGCTCCTCACGAGACGCACGCTCACGTGAGCTCGGTATTTTTTCTTGGTATTTTTTTTTCTGGTAACGCTGGACGGCGGAACTAACAGCTTAAACATCTGCTCTTGAACTGTAAAAAAGTATTAGGGCCCCATATTTTGACTTGACATTTTATATTGATCCAGGAAAATGTTTTCACAGCGAAACACCTGTGCTAGATGTGGAGCGAACTTTAAGGGATCGGTTTAAGCATGGTCTATAAGATGACTTTCCCACATTGTGTGTTCGGACATCTGCTGAGGGAGCACGGTTACAGCTCCACTTTATACTTGTCTCCACCACCGCCGCCTCCTTCCCAGTCGTGCACATGCACTCCTCGCCACGTGCAGCGTCTCTCTCCCCTCTGACGTAGCGCAATGCCGCGCGCGCTTCCGCGCCCACCTGTGCGGCGCACTAGAAGCGTCGTTCTTTGCACCTACCAATAGTGTGTGTCCTTTGTCTGTCGCGGCACTATAATTACAATTCAACATAGCAAAAACTCGGTATAGCTAAACCTCAACATAGCAAATACCCCCAGAGTGCAAGCTTCGCTGGACTTCCCTCTTCACAGCGTGGAATGGCAAAGCTTTACTAATCTTGTCGAGCGGTTTCGCCGTCACGGTAAATTTGACCTTCATTTGATCGCAGCTGCGCAGTACCCTTGGCAACGCGTCACGTGACTCATCGGTTCGCTGCTGTCGCTGCCGCTGCCGGCTTGGCTCGTGCGCTCTCCGCAGCTGGTTCGCGCCTGACCACGGGGCTCGCCACGTGCATGCGAGCTTGACCATGAATGAGAGCGAGGCCAGGCCGTCTTCTCTGAGCGTTGCACGGGAGCTGAATGCTTTGAGCAAGCGCCGACAAGCAGCGTCTGACCACCCCGCGGATATCGCCCGGCGAGCCGTTAGGCTACGAAAAACCTTCCCAAACCCCTACATACAGCACCGTACCTCATACGTGTCAATAATGCTGAGCAAAAAGCAAATGTTAAGCATCTTTGAGGCAAAACATCAATACCTAACTAGTGCTATACTCGGGAACAAGTTAAGAACGGCAATAGCTCATGTACTGTATCACTCCGCCTAAGCGACGGACCCTGATTCAACGGGTGCGCGCGTTTATAAAGGAGATGGTTTTGAAAGCGTGAGATCGTCTGCTTTTGCTCACATAGTTTGTTTATCGTCGCTGCAGTAGTTTATAAGCCTGTTAAGTCCAAAAAATCACGGAAACAGCTCGTGCCATGTTCAAAATATTCCCAGTGACGCACTACTTGTTCCGCGCTGAGTAACATCCGACTGCGCCGATGAGGTGCAGCGGCAACTTCCGCTGCCGTTCTTAACTTGTACCCGAGTATAGGCAGTGTTCTTTCAATTAAATATAGATGCGCGCTTGATATTTGTGGTGGCAAATAAAGGAAAATACGCGTTAAAAACAATATTTCGACCCCAAATTACAGAGAGCTCGCACCCTAGCCCAGAACTCGTGGTGGCATTCCCAGTCCAACAGGTTCCAATAGATAGCGCTCGAGCAAAGGAACGCGTGAAAATTTATTTGGCTTTTGCAAACCTCCACCCTGTTTATCGAGGGAGGAGCTAGACGGGAGTAGAAAAGCGTGAGAGGTGGGTGGGGAAGAAAAGAGAGGCATTTACATGGCAGTGGCGGCAGAAGGCTACCGTCTTTTTGTGGCGAAGGTAGCAGATACGAGACCAGTTTTTTATAATAATAGCCGCGTTCCGGTTTTTTTACACGTAGCTTCAAGGGCGTACTAGTTTGTATATATATTACCAGACAGAAATTTGGACGCCTGTGTACATATTCAGGGCAAATAATTCGTCTCTCTTCTCAAATGCTTCCATTTACTGTGGGTTGTTATGGCTCGGTCATATGTACTCGACCGTCTGCCAAGCCCTCTGTGCAGTGCCGCACCTCTCTTCTTGCGCGGAAATCGTTGGAATAACTTCCACAGCTTTTTGTTTTCCCTCAAAGTTCAGTCATTTAGCTCTGAATAGCGTGCAGCCTTTGATGTCACCTGCTCGCCACGAATACACTTCTCGTTCCAAACCGGAATAGCGCCTATCCTTTTACCGCACGAATGAGCGCCGTCGGTGTGGACGGACGCGATCATCAGCGCGTCATCTGCGCGGAGGAGTCTGCGTGCTTCAAGGAGGTTGTATCCTTGGCGTGCTTTGACGTGGCCGGCCACGCGGAGAAGGCGCGGATGAATGCAAAGGAGCGCTGCGCCGCGGCGCCGCCTCGGGGCGTCCGCGCACGCCGCGGTGTCAGGGTGCAGACATGTGTTCCCGCGAAGCCGCCGGTCTATTTCGGTTCCCAGGATGACACGTTCCCGCCGCGCCGGGATAGACAGCAGTGTCAACTTGTCAGACAGTTTTGTTAACTCATTAGAGCGGCCATTAAGTGCGTCTAGGGGCACTAAAATACCCGCGCGAAGGGGGAGCATCGAGAGGCTCAGTATAATTGCGTCCCCCCGCGGGCACCGCGCTACCAGCGAGCGCCAGATGCGCACGGCCCGTTGCGGCCGCCGCATCGATGCCCGTGCCAGGTTGCTGACGCAGCTGACGCATGAAATGGGGAGAGGAGAAGCTCAGCAAGAGGAACCAGCGCGAATGCCGGCCCCGGGCCGGGATCTCGGCGAGGATGAGCTTATAGGAACAACGTTGCGGGCGCACAGGAGGGACGCTGCAAATTGTACGCGTACACCTGTCAGCGCGTACAATACGGAACATTCGCGTGGCGCCCACATGCAAGGAATCGTAGTGAACGTTTCGGGCTCCGAGAATATCTGCCTCTGTTGCGCTCCAGTTCCGTTTAGCCCGACCCAGCGGACTGATCGAGTGTCCGGTTTCAGCACCGCTAGGTCTTTTAGAAGCACAAGGTGTGAATGTAGCGTAAACTCTGAATGTTCTGTTGCAGGCTATGCCTGGATTAGTGAGTACGGCGTTATGCTCTGCATTGAGTTGCGAACGTGAATGGGTAATATCAAACATGTACAGGTTACTTTAAACTGGCACGTTGCTCATTATTGGCGTTACAGTATAATTTGAGTAGAGTAAAAATTAAATCGTTCCAGTAGTAAATGAACTACTTTGAAAAGCAGTGATTATTAGCGAAGTTACTTTAATTTTTTTCTGTGGCAACAAGGCAAGGAAGAAGTCCTGATTCGTGAATGAAATCCCGTGAGCCTATAGCACATTGATTGATTGTAGGGTTTAACCCGCCGACGTAACGCAGGCGATGAGGCATGCCGTAGTGGAGGGCTCCGGATTAATTTTGCCCTTGCGGATCTTTAACGTGCGCCGAAATCGCGTACACATGGGCGTTTTTGCTTTTCGCCTCCATCAGAAAAGCGGCCGCCGTGGCCGGGAATCGAACCCGCGTCCTCGTGCTCAGCAGCAAAACGCCTTAGCCACTGAGCCACCGCGGCGGCTGAGCCTAACAGAGACACGGGGATGTTCATAGTGCGTTTTCAGAAAAAGCATTCACTACCTAGAAGAATTATTTGGCTGTCGAAGTTCTTGCATAAAAGCTCGCCCTTTTTCACCTGAAGGCACCTCCGGAAATCATAGACTTGCAACAGTACAGCTTTCTGTACACTATATAACCCTACAACTACACAACATTCTAGTTGGGCTATACTAGAGCCACTAAATAAGCTAGTCTATACAACTTTCCAGTTGATATCTTAGCTTTAAATAACACTTGGAAAGTTGGCCAGTCATGTTCAAATATTGAATTACTTGAGCACAATAAAAAGCATACTCGTCGCTACTTCGTTTGACGTCATAGCAGTAAAACACGCCATCCATTCACACAGAATGTGCTTCATCAGCTGAAAGCGTTTTATTAACACAAACGTTAGACGGTCGCTCAGCGGCCGTTGACAGGCGAAGGCCGTATTGAAAAGAGGGCAATGGGGTTGCCAGGTTTCGACTTCTCTAGATACTGCTTCCGAAGTGCGCGGTTGTCCAGGCCACGGCGACGGTATGCGGGCTCAACTAGATAACCCATCGGCCCTGCGGCAGATATGATGTTCAGGGGCACGAAAAATTTCAATAATGGGTGTAGTTGTTGCATTCCAATTAAGGGCGTACAAATGTACAGTGTTTCAAATAACGGAGTGTGGCCCTGCAACTTCTGCCATGGTGTTTGTTGCTGGGACGATTCAGGTGTGTCATGTCTTGCAATCGTGGTTGCTAGGACAAAACAAACGTTGGACCGCAGCGTTGTTGTGTTTAAGGGGTGGAGTGCGCGAATGCAAGCACCTAACGCGAATGTCGTGTAACTTATGGACCTTACAATAAAGGAACACCCAAATAAATTTGTCGAGCTCTTAATTACAGTGATCTTTAATAGCTTAAATGACTTAACTTAGATTTAATGTCTTAACTGTAAATTTGCATAGTCTACATAGCATAATTGTTCACTGAGCGCACATAGGACCGTTCAGAAGTTGCCCTTTGTGGTGCACTTCTTTTACCTCGTGGTTTCTTAAAACAGACACCATGGATTTTTCTTACTCCAAAGTTCGAAGTAGCCACTTCCTATTTTGATTGAAACTGACCTCGCCAATGAACCAATTTTTCTCTCCCTAAAGGACCCGTTTTCTAAAATTGTAAAAGCTGCAGCTCTCTTCTTCTGCCAGTCTGAAAACGGTTTCACCCATATATACAGCAGTCTTGGCGTCGACAGTGTTTTCTCTAATTGCGTATTTTAATTCTCAGGCATTAGATGATCTAACTGTTATGTGACGCAAAATGGGATACAAATATAATAAAAACAGCTATGCACGCTCGATACACTTTTTTTTTGGCTTGAAGTAGGCTCTGAATACTCACATATCCTTGCCACATGGCATAGTTAAATTATCGTTATGTCAACGGATTTTTCCAAACGCGGTTAGCAAAAAACACGGCCCCTGTGGTGGCGGAGGGGTAAAGGTAAACGATGACTAGAAAACGTTGCTGTAGTGTTTTCACTTTAATGAAAACTGAGTTATTTTCAGCCATCGACATTCAAAGGAGGCAAAAATTCTTGTTACTCTGTTTTCTCCTGTGATATTTAAAAATGTACGGGAACGAAGGAAAGTCATGTTTACAATATTTAGAAGGCGCAGCGTTCACGTCTGCAATGCTGGCTGGTTTTCTCTCGCCATCTTCTTCCAATCATGGACTCACGCAAGCGCTCGCCTTTTCTCCAAACCTCAACGCCATCGGATTGATGCCATTCTCAGCCTGCATTAACTCAGCCCTATTACCCTCATTTTAAGAGAGCTTTGACAAGACAGGATTAGGAGAACTTATTGGATTGAATGAGACAGCAGGTATTTTTTTATTGTATCACCCCCATTCTAAGCCCGGTTTATACGACATTGCAAGACGCATCAAGAGCAGCTTTATTTATATAATTATGAAATTAGTGATGCGGTGGTTCTTCCGTTTCCATATTAGTGCAAATTTTTATCTGCTATGAATGCGAATATTGTCTTATTAGAAAACGAAAGGCATGATTTCAAGAAACACCCGTGCGCATGTTTTAAATGCATTGCTAAATAGAGGCCATGAACTGTCAAAGTTGTCAAAAGTAAAACTACCCGAGTTTGAATTATCGCAAGCCTGCTTTATTTACGCGTGCGTGTTATTCGATTGAGAGCGCCAGAATAGGAAAAGAAAATGTTTCTGTAAATTGTCCGCGGAAACTTTTCACGCGATTGTTCGTCATGTCAGGCCACACGCCACACGGCCCGAAACAGTGAAACAGTATAGCATTCGACAAGTAAACTTTTCAAACATTCGTACTTAAAATAATGTCTCGAACAAAGACGTTCTTGCAGACAGGGTTAATCGTTATGGCATCAGTGTTTTCCCAAATAATATATCCGTGGAGAAAGATGAACTTATGTAAACAATACATATGGTAACGTAACAAAAAAAAAAAAACATCTTTTAAGGGGTTATCGTGAAGCATGAAGCTTTATCAAAATTATAGAATTTGGCGTCTTAACGCATGGTGTGTTTACTTTAAAAAATTGTGCTAATTTTATTTAAAACAGGCGTAAGTCATAGTCTATACACTATGCGATTGCATGTCCTGATATTATCACCCAGGCTTATAATATTTTATTAATAAACCATACACGAATCGATCAGAGTGTAAAAGTACCAACAAAACGTGACCCGATGAAGTAGAACCAACACGACAAGTTGACGCAAGCTCCAAACGTATGCTGTGATCCACGATAGCAAATGATCGTTTCTAGTATCCTCAACACTCGCCGACTTTTCTCAGCAGCTTTCTGTACGAGACATTAGGAAATCCCGGATCACCACTATCAAATCAATCTGCGCCCCGCAGCTATTCCGATCTTCTGTTTCGACTACTTAGGTAGGTGTGTAAAAACCATTCCTCTGAATACAAATATGCCTGTCCTGTCAACTCTGTGTTCGCCGTCCATGTATTTCGCTGCGCTTCAAACTATGGATAATTTTTAAGCTTCGGCACGTTCAGTTTTCGCAGAAAAAAATCAGTCTGCTTGTAGACGGCACACTTCATAGGTACACTGGTGCTCTGGTCTATCTGACCAATGGGGAAATGTTGGTGGGGACCCCAGAGCCACTGCTGGAGTTCGAGGGTGGGTTGAATGAGGTTGATAGGCGTAGTTGCTCGACCACGCGCTCAGCGGTTCGAAAAAAGACGTCCGTTTCGCGGTTTCGCGCTTCCAGTCATCTAGTTGAGCGCCCTATGTCAAGCGATTTTAAGGGTGGAGTGACTGTAATGCGAGCATCACCTGCGCGAATGTCTGGGCCGTACCAATCCCTCCTTTGCTCTGCCGAAACGTCGCGTTAGAAGAATCGCTGGAGCGACAGAGTGAGGCGCTAATGCGAGAAGTGGCCCTATTATTTTCACGTGTCTCGGCAGGGGAGCAAGATATCGCGCAAGCTCTCTTTGTCGGCGGCCTGCGCAGGCTGTCAGGCGTCGCCGGGCGAGGTGCGCCCCGGCTCCGGTGGGATCAAACATGCAATGTGCGCAGAATGCCGGCCGGGGAGGCCGGGCCTGCACCTGCCACTCACTTCACTGTCCCTCGGCTCAGTGCGGTTTCTAAGAATACCCACTTGCTTCGCGCAGGGTGCACCGCGGCGCTGGAAATTAGATGAGCGGGGGGCCCATGGCGACAGTTCGACGCCATAAACAAATTACAAGCGACGGCTGCCAGCATTATTTCCGTCCTCATCTTCACTCGAAAAAGAGACAAAGTATAACAGCCTTTCCTGGGGGATCAGACGCGCTGCGTTGAACACGGTACCACGTACAATCATCTGCACTTAAAAATTTTCTGATATTAAAACGGTCGTGCATTTCATGACTATCCTCCACACAAGCTTCTCTGGAAGCATAGTGATGCATTATATACATTGGAAACCCACCCGTCAATCCTCTTCTTC
Source organism: Haemaphysalis longicornis (assembly GCF_048455015.1). Lineage (NCBI taxonomy): Eukaryota > Metazoa > Arthropoda > Arachnida > Ixodida > Ixodidae > Haemaphysalis > Haemaphysalis longicornis. Next base: position 388,745,372 of record NW_027526203.1, on the reverse strand, counting down.
ATACGTCTTTTGCGAACTCCTCTAAAAAAATATCCAGCATGTTTCAACACATAAAGTGATTCTGCTGAATTGCACTGATTAAACGTGGCTGCAACTGCAGCCATCTTCAAAGCATATATAGGAAAGGCGCAAGCGACGAGAACGTGTTCATAGGTATAGTATATCCTAGATAGAGCAAGCATGTGTGTGTATACTGTCGTTGTGAACGAAATTGTACATTGCGTCTTGTTCAATGAACTTATGTACAGCGAGACTACGAATTGCAGAGCCCTCTTTGTTCCAAGGACCTCTTTACGTGAGGCGACCGATCGGCACAAGGGAACTGCTCCAGGATTACTAAGACCTGTCTCAAGTTTACCTATAATTGATTGATTATGAGGTTTAACGCGCCGACGCTACACAGGCGATGAGGCGATGAGGCGCGCCGTAGTGGAGGGCTCCGGATTAATCGTGACCACCTGGGGATCTTGTCGTGCGCCGAAATCTCAACACACGGGCGTTTTCACTTTTCGCCTCCATCAGAGGAGCAGCCGCCGCGGCCGGGAATCGAACCCGCGTCCTTGGGCTCAACTGCACAACGCTTTAGCCACTGAGCCACCGCGGTGGGTTTATTCGAGCTGGTAAAGAAAAGTTCAAGTTGTTTTAATGCGTAGCATTCTTTGCCGAGTACACCCACAGCCAGGACCGTGTAACGCCCTGCATTTCCACAAAAATGCAGATTTCGCGGAAGTAGCACCTGTAATCGTTATAATAGCGTAAATGGAGATAATTGGTCGAACAGAATTAACAAAACAAAAAAGAGGAAAAAAAGAAGAAAAATATGAAGGAAGCTCACACTGACGCGTAAGACTTGAAGGTAGCGAAGCTGTACGCAATCTTCACGACCGTCACGAAGGTTTGAGACCACGATTGCAGCCGATTTGCTTCTTCTTCGCTGCCGCAACGACCTACATACTCCATCATGGCTGGTATAAGTGTAAGCTTCCTTCATTTTTTTGGAAGTGATAATCATTGGACATCACCTTGGAGGGGCGTACGCTATGACGTGTCTTTCTTGTTCCGACCAAGTGTTGCCCACGATGGCGACGAACTCAAGAGTTTTTCTTTTTTTTGGCCAATCTTTTTCCATCTCCCCTAAGTGGGTATGCTTGGCTTGACAAACGTGTGTCGGGGACTCTGGGCGGTAGCCGCGAGGCACACACACACGAGCGCTCGGAATTTTCTTGGTTTTTTAAACTGCCGGGCGGTCACCGTGAGGCCCGGGCTCACGTGCGCGCGCTCGGCAATTTCTTGGTATTTTTAACTGCGGACACCAAAAATTACGATTTGCTAAACAGCTTCGCCGTTAAAAAATTTGTTTCACAAGAATGACCTGACAAAATCAAACATGCGCATCTTATAGATCTCCCCCAAAACCCAAGAATAAGCGCGAAAAGTCCTCAAAAAGACGTTAAAAATACGAATAAAAAATGCCAAAAATGGCGAGAAACAGTGTAACGCCCTGAATTTCAATAAAAATACAGATTTGGCGAAAGAAAACTCCTGTAATCGTTATATTAGCGTAAATGAAGATAACTGGTCGAACAGACTTCTAAAAAAACCAGGAAATAAGAAAATTAAAAATTTCACACGAATGATGTGACAATATAAAAAAATGTGCGTCGTACACATTTCCTCCCAAAAACCGGCAAATAAACAAAAAAGTCAGCAAAATAACCTTGGAAATACGTATAAAAATAGCGTGAATGGGCCAACTCTGCAGTACCCCGTGCTTCTTAGGAAAAAATCAATAATTAGCGAAGTAAAGGCACGTCGTCGCTATAATGGTATATATTTACATCCTTGGCGAAAAGAAACAAAAGAAAACTTAAAAAGAATAAAGTACTCCAACGTCTCTCGCTTCTCATAGCCATATTTGGCTGCAAAGAACTCGCACTGTAGACAAGCGGCATAAGAATGCCGCGCATCAGTGGAAACATCTCCTAATTTCTGCAGATTTTTATTTTTCTTTCTAAATGCGGAAACTGTTTTTACATCCCCTTAGTTATAGGAGAAAATTGTGATCTATAATTTCAAAGAAAGGAATTGCATTGAACAGACATGGGTTGATAATGGCAATGCAAAATACTCATTTTAACAGAAAATGAGCAGCAGTCACAGTTGGAAATGTAACTAGAGGTTTTCATGCGTGCGCAAAAGGTAAGGTTGGCTACCGATTCGAACACGGGTGGTGTTCTTAGTACCTGTGTTAACGCACAAGTTAGGGCCGCTCATACGCAAAATCAGAATTCTTGGTAGACAGCGAAATGATGCCTAAAAAAATGAACGGAGATCTTTAGTGCCACGTTTTGCTCCCCGTCGCGTGATGGTGAAGCCACAGCCGAATTTCAGTAGCAATGATGCACCCAAGGGGGAGGGGGGAGGGGGGGGGGGCGAGGGAGAGGTAGCTACGGCTCCTCTCGAAAATTTCGAGCTCAGGGGAGGGGGCGGGCGGAATAGACCTCTTTACCTCTTTCTATCACTACATAACGAGCAGTGACAATTGTTTTCCTGCCCAATGCTATGCAACGCGCTAAGCTTGCGCGGCTTCTGTGCACGTCTGTTCTTACCCCTACGGTCAGCTTCTTGTAATGCCCCGGAAGGAAAAAAAATGGCTCAGGTTTACTACAATTCTAAACCTAGTTGTCACGAGCTAAAGCAAAATATATGCACAAGGGGTTTCGCGAAAGTTTGTCTTTGCTTGAGATTTCGCACCCGCCGTCTATAGCCTATATCTACTGGATGATCGGATTCATCCTTGCGCATGCGCTGAAGGGTACGCACAGACAGCCCAGCCGGTGCGCCATCTATGGCGAGACTGAGGGACCAAACGCCGGCGAAGCAGCCGTTAAAACCTCGCCTAGTCACGTGTTCGCCTGCACTGAAGCACACGCACAGACGCAGGCGAAGCAGCCGCTTTACCTTCGCCACATGGTACCACAGCAGCCAGCCTCCGAGCGAGGGAAGCAATAAGAAAGACGCAGCTTGTGCGACGGTGGCTGAAGCTCACGTGATGCGCGAGGAATAACCTTGAAAGATGTAGCGTAAAACAAATACCAAGAAAAACACCCGGAAGGTCATCTAGAGTGCTCTCACGGCACCACGAAGATTTTATTTTAGAGCGCAGCTCCTACGCACCCGTTCATGCATTTGTAGTCGGCGTCGCCGTCAGAGTAATCGAGCGAATGATCTATTAGAAAGGGGAGGACGAAAAGAAGCTATCATGGAGCGCAGCGCAGAATGATTGGAGGTGATAGCGGAGAGAGCGAGACAAGGAAAGCGGAGGAAGGTACGGCGAAAGCATGCGGAGGGAAGCGGAGGGAGAGAGTATGGCGAAAGAGTGAGGAGGAAAGAGGAGGAAACGCGCACAGTTGTTGGTAGAATCGTTCCTGATAGTTCTATGGAGCCGATCCGCTTAACCAAGGCAGTAACTATGGTTACGAGGAGAGCGCGCGAAGCAGAGAGAGACTGGGAGGGGTTCGCTGTTTGTTTGTAACGCGAAGTCGAAAGCGACCCCAGATCGCCACGAAAGAATTGTCGGTGGTTCGCTGGCATGTGAGCGCCGTAGAAGGGTTGCCTTAATGGTGGGTACATCAATTCGTTGTTTCAATCGAGTGTTTCAAAAACTTTTCGTTTTTTGTGTTTTTGTGTTCTTTTTCTACTTTTTGTCTCCTTTCATATTCTCCGTGTCCCTTTTGGGAACATCTATCCCCCCCTTCCCCCCCCCTCCCTTTTCTGAAACAAAATCCTGCGTACGCTATGGTCGGAAGTGTACATATAGGAGTGGTAGACCGGGTGCGACCGTCGGAATAACGATGAGAGATGGCGGCCCGCAGCACACTAGTGCAAAGCGGGAGAAACACAGAAAAAAACTGTAGAATCCTTATTTGTTGCGGGAAAATATCTGATTCTATGCCGAAAAGGGCTCCATCGCGACACACAACAAATACACGCTGGGACGTTTGGGGTTTTGGCCAAAGAAACCCTCCAAGCCAATAGTGTGAATAGCCTCGGTCCTGCATCCCGGTCCTCGTGGATGATCTTTTGACATGAATACTGAAACCAGATGTATAATCACATATGTATCGTCTGTAATGTGTATCTGTAATGTGTATCGTCTTCAACAGGAGGCAATTCGCACACAAGGTTCTGGTATGTATGTCAGACACATATATTTTTAGAGATTTTTTAGTTACGCCACTGAAACACCAAATACAAAATTTGCAAATAAAATGGTAATACACTTCAAAATATTCCTTTCAGAAATACTTCCACGCAGCCCTCCTTATTTTCAAATCGGAGCGATCAACCGCGGAAATTTAGTGAATGTCGAGTCGGATTACGCAATCTTACCAAGAAATTTCTTCTGAGCAAGACACTTTGCAGAATACGAGCGCGAGATTTTGCACGGCGATATATGTCGCATTGCAGGTTCATTTTTTTGTCTAATGGTATATATACTGGGCCTCGTCCTTCTCAAAATTTTCACCGGCGATCACAGTAGTTATTCATTACGGGTTGCATTGTGGGAAAGCGGACATAGCAGGGCTTATTAGAGAGTAGACAACACATCTCAATAAAGTCATGGAATGTCTGGAAAAATGCTGCCCGGGCCCTCAGCTCAAGTATCCTTTTACACAGGCGTACAAGCTGTGCGGTGCTATCGGTTGCACGTGTCTGATTTCGCCGAGGTCGCTGTGCATATGCGCGACTACTCTTCTCGTGCTTTCCGTTCATCCCCACGCTGTAATGCGCAACGAACGACTGAGTCAAGTGTATACCCATGAGCCGCGTGCACGAAAAGTTAAGGCGGAGATTCGGGATAGTTGGTTGAAAGCACTTTAAAACATACAGGTGAAATATGCAAACAAAGCAAGTACAAAGTTCCTTGGGGTTTTCTATTTTTTGTCTTTGTTTGTTTGCGCTGCCAATATCTTTTAACAGTGGGTCAGTACTCCAGCCGCCAGGGGGCAAAAGTCACAGAAATATAGCGCTGACATCACGTGGAAAGTGTAACGACACGTATTCCTATAGCACGCTCAAGGCAGTTGGAAGACGATTGCGGGGACGTCCAAACGAGATGCGAATACACCCAAATTGGCGATCGCAGGAATCACCAAGAAATCGGCCACAACGGTGAGCCTCGAACATAACGTCGTCCAGAATCGAAAGAACAGGATAGACCACGATCAGGCGGGAAGTGCTCCAGCGGGAAAGAAACTTAGGCCAAGCAATGCGAGACGGCGTGTGGAAGACCCTGACCGCATTAGAAATTACAGGCGGAATTCCTCTCAGGACATTGTCTTTAGATGAGGAGCATCTTTCGATTGGGAGCATCACTCGCTATTTCCTAGCAGGAACTGATGTATAAGGTTCTCTGTGGGGCGATGCACCACTAGAGCGAGTATAGTGCAAGTAATAATTTGCTTCAAATTAATGATAACGTTTGCTTCCCCGTCACAACACTCTCTGCTGTGGTGCACCCTTAACAGGCAAGTCAGAGCAGCGAGTACAGCTGACAGAAAATAAACCCATTGGTCGTCTCCGTCGCCCGGTCCCTCGCAAGGCCACTGCACAGGTCTCTAGTCTTCATTGTACAGACCCTGACGCAGTCATTACAGAGGCTCGGCGAAGCTATAGAGGCTAGATGGTCTCAGAGCCTGCCCGTTGGTGCTAACGGGGGTGAAGTAGCCAAAGAATGCTTCGCGTTAAAAGATCGCGAGGCGTGCGAGGATGGTTGTGTTGCAAGTAAACCGCAAGTGAACCGTTTCAATAAACGAAATCGGTGTCAGTTATATTTGCGTCTAACTCACCCGGAATGTCCGTATCACCGTTCGAGCAAAGCTGATTGCGCGGAAAATAACCGAAGGCGATGCGTAAGCAGTGCACTAGCGTACGCCCATCCTCATAGCCATTTCTTTGAGGCAATATGATATGTCTACAGCGTTAAACAGCACGCGGCTCCATTGATACGCATGCCATTGAATGTTCGGGTGCAGCTGTGGCCAGGCAGGAAGAAATGCCCCATTGTCATCATTGCTGCAATTAAGGGCGCGATGTGAGTGCTGCATGCGTAACGCTTGTAAGCGGATTCTTGCAGGCGGATTCTTACGAGCGGCTCACAGCGCTGCAGGTTTTGCAAACAATCCATTGACCATAGCTTGCATAACGCGACATTACAATTCTTTTGTCAGCTAAGTGTTATACTGAAGAATCTCAGATCGCTGTGAACACACACAACACGCAAAATCGCCTCAGAAACAATGAGCTGACAACCATAAACAACTCGAGACCATATGCGTTATTTACACCAATTGGCGTCATTCTATCTCTTTCTGGCTCGTATGCACCGTAAACGTGACTTGCTATTAACAGCGAAGCTGTTTAGCAAATCGTAATATTTCGTGTCCGCAGTTAAAAATACCAAGAAATGGCCGAGCGCGCGCACGTGAGCGCGGGCCTCGCGGCGACCGCCCGGCAGTTAACAAACCAAGAAAATGCCTGGCGCTCGTGTGTGTGCGCCTCGCGACGGCCGCCCAGGGTTCCCTGCGCACGTTTGTCAAGCCAAGCATACCCGCTTAGGGAGATTGGCCAAGATTGCGGCAACTTCCAAGCAGTTAAAAAACCAAGAAAATGGCGAGCGGTCGTTTATGCGTGTCTCGCAGCGACCGCCCAGCGTCATCGGTGCACGTTTGCAAGCCAAGCATATATCCACTTGGAAAATTGACCAAGATTGGCAAAAAAAAAAAAAAAAACTCGAGCGTTCGTCGTAATCCTTGCTACTTGCTCGGAACGAGAAAGAAAAGGTGATGTGCAATGATTATCACTTCCAAAAAAAAAATGAAATAAGCTCACACTTATAGCAGCAATGTTGGAGTTAAGGTCGTTGCGGCAGCGAAGAAGAAGCAAACACGCAATATTACAGCTTTCCGGTTTAGACTACGAAATACCGCTCCGAAGCGGTAATTTAGGCCTGTCGCTTACTGACTGCAAATTGGATGCCCTCCTTCTAGAGCGACAATCCTGTCAGCCTACCTCTCCCGGTTTAGCGATACCTTCGTGAAGCCTTTTTCGTCAAGCCCGTTTTGTGAAGCCTTGTTGGTGAAGCCTCTTTCGTAAAGCCTACCATATTTTCATGTGCTTAACTCGTTTTCGAAAAGGCTGATACGCAGCAGAGGGAGGGGGCGACGCGGTCATGCATGCGTGCCTCCATAGGTCGGCAGGCTCACTCACGAGTGCACTTACACCCCCCCTCTTGAGTGAGTGGTGAGTGAGCCTCGCCATCGTTTTGGACTGGCGAGTGTGAGTGCGAGTGAGTGCGAGCCCCATGCGCAGTGGGCCCCGCTCACCACTCGCGAGTGCGAGCGCCACTCGCGGCGAGCCTCGCTCACCCCTCGTGAGTGCGAGTGCCACATGCCGTGAGCCCCGCTCACCAACCGCGAGTGCACTCGCGCTACTTGCGCAATTTGCGGGGCTTACCGCGGTGAGCGCCACTATTGCGCGTGTACGCCGTGGCTATTCGTCGGAGGAGCCGCTCGCTGTGATGGTTGTTAATTGCGGGATTGCTTTTAAAGACGATAGTAATTCTTGGGCTATTTAAACGCAAAAATTTTGGTCTGTCTGTCTGTTTGTCTGTGACTCCATTCAGCCACCCAGCCAAAGAGAAACGAAGTCTTCGCAATTAGTCTTATGTACTCACAGCGAAATGTAACCGTCTAAGTCCCGGTTTATATGTTCATACTTGTCGACATTGTTGAACAAGAACAAGACATTACGCAAATATAAGACAGAAAATTAATACACAAGGAATATTTATAGTGTTTCTTTATGAAAAAAATCATACATATTGACTTATACACACATAAATTAAACCATACATACAGGCTAGTGCAACGCGGTTCTATAATCGTTGAAGCAGGGCGCCTCGATTCAATTTCACGCGCGTCTCCGCCTTGCGGCAGCGCCAGCCTGGAGCAGTGGAACGCGGTAAATTTAAATTCTTTTGAGCAAACATTTAGCGTATTTACCTTGGGAGGGGCGCGATGCAAGAGGAACAACATAAGAGGTGATCGGGAAAGCGAAAGGAGGCATTTACTTGGCAAATGTCGACAAAGACTATCGTCTTTTGTCGACATTTGCAACGAAAGGAGCAGATACGCGGCCAATTTTTAGGTTCGGAAATATGTCGTTACTGAGCTCCTGCTATGGGGCACCTTAGGAGTTAATTCTCTGGTGGCGTGTTGATGTAGGAATATGATTTGAATGGCATTCTGACGCTCTAATGCACTAAATTGTTCGGTTTCATGACTCACACACTCTCGTGCGAGTGGAGACGACGTGAGCGCGAGCGCGAGTGAGTGTGAGTGGTTACGGCAAGTGGTGAGCGTGAGTTGATGCCAGTGGTTGAGGGAGCGTAGTGAGCGTGATGCGAATGAGTGTGAGTGGTGAGGGCGACTGGTGAGCATGAGTGTAAGTGAGTGCGTAAAGAAAAATATATATTTCTGTGTTGGGCCTTAACGTCACGCTTTGAGGTCTAACACCGTGAAACATTACCCGCAGCCTCACGTACAATGAGTATACGACGTCGTTTTGCCCGCCGGAAGGCTCAGTTGGAGCTTGCATTACGTTAGGCCTAAACAGAGGACGTTAGGCCTAAGGTCATGTTTCGAGGTTGGACGTCGTCAACCGGCACCGATTGGAAAAAAGTAACTTTACTCAATGTACAACTGCCGGTATCGGTTGACGTCATAAGGCACATAAGCGAAACGTTAGGCTTAAACACAAGCGTTTACCGACCGTCGCTGCTCTTATTCTAGATTCTAGTAAAGTGATACCTACCCATAAAGTAGCGCATACACACATTTGGGGATTGGCCAACACTTTATAAAAAATCTTGACCCGTACTCTGAAACGATATTCTGTTCCAGATAGGTACAAGCACTGCACTTCCGGTGCTATGCAGAACGTCCATTGAACGCGTTGATACCAACCTAAAATATACCAAACAACTTTTATTGACGAAAAGAATGCGGAGAATTGAGTTAACAAAACATTTTGCAATAAAAAACCACCTGCCTTGGAAAGTATATTGGAATTTCTGGGGACCAGGGGCGTTCATTCCGAAACCCCCGATTCCACTGTTAGGCTACTGAGGCAGAACGGCGTAACTTTTTTGGGAGTTGCATAAACGAACAGGAGGGTTTCAAGCGAGGCAGTATGGATGTCGCTGGGGGCGCACGGGAAGAGCCAGGTTTGTATATATACCGCAATGAAACGGAATCTCGCTACTCTGAATCCCGCGCGCGTACTATGTAGCAGACCAAAGTTTTACATATATCCATCACAGAATAACACGTACTTGCTGTTGGGTATTGCACTGCGCTTTTTAAGCAGGAATGTATGCTACTTTCCCCGATATTTCGTTATTTGAATACCCAAAACGTCTGTTAATTTCGTTTGTGTCTTCTAATCTTGCTGTCTTTTTTTACACAGTCCCCCATTTTTTTTTTTCCTTTGCTCGGTATGATACGCGTCGTTACACCTTGCAAAAGAAGTACCCAGGGGTTCACCTTTCATCTTGCACCCTCACTTCAAACCATGCATTTATCAATAAGACGTCATTACCAGCCTAATTGTGCATCACGTATCCCCCCTTTTGCTTTTATACTCAACTAACTTACGCTGTTTCTCACGCAAGCTGCATTGTGACCTGTTTACCGATTAATGATTGGCCACTAAAACCACAACAGATAAAAAAATTGTGCCGAGGCATTTAAGGCTGCTTACGTGTAAGGCGGCGAAACCTTATACTTCAGTGGGTAAAGTGTTCTCAACTAATGTTTCTAATAAGACTGCGCAGGCTCGTATCCGCAGACGCGACTGCGGTGTCACCGGTGCTCCCCATGCACATGTTTTAACGCGAACCCTTTGCGAGTGGCACATCGGGTGCTGCCTGTGACTGTAAAACGCCGTGGTTGCGTCTATTCAATTCTTTTTCGCTTTTGTTTCTTCACCTTTTCACGAGAATTACTTCAACAGGCAAACTGGGGACATTTCGTGCCACAGCTAACTTTCCAAGACTCCAATTTCTTTGTGGCTGAGGTGCCCGTGCTCTACTCACGTGCCACCACGCTCGTATATTGTGGGATATGACGTGAGTGCCGCAGGCACTCTTGCTCTGCCGCTAGAAACAGGCTGCTGTGGCATTGTGGTAACGCACTCGCCTCCGGCTCTCTATAGAGAACCGGGTTTGATTCCCATTCGAACTACAAGGTACCCAATTTTATATTCGGCATAATTCATTTACCCTGTCGACATAATTCCACGTACGCGGTTTGGCACAAATTCTTATATTTTTGCAAGTGTCTTTTACTCTTTACAGCGGCAGCCATTTGCTGTGCCGGACAACGCCACGTTATCGCACTATGGGGCGCCTAAAAATTTCCCCCTAAAGGTCAGTTCTGATTTTGTCAGCGGAAATGACCATTGAATTCCTTGGTACGTGGAGGGGCTCTTGCGGCCGGGAAGTCTGACAGGCAAGATCCTGGAGCCTCTTTGGATGAATGAATGAATGAATGAATGAATGAATGAATGAATGAATGAATGAATGAATGAATGAACTTATTGTTAAAACGGAGAGGAAAGACCACCAGCAGGCGTAGTTTGTCTCACCTAAGGGTGGATACCGGAACGCCTGCTGGTGGGGGGGGGGGGAGAGATGGGGAACACAGGTGTACAGGAAAGGAAGGAGAGAGAGACAAGGGGAGGATACGTAAATACATATATACAGGACTAATAAGGACATATATGTACAATATATACAAGCTAAACGCTGGAACACTAAGAAGATGAAAAAGAAAAAGCCCCCCCTCCCCTCCTTCTTTCCACACACACACACACACACACACACACACACACACACACACACACACACACACACACACACACACACACACACACACACACACACACACACACACACACACACACACACAAATGAAAAAAAAAGAAAACGGCCACAATTCTGCTGCTTCTTGTTTTCTTCTTTTTCGGTTCACGGGAACTGGCCCTTTCGTGCATACACTGAGGCTGGAGCGACGGATTTTCCGGTGCCTGGCATCCCGCGAAGCGCTTTACAGCGCCACTCTCAACGGTGCGAGGCACGGTTCTTTCCGACGCTGTAACGTTCCCGCCCGTGTGCTTCCTCTGACTGTAATACCTGACATATCCTCACGTATACAGTAACGCGAAGTTTAATTAACACAATTTCCGAAAAATCCTAGAACATCTAAGCACTGACGTCGAATACGAACGCATTAGTGTTGAATTGTCGAACGGATATCCCGACATCTTCTGTGCCGCCACAGTGCACGGGGGATGACGTCGTAGCACGTTTGAATTGCCCTCTACATGGTACTTCTCGTGTGTTATCTATTGGGACAGCGTCGTAGAATCGCAGTTATCTCGCAGCTGCTGTGGAGATGTGGTGTAATTCAGTAGCTAGCTTCGGCTGCTTCCGTGTCGCCCCTCTTGATTCTTCCTTCCCGGCGTCCCGCCGTTCTCCGTTTCCTTTGTGGTGGGCGACTTCACCGCCCTTGCCGCTGGGATGGCCGCTGGTCTGGCTTAAAACCCCTCCATTGCGTCCACAACCGCTGAGCGGGGGACGAAAGCAGTATGAAGGGGCTTTATTTGGGCGCCCCCCTTCAGCACCGCATTATATATAGGGACCTCATTTCACTACTTCTGTTGACGTAGACGGTTGAGAGTCAGTCGCCGTATACATCACATTGGTGAAATTCGGAGAGCAAGTGCCGCGTGTAAGAGAGCGGGCTCACTATATATGTGCAGTTACAAGGTGGTAGCTACAGTGGCGCCACCTTCTTCATATGGACTTGGGCAGCACGAGTTCAGTGGTGCGACTGCATGATTTCATTAATACTTTAATTGTTTTCTCTCTGAGTTTTTTTATATCTGTATTTACACGACCAAACTGCTCTCTTAGGCCGCAGTACATGTTTTAAACACACGTTTTTATGTCGAAGGCTACAACCCATTCACTATGTCCACCTTCGGTCAGGTAGAACCTGCAACCTGCAGTGGTCCAGGGGTAGCGTGCTCGTATCGCACGTTGGAGGCCGCTGGTTATCCAACCCAAAGCCAAATTCATCCAATTTAATTTTCAACTCAGTCAATTGCTTTGCCTTAAGCGGCTTCCCTAAGAATGTGGCGTCATTCCGAACATTATCACAGGGTTTAAAGGCGCAAGAAAAACGCGGACACTAGAGGAGAAAACAAGCAAGACAAACGAAACGCCGAACATTCATTGAGGTGTTCGGTTTTATCCATTAACCATTTTGAGTGCCAGGGACGCGGGATTTACGGCATACAAAGTTAACTCTTTTTTTTTTTCACGTCAAAAGGAAAAAAAAAAAAAAACATGGTCCAAAAACCATGTTGTTGTCCGTGCATTTATTCGCAAGTATAGCGTTCGAGCCTCGTACTGTTGACTTCCGCTCTATTAACAAAGAAAGCTAGAAGCAGTGCTTAAAAAATTTCTCGCGACACTTAAAGAGGCCATTGAGACAACATACAACTTTGTTTAACTTAAAAGAAGTATATATGTATGCTTCGGTAGCTCACTCATCTCCATTCCAGCCACGAAAAACATTTTTTAACAAAAACAAAAACCCAAAAAACTCCGAGTTTCATTTACTTGACATTGTTAATTATTTCACAGGGAAGTTGTAAACGGTACAGTACTGTCAATGCATGGCCGTCTATATAGCATGACTACAGAAAACGGCTGAAATTCTTGTTTTTTGAAACTATCCCGAAGTAAATTGTACAAGAAATTATTTTCAATTAATGCTATTGAGATTATGTGTATGTGTCCATACTCGATCAATGTAGTAAGTCACCGTATAGAAATCATTATAGTTATCCATTAATACAGCTTCGCTGGTCTTTCATCTCCACAGGAGTGGAAGGGCTCTAAATTTTCTTTTCGTTTCTTTTTTTAGAGAATGTGTGCGTAGAAGATACAAACGCTGGGCGAACGCTCTTTTTCCCTTTAGCTCCACGAGCACGCCCCGCTTCTAGCCATTCACGCCCCTCACCGACGCCAGCAAGGCAGACGGAGCGTCACGTGACCGCAATGAACGCGCTCACCATGTAACTTGTCGACCGTGAAAAGCGTGGCATAGACCCGCGGCCGGCGTTAGAGGCAAGAAGAAGCCGGGGAGCAGCGAGAGTGTGAGGGGCCACGGAACCATGGTCCCTAATCGCTCTCGTGCTCCCAAATACCTGCCAAAATCAGAACCCCTTCCGCTCACACTGACGCCATGTACGGCAGCGTGGCGTTTCGGTGTTTGCGCGCGTAGAGCCCTGCATGGGGCCGGGCCGACCCGAAAGCCCGGGCCCACGGTCCGGCCCGATGGCTGTGCTGGGCCTCCCGACGTCGATTATCGGCGGGCTCGGGCGGGCTTGGGCTCAATGCCGCGGGCCCGGGCCGGGCCCGGGCTCGAGGCCGGGGGCCCGCGCCGGGCTCGGGCTTGGATTCATAGGCCCGGCCGTTAATAGTTCCGACGTGAAGTGTAGAAAAGAGAATTAAAAGGAATGTTCTGAGTTTATTTTTACGCGTTTCTTGATGTTAGTTGTACGCATTGTTTTAAAACGTTTTTTGCTAGGTCTGGTTGGAACTATACTGTAATTTTAATGACATTTCATGTACTGCGTCAAGATTTTAGATTTTGGGGTATAACATACCAAAGATACAATTACAAGGACTGCCCTATCGGGGAAGGAATTAATTCAGACAACCTGGAGCCCTGCGCTTATGTCTATGTACACGTGTGTTTTAGATGTCCCACCAATCAAAAAGCGCCTGCCGCGGCCATGAATCAAACTCACGGTATACAGAAACACCACCGCTTAACAACCAATGCAGGTAAAATATTCAACGCACGTACATACTCGAGGATTCAAATGCGGAGCAAAAAATTTTAGCAATACCAACTTGTGGCCGAGACAACCACGTGAAGTTGCCAAGAGACTGGTCATCAACGGTGATGGTGTCTGTCATGGAAGAATACAAGCTATTATTACGCCGATGTGACGTCGATGTGGCAGTGTCAACTAACTACGTGCACTTCTAAACCCTTATTGTAGCGTGAGCTACACTGGCCGAGGTTGAGCAGTTTCGCGTGGCTCCTGGAGAGCCGTGCTGCACATGTGGGAGGAGCAGTGACGTCACACGGCGCACAGAACATTGCTCGCTGCCCGGCGTCTCTCACACACCCCACGCTCCCAGCGTCTTCACCGACCTCCATTCCGCACGTGGCGGTCCGGTCCGCTTGATGATCATGCGAGGGGTGGCCGGGTGTGGAACCGATGGCTCGTGCGTCGCACCAACACCGGCGTGCGCCTGTGGAACCAGCTTAGCTCTGGAGCGATTGGTGACGCTGCGCCGGAGCCGCTTGATAGATATACATGTGTCACATAATGCGTATACCGTGTGTGTGTGTCGTTGAAGCAGCAGTAAGCATGATAATCAAGGTAATCCTAGACAACCAGGAAAGCTAAGAAAACCAGCTAAACCTTAGCTCACGCTACGTATATACTGGCATAGCCGAGCTAAGCCACTGCTATTTTTTTTTTTTTTGCATTTCAGTTCATGATGTGCTTTTAAGAGTAGATGCCCTCTACGAAGACATTCAACCAAATGTATTAACAAATTTCCTTCAGTGTCTAAACCCAGGCTTGGTCACACACACACGGTCCCTCCTTACGCTTGAAAATAAATGACCGGCTCCGGGCCGGGTCTGGGCTTGAGACGACGGGCCCGGGCCGGGCCCGGGCTAAGTGTTACGGGCCCTGGTCGGTCTCGGGCTTCATAAAGCGGGCCCGGAACGGGCCCGGGCCTTAAAATCAGACCCGTGCACTACTGTATAGTTTACGGCATCCCGTCGTAGCCCCAGAGCTACCGGGTCGCCGCTTCGTTTGAAGGCTTGTGCTTATAAAGTCGGGCGTCATGACAGGCTTGGGCTTGCCCCGGAGATTTTAGTGTTCAGCAGACAAGGGCTGTCAACTTTCATATAATCGTCAGCAGCATAGCTCTCTTGCTGCAGATTTTGAAATCTTGTCCTACACCGCATGCCAGCAAGCATCCACGTAGGACATGTTTTTTGCGCAACACTTGATGTGAAGGCACTCTGCAGCACTTAAAGTTTATAGCATCCGTGTTAGCCGATCCCGCGGCTGGTTTGAATCACACGTTCAATTTTCCCTGCCGATATGACCCGTTGGAAACAGATGGGCACTCAGCGAACTCAGATACATGCCTCACACTGCAACAGGTATTCTCCTTTGCCTAAAGGTAACTGTGGTAAAAAGGCATACGTGTTGCGAATATGATACGAGGTGCGTTAAAGATGTACTTGGCGATGAATGTATATGCACTCAAAAATGGGTAAAAGGGCGGTCACATGGTCGCACTTGTCGCACGCGATTATTAAACCATGCAGCCCCGTTGTTAGCGAAATTTTTAACCGTCATGTCAACAAAGGTAAAGGTATAGCTTGTTCCCAGGCATGCTTATTGCTTCGCTTTGGGGAAAGATCTTAACAGAAATGGAGGTAAACAAGAAAGCCCTAGTCTGGGCCATCGTGCCACAGTCTTTTTTATTAAGGGGCAGCCAGTCCGTATAGAATTCCCAGAGTCTCTCACTAACCCGAAGGCAGTGGGCCGCCAGGAGATCTTGCCTCGACTTCATGTCCACGCCAGGACCCGGGTTCAGCCAATTCTCCCAGGAAGTGATGCGGGAACGCAGGTGTAGTGATAGGCCGCGCGTAATAGGTCACAAAGCCTAAATAATCGTGAGGGTATATATTTTTTTTTTTTCAGATCGGGAAAGGTTAGGAAAAGGGACGTCCTTTACGAGGTGCATCTCGTGTACAATTTGCGCGAGGGCCAAAGGCCGCCTACGTGCATATTCAATAAGAGCAAACCGCAGTCCGGCAGACGATGCCGAATGCGCCAGGCTACGATGTGAAGCTGCAAGTGCGAATTCCTTCCTCTGTGTAACCGTTGCAATGCAAAAAGCGAATTTCACATGCCGTATTATATATTGTCTGCATGCAGTTTGGCACATCTAATTGAGGCTAAAGGCACCTGCAAAGCCGGCATAAACGACCGATCCAAGCATGACTGCGGCGCTGGCATTCGTCGTTAAAAGAGGAATCAGCAGCGTTGTGTTTAGTTACACTTTTATAACGATTAAATGGCTTAACAAGGATGTGCAACTTGAGGTACTTGCAAAGAATTTTCACGCATTAAGAAGGGCAGGTTTATGTTCGTTTACGCACTGCTGTTACATTTTTTAACGTGGCAGTCTATCAGTGCTGACTTTTCTTGCACAAAGTGGGAGAAGTGCTGTTGTAGCTTAGGCTCTTGGATTGCTCCGATTGTCGATAAAATACGAGAGGCATACGCGGGAGTGCTTCGTCTGCTGCCAGGATCCAGTGCCGTCACTACTGGGAAACAGAATACACAAAGCTTCCGGTTACAAAAAAGAAATTTGGAAACTGCCCAACGGTTCCACGACCACACCGAAATGAAACGCGCGCGTACGTCCCTCTCTCTTCGAATTAACCGTGCCGAGGCGTCGCGTCATCCAGGCTGGTGCGGAAACTGTTGTGATGGAAACCGATAGAAATGAATCGAATTGGCTTAGAAGCGCTTGACGAGTTTCCTTAGGTGCTAGTGCAGCCAACAACACAACACGTCTGTCTAGACTTTGTTTATCCGGTTATATTCCTCAGAAGGCCAAAACATTAAAGGCAAGAAGGCAAATTCGACAAGAACCAACGGCAAGCTGCGCATGCCAAAGCGCTGACCCATTCCAGTAACGAGAGGACCGCCGAGAGGGGGCGCCACCCGTGAAGCTGCCCGGTCCTTATACAAACGGAAAAAGAGGGTTGTCACTCCATCTCTCCCCCCCCCTCCCTCCTCCCCCTCTTGCCAACAAAAATCAATCTCCGAGTTCCGAACTTATCTCGGAGGAAAATCGTAAGCGTGGCTATCCGGTCTGCTTATTTGTTATACTTAGGGGGTACAACGCATAGAAAGCGCGTTAACTCTGATATAGTCACACTCTCTTGGATCCCATGTAGCAGGGCAAACACACCCACAAAAAAAAAAAAGTTCCTACATTTTGTAGCCGCCCCTTTCCATTTCCCGTGCAAGCCAAGTGAACTTCCCAAGCGTGGTAGTCCCACACAAGGGCCGAGCGCCGGGCCGGGGAGTCGCTTGTACCTATTTTACCGGTAGGTGCCCGGCGCCACCAAGGCACACGAATGCACATGGTGCCTTCCACAGCCACAGTGGACGCTCAACTCGCAACCGCCTGTGGCAGGACATGCCGCCAGACTCTTTCACCCCCGGCAATGGCGCAACGTGGCATGATGGCCGGGGGCCCCGCCAGATGAACAAGGGTCAGGGGCCCCTCGCAAGGGTAAAGGCAGCTTTCCAGGCGTGGATTCCCCTTTCAATGGTCCGCACTCGACCAGGGACGCATGTACCCGTTAAAGAAACCAGTGGGTGCCCGGCGGTACCGGGATTTGAACCCAGTACCTACCGCATACGAGGCGAGTGCTGTATCTCTGAGCCATCGCTGCGGTTTTAAAAGTTACGACCCCTTCCACCGGGGCATTTCCCGACAAAGTCGGGTACCTTCCCAAGCACGATTACCCCGGTGCAAGGGGTGCTTGTACCAATTTTTACTGGTTGGTGCCCAGCAGTACCGGAGTACCTCCCACATTCTCGTACCCCATGGTACAAGCCGACGTGGTGGAATGGTTTCCAGTTCACTGGATCCCCCGTACGGGGGGCGCCTGTCCCCATTTTTATTCTGGTGGGTGACCAGCGGCTCCACAAGAACCTATGCACGTCTGCCGCAGTGGTGGTGCGTGTTCAAGCCCTTCATCCCCCGCCGAGACCGTGGGCGCTTGTACCCTTTGAACTGATGGGTCCCTCTAACCCCGCCCAATGGGGTTCGAGGGACCTACCACATGGCCCCCCATGGCTGCTTGTGGTCAAGCTCCAA
Source organism: Haemaphysalis longicornis (assembly GCF_048455015.1). Lineage (NCBI taxonomy): Eukaryota > Metazoa > Arthropoda > Arachnida > Ixodida > Ixodidae > Haemaphysalis > Haemaphysalis longicornis. The sequence goes on along the minus strand of NW_027526203.1, from coordinate 388,727,233 downwards.
GCGTTTGTTCCACCTTCGAGACAAGCTACGGTACGGGGACGCTTGTACCCTTTAAAGAAACCGGTGGGTATCCGGCAGTCCAGGATTCGAACCTGGTACCTCCCGCTTACGATACGAGTGTTTTACCACTCGACCATCGCCGTCGGTCATAACTGAGCTGTTTTATAGCTCAGTTATGTACTAACTGGCCCGCCTTCAATCTGTGTTACGCCCACATTATTCTCTGCTAAACTGTACCAGCACTCTATCTCCATTTCTTTTCAGAGAGAGAGAGAGAGAGAGAGAGAGAGAGAGAGAGAGAGAGAGAGAGAGAGAGAGAGGGAGAGAGAGAGGGAGAGAGGGAGAGGAACACAAAAGGAACTACTAGTTTTTTCTTCTTTTTTACATTGAAGTCTTTTTTGGACTCGTTAATGGCTGCAGACGAGCTGCTTGTGCATTCACCTTCTCCCATTTCCTAATGGGGTCGTTTGGGAAGAATACTGTGCACTTGACACTATAAATGGCCAACCCTGCCTTGAGACGTTTGGTTCTGTGGTCTTATCCTTGCCATAGTTAGCCAGTCGTTCGCACCCAGTCGACACCCAGCCCAATTACACATTCTTCGTAGAATCGCCGCTCCTCCCCATCAAAGGCGTAACCAAACTATCTCGACACGCTTTCGCGGACCACACTCTCAATGTGTGTGACCTTCAGTCTCCGGGATGCAGTCGTTAGGGGAACTTTGCTTTTTACATGCCTACTTCAGCAGACTCACGCGCTTTCGCTGTTTTCATCCTTTGGTGTTGCATTTATTTTGAGGTGAGCTTTTCAGTTGCAAATGAGCACTGCTCTTGGTGTGATAATAAACAGTGAAGGTGTCTTTCATCCAATCCAGTTCTCCTAAAGGCTGTTTCGCAGAATTTCTCCGCCAAGCTTTCCATTCGACGGTGCTCGGGGCATGCCGCCCGTCTCAAGCCTGGCTGGCACCGCCTGTTCCGCGCCGAGTGGCGCAGCGCCAGCGCTGTCCGCTGCGTCTGAGGCGCGACCGCGTCCGAGGAGGCGCGTGACAGCCGTGGAAGATGCTGTCGCTGCGGGCGGGACGGGCCGAAGGCGTGGAAGAAAGCCGCGCTGTCTGTGGCCCCACCGCGAGCAAGGGGCGCGCTGGGCCAATGAGCGCGGCGGGGCGCTTTGGCGGGGAGACGGCCCAGCGAGGGGGAGTCACCGGTCGGGCTGCGCTGGCCGGCTCGCGCCAAGGAGCAGACTGGCAGCAAGCAGCGGCCGGCATGGAGCGACGCCGAAGGCACCGCCGGTGACATGTCTTCTCCGGGTCCCGCGGGAGGCCCCCCCGAGACCGCGTCCCCCGAGATCAGGGCGGCCACGCCGACCAAGCCGTCGCCCTTCTCGGTCGCCTCGCTACTCGCCGACACCCGGCCCAGCGGGCAGCTGAGGCTGTCCGCGCCGGCGTTCGCCGCCGGCATCCTGCACGCGGCTCCGCGAGACCCGGGCTTCTCCTTCCTGCACGCGCCGGCCGCCGGCGGTCCCTTCACCTGGGCCCTGCACGCCCCCGGCGCCCAGGCCTGCGCGCCCTCCTGGTTCGGCCTGGCACCCCACCACGCACTGCCCAGTGAGTTACGGGGCGCCTTTCCGCCGGGGCCTTCGCGGCTGTTGCGTCGCCAAGGCCAGCAGGCGGTCAGTTCTCTGCGCGCGAGGGCACAACTACTGAGCTCCCTCGTCGGTCCGATGTGACTGGTGTTCGTTCATGCAGTGAACAGCTTTGTAGACGCCTATATACGCGCGAAAGCAGTCCAGTGACCTGCGACGAAGGGATCGCCAATCCTGACATCGCGTTGTTATTAGAATCTTGAAACAGTTATAGCTTACACCCAGAAGCTGCGCCACTATCGAGTAGGCTTATTTTCTCAACTGTTTCAGTCCGCGAGCTTCTCACTCGCTCTTTTCTATTCATGGAGTATTATCGCGCTTTTCAAGCAGCTAGCGGTTGCCTTGACGCATGGCTCCCTTTGGTCAACAAGTGTGTGTAGCACTTCTAACATCCGTAAGCATACTGCGGAGCGACCAAGCTGGCAATAACATGACACCGAACATGCTTGATAAGGTGTTTGGTATATAGTCACACTGTCCCGCATGCAGATTTCATTGAAAATGACCATTGATCGAGATTTGAGTTCTGTGCTAAAACCTCAATCATTGGTTTTATGACTACGTCAATTATACTGGCTAAACATGACTTGATATGGCAATGACGCGCACTTTATCAAGCGAACAAAGCAACGGCAGGAGAATACGGAGAGAAGGATTCAGTGGATTCTAGATCGAGTCGCATACGTACATCCTCGGAGAGATTATTGTTATGTATAATTTCTTTTTGTGCTGTAAATTTAATTTGTTTCCTGTATTGTTTAAAAGAAGGACGCAATTTTGTGACACCAACATAATTCCTCAAATTCAGCGCTTTAAATCAAATTTTAAATTCTAATCAAGCCATTGATTCAATCGTGATTTTGGTGCTCATTACAGCGCGCCAAAGGTTCTTAATCAAACCGCATGCACACAGCGGCGCACATCGTTTGCCAAGTGTTTCTTTGGCGTACGTGGCTAACTTCACATTTGATTAACTTCTCACTGTTTCCATGATGACGAGGCAGTGCAAGTGCTTGGTTGCATGAAGCGTGAGTCACGTTAGACTTATTCGGATAATCGATTTATTTGATCAGGACAGGCTTGACACCACCGCAAGGTTCGGTGATCTTTCATTCGTTTGATTTTTGTTCTTCCCGTTATCCCCCTTTTGTCTCCTTGTCATGGTCGTTCTCTTTTGTTTGTTCGTTTGCTCTTGGGTCCGCTCGCCCTAGCGAAACTAAGCCCTGCGTACGCCGCTGCCCACTGTTGCGTCAAAGCATTGCTAGTGTCACGTTTTCTACATGTCTTCGGCAGGCTGGACTCAGTAAATATATTATCGCTCACATTTAAGCGCCTCCGCACAACTTTTTCACTACCTTATATTGCGATGCGACAGCATGTCTCTTCTTCTTGTACCTTATAAGCGCTCCTGAGGTAAGCGTAAACAGCCGGGTAATTAGCGTGCAGAGACTTCTCCAGAGTGTACGAGTGGCCTATATTGGTTAAAAACACTTACCAGTGCTCGACAGAAACACAGGTGATTTTTGCAGAAACCACGCTCCCCGAATTTCGCGGTTTTGTAGGAATTAAACCCGGTATGAAACGTTGCGACTAAATTTTTCGCTGTGCTCTTTTGAGCATTTTAAGTGAATTTTTCTTGCACGAGGCTCTGACCAAAATTGAGTGCGTCTATCGAGCCGCGTCGACAAAGAATCTTACGCGTTCGCTCCAGAGCTAGCGTGAAATGATCTGTAGCTCGCAATCGAATATATAGGTATCTAGGAAGAAATCATACTGAAACTGGCCGTTAAGACGACTCTACGGTTACGCCGAGTTTCATGTACTTGTCGTAATTAGCTCAAAGTGAAGGTGTCAACGTGGCATAATTTCCATCTGTTGTCAATACATGGCGTTCTACGGAGCCGGGAGTATGGGAGGTAACGGCTGTGCAACCCTTGATTTAACAAAACTATCCCAAAACAAGTTATATGATAATTAAAAAATTAAAATTAATTCTAAAGACGTTTTGTGAACCTTTTCAAGTGAGCGGAAAAAGGGGAAGTCTCAAATGTCAAATATTTCTTGTAGAAATATAGGGAATTCTAATAAAAACAATACATCCCTCAGAGTTACAGCCAGCAGCATAAACATTAGAGCAATAATTTCGACAAAGTTATACAATAGAGGAGAAGGAAATTGGGGCTGCATTACTGTATATCTGCACTGCATTAACTTCGCACGGCCTAGTGCGCACTGTTAAAATGAACCTGAACAAAGCTCTAAATCAGTCCAGCTATCAAAAAATCCTGATAAGCATTTGCATTTCATTTCAAGCTTCGAAAACCGAGGGACACATTTGGCGGAGATATCTGAGACTGGGCTTACGTGTTATCGGTTTACCTATATGATTTCCTGCTTTCTATCACGGGGCTTTCAGCAACAGCAAAAGATAATGTTCTGAGCGTAACAATGGCTCGGCGTTACGTTAACGAATGTGCATTCGCGGTGCGACGTATACTCCCATACAATAATAAAAAAAAGTAAGGGTTAAGAGGTGTTCAGGTCACTTGCCTTCCACCTTGCGGCCCATGGGCTCAATCACCGTTACTGATCAATTGAAGGCACGTGAAAATTTCATGTCATCCGCAGCTCGGGTTTTTCACTTCACAGGGTTCATAATGTTTTCGCATTAAAACCTATTGTGCGACATATTTCTTCCGGACTCATGATTCCACAATCAGCAGCAAGGGAGTTATGCTGCTGACGATTATATGAAAGTTGACAGCCCTTGTCTGCTGAACACTGAAATCTCCGGGGCAAGCCCAAGCCTGCCATGACGTCCGACTTCATAAGCACAAGCCTTCGGACGAAGCGGCGACCCGTAGCTCTGTGGCTAGAGAATTCAACGGGATGCCGCAAACACAGAAACGCCACGCTGCCGTACATGGCGTCGATGTGAGCGGAAGGGGTTCTGATTTTGGCAGGTATTTGGGAGCACGAGAGCGATTAGGGACCATGGTTCCGTGGCCCCTCACACTCTCGCTGCTCCCCGGCTTCTTCTTGCCTCTAACGCCGGCCGCGGGTCTATGCCACGCTTTTCACGGCCGACAAGTTCCATGGTGAGCGCGTTCATTGCGGGCACGTGACGCTCCGTCTGCCTTGCTGACGTCGGTGAGGGGAAGTGAATAGCTAGAAGCGGAGCGTGATCGTGGAGCGAAAGAGGAAAAGAGCGTCCGCCCAGCGTTTGTACCCTCCGCTCGCAAAAGCACAATCTGAAAAAAAAAAAAAAAAAAAAAAATCGACTTCAGGCGTCGTTGAGCCAGCCGTAAAACCAACTACAGCTTGAGTGTGTACCATCCGCAATATAAGAAATTTGCTTTAAAAAAAAAAACGGATGTTTTCAAGGGATGACTGAGTCGGTCAATTGAGCTGTAAAACATATTGATGCGCATAATAATAGCGAGCCATGGCACACGAACAAAGCGTCCAACAAGAATTCTCAGAAGACGTTCTCAGTAAAGAAAAACAAAACCGCGGGGCAGTCGTACTTAACGAGGAGATTCAATAGGATTTGTGTGATAAGACATTGAGGGGAAGTCGACAGAAAGTGTCCATCGTCTTATTACGGCATGCCGGACTCGCATGTTCTGGGTATTTGTTTCCTGTATACGGTACACCTTTTACAAATACCCTGTCTTCGAATGCATGCATTTACGTCAAGATAGCCATGTTCGGAATCTGTCAGGTCGATGCAGGTCGTTACGTCAAGTCGACGAGTTGGCAGTCTGATACAATCCCAAAGCTTCCCGCTTAAAAAAAAAAAAAAAAAAACACGACCTTAACGACCCATCTAAAGGTGTTCGCGTACATTTATAAGGGAGAATATTTTGCCATAAAAAAAGCCTCTCCACCTTTTCCTTTGCGTTTGTTTCTTTGCATTCGTACTTCTCTTTTTATAAAGTAATAAATCTTGTTAGCTTAAGAAACAGGGACCATCATTGTGCGGTATTAGTTTATCAAGCAAAATATGTGGCACAAAATAAATTTTAGAAATCAAGTTTAATGTGTCTTTACACAAATGAGAATCAAACTGCTGTCGCAGTAGAACACAATATAACGAAGATGGCGGTCACGCTGGACATGTCCGCGGCAATAGAAATTACAGAAGCTTGTATATTAAGTGGCCTGTGATTGCCCTAATAAATACTGCGACGGTCAATATAACTTTTTTCGTAAAGAGCGTGAGTTCCTTATAGAAGGCTTCTATAAGCTTATTAGGCCGTACAAATGCCGCAAGAACAACGCCAGCAGTTTTAATCATAAAATATAGAATTGAAGAAGGAACCTGCATGGGAACTTATTAACATATCCCCTAACAAACAAAAAAAAAATCTAACTTGGAACAGAAAGACAAGACTTCCGACTCTGCCATTTTCATCGCATGCATTATATGGAGTGTCGAATCGGGAATACTGTAGTTCGTTTCGGGTTAAAACCGAGTTCCGGTGCCTACGGCTCAAACCAGCCATAACCAATAAGATTCTTCCACTTTAGACAATTTTGTGTTAGCCGAAAAGCACTGGTATCTGATAAGCACGCTGATTATAGATGGCTAACTAGCTAACTTCATTTTAATGACAAGTTTTTCATCGCGTGGCGTGTACACCAGTAATTGGTTATTTGAAACACCCGCTTTGGGGCTTTTTTATCTGATTAAAAACGTTCCGATGGATGAATGTATGGTTGGCGTGGAAACAGGTGTCGAGCCTCTGCGTGAGCTCTCTTGCTGATTTTAAGGGCAAAAGGTAAAAAAAAAGTGTCTTTAAAACTAAGAATGATTATTTGAAAAAGTCACGGTAAGCACGCGCATCTCTGCATTACAATAAAAAAATGTGCAGTTGCCCAATTCAGGTAAGATTCCAGATTTTTTTATAGCTCAACATGGGCATAGGCTTGTCAATATCTGTATGTGCTGTCCGCGCGCTGTTCTTGTGCGTATTTATTAAATTTATAGCCACCTGTTCTTGTTAAATGCCACGCTCGTTTTCGTATCATCATTCGGGCCTCTCCCGAAGTCAACAGTTTGTCACAGTTTCCTCAGTGGTTTCCCTATATGCGGATTTGTTTATCCTTGGATTGGTATAAAATATAAACTGCCCCAGTATTACCGTACTGCTGAAAGGCTAAAGCAGAGGTTACTACAACGCGTGTCGAGTTGGGTGCAAAAACGCCGGTGCATTTTTATTCGGTTTAACATTCCTGGAAGCTTGATTGATTGATTGATTGATTGATTGATTGATTGATTGATTGATTGATTGATTGATTGATTGATTGATTATAGGGTTTATTAACGCGCAGACGCGACACTGGCGATGAGGAACGCCGTAGTGGAGGGCTCCTGATAGATTTTGACCACAGGATATCTTTAACGTGCGCCGAAATCTCTACTACAGATTTCGATGTTCAGATACAGATGTTGACAAGTCTATGCCCATAGGCGAAAAGCAAAAACGCCCGTGTATATGAGATTTCGGCGCACGTAAAAGATCCCCAGGTGGTAAAAATTAATCCGGAGCCCTCCACTACGGCGCGCACCATCGCCTGCGTTGCGTCGGCGCGTTAAACCCGTCAATCAATCAAGTCTATGCCCATGTTGAGCTATAAAAATAAACTGGAATCTTACCTGAATTGGGCGACTGTACACTATTTCATTGTAATGCAGAGATGCGCGTGCTTACCGTGACTTTTTCAAATAATCATTCTTAGTTTTAAAGACACTTTTTTTTTACCTTTTGCCCTTAAAATCAGCAAGAGAGCTCACGCAGAGGCTCGACACCTGTTTCCACGCCAACCATACATTCATCCATCGGAACGTTTTTAATCAGATAAAAAAGCCCCAAAGCGGGTGTTTCAAATAACCAATTACTGGTGTACACGCCACGCGATGAAAAACTTGTCATTAAAATGAAGTTAGCTAGTTAGCCATCTATAATCAGCGTGCTTATCAGATACCAGTGCTTTTCGGCTAACACAAAATTGTCTAAAGTGGAAGAATCTTATTGGTTATGGCTGGTTTGAGCCGTAGGCACCGGAACTCGGTTTTAACCCGAAACGAACTACAGTATTCCCGATTCGACACTCCATATAATGCATGCGATGAAAATGGCAGAGTCGGAAGTCTTGTCTTTCTGTTCCAAGTTAGATTTTTTTTTTGTTTGTTAGGGGATATGTTAATAAGTTCCCATGCAGGTTCCTTCTTCAATTCTATATTTTATGATTAAAACTGCTGGCGTTGTTCTTGCGGCATTTGTACGGCCTAATAAGCTTATAGAAGCCTTCTATAAGGAACTCACGCTCTTTACGAAAAAAGTTATATTGACCGTCGCAGTATTTATTAGGGCAATCACAGGCCACTTAATATACAAGCTTCTGTAATTTCTATTGCCGCGGACATGTCCAGCGTGACCGCCATCTTCGTTATATTGTGTTCTACTGCGACAGCAGTTTGATTCTCATTTGTGTAAAGACACATTAAACTTGATTTCTAAAATTTATTTTGTGCCACATATTTTGCTTGATAAACTAATACCGCACAATGATGGTCCCTGTTTCTTAAGCTAACAAGATTTATTACTTTATAAAAAGAGAAGTACGAATGCAAAGAAACAAACGCAAAGGAAAAGGTGGAGAGGCTTTTTTTATGGCAAAATATTCTCCCTTATAAATGTACGCGAACACCTTTAGATGGGTCGTTAAGGTCGTGTTTTTTTTTTTTTTTTTTTTAAGCGGGAAGCTTTGGGATTGTATCAGACTGCCAACTCGTCGACTTGACGTAACGACCTGCATCGACCTGACAGATTCCGAACATGGCTATCTTGACGTAAATGCATGCATTCGAAGACAGGGTATTTGTAAAAGGTGTACCGTATACAGGAAACAAATACTCAGAACATGTGAGTCCGGCATGCCGTAATAAGACGATGGACACTTTCTGTCGACTTCCCCTCAATGTCTTATCACACCACCCTATTGAATCTCCTCGTTAAGTACGACTTAAGTACGATTTTTTTTTTTTTTTTCAGATTGTGCTTTTGCGAGCGGAGGGTACAAACGCTGGGCGAACGCTCTTTTTCCCTTTAGCTCCACGAGCACGCCCCGTTTCTAGCCATTCACGCCCCTCACCGACGTCAGCAAGGCAGACGGAGCGTCACGTGCCCGCAATGAACGCGCTCACCATGGAACTTGTCGGCCGTGAAAAGCGTGGCATAGACCCGCGGCCGGCGTTAGAGGCAAGAAGAAGCCGGGGAGCAGCGAGAGTGTGAGGGGCCACGGAACCATGGTCCCTAATCGCTCTCGTGCTCCCAAATACCTGCCAAAATCAGAACCCCTTCCGCTTACATCGACGTCATGTACGGCAGCATGGCGTTTCGGTGTTTGCGGCATCCCGTTGAATTCTCTAGCCACAGAGCTACGGGTCGCCGCTTCGTCCGAAGGCTTGTGCTTATGAAGTCGGACGTCATGGCAGGCTTGGGCTTGCCCCGGAGATTTCAGTGTTCAGCAGACAAGGGCTGTCAACTTTCATATAATCGTCAGCAGCATAACTCCCTTGCTGCTGATTGTGGAATCACGAGTCCGGAAGAAATATGTCGCACAATAGGTTTTAATGCGAAAACATTATGAACCCTGTGAGGTGAAAAACCCGAGCTGCAGATGACACGAAATTTTCACGTGCCTTCAATTGATCAGTAACGGTGATTGAGCCCATGGGCCGCACGGTGGAAGGCAAGTGACCTGAACACCTCTTAACCCTTACTTTTTTTATTATTGTATGGGAGTAGACGTCGTACCGCGAACGCACTTTCGTTAACGTAACGCCGAGCCATTGTTACGCTCAGAACATTATCTTTTGCTGTTGCTGAAAGCCCCGTGATAGAAAGCAGGAAATCATATAGGTAAACCGATAACACGTAAGCCGAGTCTCAGATATCTCCGCCAAATTTGTCCCTCGGTTTTCGAAGCTTGAAATGAAATGCAAATGCTTATCGGGATTTTTTGATAGCTGGACAGATTTAGAGCTTTGTTCAGGTTCATTTTAACAGTGCGCACTAGGCCGTGCGAAGTTAATGCAGTGCAGATATACAGTAATGCAGCCCCAATTTCCTTCTCCTCTATTGTATACCTTTGTCGAAATTATTGCTCTAATGTTTATGCTGCTGGCTGTAACTCTGAGGGATGTATTGTTTTTATTAGAATTCCCGATATTCCTACAAGAAATATTTGACATTTGAGACTTCCCTTTTTCCCGCTCACTCGAAAAGGTTCACAAAACTTCTCTAGAATTAATTTTAAATTTTAATTATCATATAACTTGTTTTGGGATAGTTTTGTTAAATCAAGGGTTGCACAGCCGTTACCTCCCATACTCCTGGCTCCGTTTTGGCTTCTAATTCGCATCGTGAGAACGATAAACGTCACGGGCTACTTACTAGTGCTTCGTTTCAAACGTTTGTTGACTAGCAACGCCCTTTTCCTTGAAGGCTTGAGGCGCTTATTTTTCATTTTTCGACTGGTATGATTATATAAGCACGGAAATTTTCTAATAGCTGTGGGAAAGCAGTAGATATTTTCCAATATGGACACGCAAAAAGTACGAACTAACCGACTGACGTAGTTTGCATTAAGCAGCTTTTAAATACATTGAAAGGATGGCCTGCCAACCAAACATTTGAATTTTGTTTGAATTAACCGAAAGTGCGAATTATAAGAGTTTTGATTATCGGGAATCTACTCTATATATATATATAGTTAAGAGAAAAGGTTCCTGGCTATGAGGTTAGCTGTACGATAGAGAAGTCAAACTGAAAAACATAACATTTATTCTAACGTTTCATCAGGGGACCGGTCTTTTTCAAAGAGGTCTTTGAAAAATCTTTTCAAAGACCTCTGAAAAAGACCGGTCCCCGGTCGAAACGTTAGAATAAATGTTGTCATGGTTTTCAGTTTGACTTCTCTATCATATATATATATATATATATATATATATAACACAGTCGCCCAGATAGCCGAATTGGTAAGGCATTCGCGATCTAATCGAAAGGCGTGGGTTCGGTCCCCACTCTGGGCGCGTGTTTTTCTGTCTTTCTTCCTTATATTTAAAAAAAAAATCTTAACTTTATTAACCGTAGTAAAAAATAGAGCCTAACCACACCCCTATGCCTCCTTTGGCATTGTAGACTGCCGACCTATGTCTCTCTCTCTCTCTCTCTCTCTCTCTCTCTCTCTATATATATATATATATATATATATATATATATATATATATATATATATATATATATATATATATATATATATATATTGGGCGTTAGTTCAAAATTTTCATCCGATTAATCGGCAGGCTTTAATCGGTTAATTAATCGATTAATCAGTTGCTTTGGTTTAAGAAGAAAAAATATTGGAACAATATTTTATTAATATTCGTTAAAATATACTCCTAATAAACCATATCAATGTTCTCCTCGGTCTGCTCACAACTTTTTCATGTGGTTGTGGTTGCAGGGAAAGGAAAAAAATTCCCCCGCACCTCCCTGAAGGGAATCGTGCAGAAATGCGAATGCATTGGGTGCACCGATGAGTGTGTTGCGAGTAATAGCGTAATTAATGACGAGAGTGTGAACGTAATCATTTATTCATCAGCACCTGCTTGTGTTATCGTTGTACCTGACGGCCACAATCACTGCCTTGTGATCGCTAAAGTGCACGGTCAAAGGGTCTTTGAGAAGCATACGCGCGTCACAGTTTCGCGTAAAGACCAGATCAATGCAACTCCCGTGAATGGTAGTGGGGCACGTGTCGAAGCCGGCAGAGAGACAATGCATAGAGTGCCTGGTCTGCATGTACTCGACCAGCCACTCGCCACTCTTCTTGCGCACGTCAACGTTGAAGTCGCCAACCAAGACTATGGGGTCAGAGGGTTTGGAGCGCAAGCGCACACTTTCCATAGCCGCGTCCAGCTGCGCGGCAACGGCGTCTCGAGCGAGGTTGGGCGCGAGGTACACGGTCACCACAAAGACTCCGTCTCCGGTGTAGGCAAGGGTGTACAAGTCCTTGTACGGAGACGTGTCTCGAACGGGAGACGTGGCAACGCGTGCGAAATCAAGTTCCCATACACGTTAGACACGAGACTAACACCGCAGTACTCGCCGTCCTTGCCGCTTCGAGCAAACTAGTACAGGTCGCGGGTTCGATTCCCGTCCGCGGCGGCCGCTTTTCTGATGGAGGCGAAAAGCAAAAACGCCCGTGTGTACGAGATTTCGGCGCACGATAAAGATCCCCAGGTGGTCAAAATTAATCCGGAGCCCTCCACTACGGCGCGCCTCATCGCCTGCGTTGCGTCGGCGCGTTAAACCCCAGAATCAATCAAACTAGTACAGCTCGCTTCAAGCGCATGCGTTCGACATTGAGCGCGGAGAGGTAACACCTGCGGGCGCACGCCGACGGAGCACGACAACCCCCGACTAAGAAATGCATTCGCATTTACGACGACGACGACGACGAAGGCAGAACTACGAGGCGCGCGCTCACGTGCGCTCGCGCTGGAGGAATGCAGGCGCACGCCGCTCGATGGACGCAAGACAACCCCCGACTAATAAATGCATTCGCATTTAAAAAAAAGTGCATTGCGGATATTGTTGAGCTCGGCAGGGAGCTCACCTGCATACATCCTAGTTCGGGGGAAGGAGAGTAGGAGGAGAGTGAAAGGACAAAGCAGAGTGCCAAAGAGATAAACAGAGAGAAGATGGAATAAAAAGATAGGGCTAAGTTAAGCTAGCCCGTCACAGACATCTCACATGAGCTGAGTAGATCATCATGGCGCCAATGCGGGCGGGACTCTTATCACTGCGTTTGTCACTCACATTACTTCTAGAATCGGCAACTTTAGCACGTGCCGTAATTGCAGGGGGCGTCGATTAATCGTGGTTTACTTACGTCATAGTTGGTAACGGTAAAATGGTGCATGGGAGTGCGTGCTCGCCGTTTTTTGCACCATGTGTATTTCCATTTAAAGCAGCCATTTTCCCGTCAATCTTGGCTATCAGCTTTCGGTTTTAATCCCTATCACCTCTGAGCATACCTGCATGTTTTTTTGTTGTGAAGTAAGCAGGTTATTTGAACACGAATATTATCCTCTACACGCTTGCGCGCAATTTTAAGATGACACCCTAGTTTTATTTCGATGACATTACTTCAACCGATTAACCAATTGAATAAATTAATCGCGACTAATGCATTAATCGATGAATCGCCCTCCCGTTATATATATATATATATATATATATATATATATATATATATATATATATATATATATATATATATATATATATATATATATATTGTAGTGTGGTTTGACCAGAGAAGATCCAGCAACGGAGGCGGTTCTTGCTCGAGCAGCCGAAGAAGCGGGGAAGCCACAACTGATCACGATCGCTCTGGGCATGCTGCACGCTTGATGCGTGGGAATTGTCCGGGTTCAGCTTGGGTTTCGGCCTGAGCTTGAATCCCTTGACCTGGCGCTCTCTTCTTTGTTACAATCACTCTCGGGTGACAAGGAGCCATCCTGCCGACTTCATGCCGAGGGCGAGACGATGGGCTCATGGTAGGGCTTCAAACGGTTGGCATGGACGGTCTCGCGGCCACGGCGACGAAGATCGTCAGGCGGTGTGAGCGGCTCGATGACGTCATTTACTGGTAATGCGCGCTCTATGATGCGACACGCGCCGTGATATTTGGGGAGGAACTTAGAAGGCAGGCCAGGCGTTGTAAGCGGCATCCATAACCAAACAAGACAGCCAGGGGGAAAAGAAAGCAGAGATGACCCACCAAGGGCGTGTTGGTGCTTTTAGTGACTTTGTTCACTGGATGTGAAGGAACGGGCTAACTGGTGACATTCTTCAGCGTGTCGTACTATCTCGGAGACGGGCTTGCTCTTGCGGGTGCAGGTTTTCATCTTTTTGAGAACTATGTGTAATAATACAGAGATGGTTAATATTCAATGTTTCCCTTCTGCCCCAAAACTGAAGGCTCTGCAATGTTTAGTTAAAGCTTCCAATTTTCCGAATTTTCAGCATCTGTAGAAAACTTGGCATCTTATGATCTGATCTCCCCGGCTGAATTTTCCCGCTTCATAGGACCTGACCATGCCAGATCAAATAATATATGTCATTTAAACTGCCAGTCAATTAGAAATAAGGGTGACGACATTGATGCGTTCTTTAGCAGTTTTGACCGTGAGTTCCATTTAATTATGTTGTCGGAGTCATGAAACGATATTAACTCAGTGCCTTCGTGTCCACCAAACTATCAATTTTTCACTGCATCACGTACCAGTTGTCGAGGTGGGGGAATATCAATTCTTCTTCAGCAGAATATCTTGGCTGATCGCATTGATCAATTTTGCTGCATAACTGATGATTTCGAAGTATTAACTGTAAGTTGTACCAGAACAGTATATTCCGTTTTCTACCGGCCATCAAATGGCAGCCTAGTATCTTTCTCTTCCTTCCTTGAAAACCTATTTGGTTTTATAATAGATAATCGGTACAAGGCCATTTTTGGAGGTGACTTTAACATCGACATGTTTGCAACCACTTCTGCCACAAGGCATTTCAATCTCTTAATAAGCATGCACGGCTTTTCAAATGTTATTTCGACTCCAACGCGGATAACGAGTTATACATCGACGTGCATTGATTTATTTCTTACGAACTTAAACCCTGCCTATATTAAAAGTGGCGTTTTCTCCTGCGGTATAAGTGACCACATGCCTATATTTCTTAGTCTAAATCGTAAAATCGATAAGGTAAACACACGTACCAGGACAGGTCAATGTATCACGGAAAACCGACTTGAAAATTTTCGTAATCAGTTATGTCAACTCCACTGGAGCGAAGTTCACTGCACTATAGATAGTAACACAGCCTAAGAATCATTCTTGAAAATTATTAAAACAGCATATGACGCTAACTTTCCTTTGCTTACCACTCAAGCTCATCCGCGTAATATACGAAAACCGTGGATCACGAGGGAATTACTGAATAAAATTAAAACCAAGTATAAATTGTATAGAAAATTTCTGAATTCACGTGAGCTGTCTTATTTTAAAGTATTTAAGTCTTTTTGTAACCAACTTACAAAAGATCTACTTAAAGCCAGAACAAATTACTATAATGTTTCGTTTGACGCCTGCATGAATGATACGAAGAAAGTTTGGAATAAACACAACTCAATTTTGAATCGTAAAACTGAAGTACCACATACTGTGAAAATCCGTAAAGATGGAATTGAAATTGCCGAACAATTAGTCCCTGATACTTTTAACGAGCATTTCACCAGCATAGGCAGCAGTAACTGCGATCTCAATGCTTGCCGTTTTATCACGACCAACTCTGTCGACAATATCTTTCTTTATCTTACCAGTGAATCAGAGCTAATTTGTATTTTCCAGGAGATTAACAATAACACTACCTGTGATGCTGACGGCCTGCAAATTAAACCAGCCAAGTTTGTCATTAATGTTATTGCTCCAGTATTAGTTTATGTTTATAATCTATGCCTGTCATCAGGAACCTTTCCTCAAAAAATGCAAGTGGCGAAGGTTCTTGCATTGTTCAAAAAAGGAAATAGAGCATCGGTATCTAACTACAGGCCGATTTCAATACTTCCTATCTTTTCTAAAGCTCCGGAAAAAAATATCTTCAATCGCCTATCCAACTTTCTGGAAAAGAACTCACTGTTATTGAATTGTCAGTATGCCTTCAGAAAACGAAGGTCGGCACATATAGCGTTACTTGAGCAAAAAGAATTCATTCTGAAAAACATTGAAAAACGACAACTTACATTAGGTGTTTTAATTGACTACAGCAAAGCCTTCGATAGTATAAATCATAAACTACTGCTCGAAAAAATGCGTTACTATGGTATCCGCGGCATAGCTCTAGAACTTATAACGTCATACTTAGGCCACAGAAGCCAATTTGTTCAGGTAAATAATCTCCGCTCTAAAATCAGACAACTGCACTTAGGCGTACCACAAGGCAGTATTTTAGGGCCCCTTCATTTCAACATCTACATTAATGACATCGTGAACGTGACACTAATACAAAGTACATAATTTACGCTGACGATGTAACTCTCCTTGTTTCATCTTGTGATGCCATACAGTTGGTACAAACCGCTAATGAAGTGCTCGAAAAAATACGCAGGTGGTCAGCGGACAACGGCTTAAGAATTAACGTAGATAAAACGAAAGCGATGCTTTTTCAATCAAAAAACAAATATTCTTTTACCGGCTGATATTATGTTAAACCACTCCAAAATTGAACTGGCGATGTCTGCAAAAACGCTAGGTGTTTTTTTCGACCAAGACATGTTTTGGAATACACACATTAATTTTATCGCAGGGCAACTTTCGCGCATAGTTGGAATGGTATATTCTGTACGTGATCTTCCGTATAAAGTCAAGTTACTGTTGTACAATTCACTATTTTTAAGTAATTTTAAGTATTGTTGTCTCGTGTGGAGCACAACTTCTGCAACTAATATAAATAGGTTATTTTTGCTACAGAAAAAAATTATTCGGCTTCTATGTAATGCACGTTACGATGCTCCTACTGCCCCTTTGTTTAGTAAACTTTGTCTACCTAAGATTCAGGACCTTCTTAGGTACCGCTTAGCCTGCACATATACTCTAGAACGCAAAAACAATTCTAAGAACATTTCGTTGATAGCTAATCTCCAAATTAATCATACGCCCTATCTGACTAGACTGTCTGAACGTTGGAAAGTTCCTCGCCCACGTACAAACTACACTTTGCAGATGATTGGGTAAACCCTTCCGAAGTTGTTGAATGGACTTGCATTTATTGGATTTGATATTAACACATGTACAAAATGTATGCTGTTTAACTTGTTTGTTCGGAAAGACTATGGTGTTTGGGAATAGTTACTTGCTTTTTTTGTGCGGTTTGTTGCTTATTTTTGTTTATCACTATTGCCTTCACGTCCTTATCCACTTATTGATGCGCTATCTATTGTAGTTTTGAACATATTGTATTTTCCGTGCTAGTTTTTTTTTGTCACCCACAAGCGGTGTCTATGTATCGCTTTTTTTGTTTGTTTTCCCCGCCGCTGTTGTTTCTGTTGTTGTTTCTGTTGTTTCTGTTGTTTCTGACCATGAAGGATGTAGGGCTCCGTCAAGTTGCTGAGTGCAACATTTTACCCGATTTTCCGCCATAACGGTGTACCTTTATGGAAATAAACTTCAACTTTCAGAGCCATCGGGGCTGTCTGGGAGGATGGTGTCCATGGTGCATGAGGGCTCGCGTCCGCAAAGAAGGAAAAAGGGAGAAAACCAGGTGGTGGTTTGCGTAGCGGTATTGTACGCAAAAGTAGCGAACGGAAGCACCACGTCCCAGTTAGAGTGGTCTGAAGCTATGTATATACATGGCAAGCATGCATGTCACCAAGCGTGCGATTGAATCGTTCCGTCAAACCATTTGGCTGCCGGTGGTAGGCAGTACGCGTCCGGTGAAAAATCTTGCATTGAGTGAGAAGAGCTTCCAGAACTTCGGACAGAAACACTCGTCCTCTGTCGCTGAGAAGCTCCTTAGGGGAACCATGACAGTGATGAAGGAACAGGGCCATGTCGCGTGCCGTAGCGCTGGGAAGCGCGGCGTTTCCGCGTATAGCGCGTAATATGGTCTACGGCGACGATAATCCACGTGTTCCCAGAAGGCGTGAATGGGAAGGGTCCGTAAAGGTCCATTCCAACCCGATCAAATGGACGCGATGGACACGGTAGAGGTTGCAAGTCTGCTTCAGGGTTCGGACGGGGTATCTTGTGCCGTTGTTGTACAACCACGGATGTACTTTTGCACAAAACTATACTTCATGTCGAAATGCACAAGACTTCAACCGCCCCCAAGAATTGTCATCGACGTACCAGTTGACGGTCTATGCACAGTCGCACTCGTAGATACAGGAGCCGCTATTTCTGTAATAAGTGAAAAACTTTGTCGCTCATTGAAAAGAGTTACCACTCCCCTCACAGGCCTTTCGCTTCGTACCGCCAGCGCTGAACAAGTTGAACCTTTTGCGACATGTACAGCGCGTGTCATTCAAGATGTCATTTATCCCATTGAGCTCGTCGTCCTGGCCTCGTGTTCCCACGACGTTATCCTGGGCTGGGATTTCCTGTCTCGTCATCACGCGATCATCGATTGTGCCGGTGCCGAGGTCGAGTTATCTGCTCAATGTGATGAGACTTTGTGCGATGTTTCGGGTTCGTCCTCTTTCCTCAGCAAAATCATTATCTCCGAAGACGCTCATATCCCACCGTACAGCTCTGTTCTTGTACCTCTGTCTTGCTACTCTCTCTCTTCGATGACACGGTTCTGTTTACTCCCTCCGAGGTATTCCTCAGCCGGAAAAACCTACCGCTTCCTTTTGCAATTTTGGAGCTCCAGTCTGGCTCCCCATCCATGTGGATTACGAATCCGACCCCCTGCCCTTTCAGTTTGCTGCGCGGCGAATCCCTCGTCAATATTGAACTCATAGGCTCCATTCTCCACTTCGACGATGACGAGAGTGCATCTGCCCTGGACATCAACGCTCTCACCACTCCGTCCTCCTACGCCCATCCGCTACCCGTCGACGCTTTCGCCTCTTCATTGGACAGCAGCTTGAACTTAACGCAACGCGCACAATTGCTCGCATTGCTAAGCGCCTTCCATTCTTCCTTTGACTCGCACCAAACTGCCCTAGGACGTACGTCAACTGTTGCTAATAACATCGACACTGGCGCGCAGTCACCCTTGAGCCAGCATCCATATCGGGTATCACCACCTGAACGCAGCGTCATTAGTGAACAAGTGGACGACATGCTTCGGCGAGATGTCATCCGACTGTCGCAAAGCCCGTGGTCATCGCCGGTATACTCGTCACTAAAAAAGACGATCCATACGTTTTTGCGTTGTCTGGTTAACAAGGTGACCCGCAAAGACGTCTGCCCATTACCCCGCACCTCTACAATATCATGTTACGCGGCATCAGGACACGAACAATGAACGATTACGAACAATCTATTTTCACTATTTACAAGCGGCCATGGCCGAGTCCGCTCAGTCTGCACGCCCGCCTTTTCCTTGTCGTCTTCGACGCCGGCCGGGCTATGGCACCATGGGGCATTGTCCATTTGTCCCGTGACACTACCCCACGGGCAAAGACGACCACCCCGGTCGAGGCCACAGTGACAAGGTACGAAGGAGGTGTTGTTGATTCATTTCGCCTGCGAGGGTCTGTGATCATCGGCGCTCGAGTGCAGGCCGCAATGGTTCACGCGGCTGCGTATGGGTTGAGCGCCATCGCAGAAGACGGGTGCTGTGCGGCTGGGGATGCCTGTGCGATGTTCCGCTTTGTTACTAAGGCCTCTCGATTGGGCAGTTCCCGGAAGCTCCTGGTCGACAAGCTGTTGCCCCAGTGCCTCCATTTCATAGCGGCAAAGCTTTTACCGTCGCGCAGAATCCGACGGAAGTAGCCAGCAGCGAGCAGGATGACGTAGACGCGCAGCCGGAAAACTGGACGTCGACACTTGCGGTGAGGATGAGATGAGATGAGTATAAACAGTGAAGTCCTTGCCGCCGCGGATGATTGGGTTGGTGAAGGCTGGTCCCCCAACATCGACGCCCACAAGGCCACGACTAACTCGATGAGGGCACTGGGAACCGCGCCGCACGAAGGGGCTGGGGAAGCGGCATGGTCTGCAGGTCTCGGCTGGGCATGATCGGCTGGTCTCGACTTGACATCATCGTCATTGACGGGCTGGGGACATGAGGCGGGGGAACTTGGTCTAGAGCCATGGTCGCGGCGGGGCTGGGGCTTGCAGACGCGGCCTGCGTACCCACGACAATTGCGTCCAGCCGTGACGCTATGAAGCTGGGGCCAGGACGGGGATGATGACGCCGCACTCTCCACCAAACTGTAGTGTGGTTTATTTAGAAGGCAAAGGACCAGAGAAGATCAAGCAACAGAGGCGGTTCTTGCTCGAGCAGCCGAAGAAGCGGGGAAGCCAGAGATGATCACGATCGCGCTGGGCATGGTGCGCGCTTGATGCATGGGGATTGTCCGGGTTCAGCTTGGGTTTCGGCCTGAGCTTGAATCATTTGACCTGGCGAATGATAAGTTGGTCGAATGATAAGTGGGAGGAAAAAAGCATCGAATCTTTGAGCGTTAAATTGGCGTGATATATTTTATGAAAAAGACAAAGTCGTGCTATTTTCCTGCGAACAGACTATAGGTTAAGGATAGATTTCATGGAAGTGACGCTAGCCGTACGAAAATGGTTAGATAATATGAAGCGTGCGGAACGATTCTGGATGGCTTCGATATCATGAAGTAGCGAGTTGATATGCGGGTCCCAGATCGACGACGCATACTCGAGCTTTGGCCGAACCATTTCTGTAAAACGAGTTTTATATCTGTTGAAGCAAGAGCAAAATTTCGCCGTAAAAAACCGAGCATGCGGTTAGCGTTACTTGTGATCTGCTCGATGTGCGCTTGCCAAGAAAAGTTATCCAAGCGTGCCTGGTGCGTGGGCTTCCAAAGAAAAGTAAAAGGAAGGGTACGGGAGGTTAGGGCCCATTTTTACAGCGAAGCTGTGTGCCTCGCGTTGCTCGAGATAGTTTGGTGCGTCCGTGTGCAGAAAGGAGTTGGAAATGGAGAGAATGAAAGCGACACAGCCGCTCGTGTGCCTTCGCAGAGCAAGAAGCAAAAAGAAAAAAGTCAAGAATAGAATGAATGCAGCCGCTCACGCGTCTCGTTCCTATTTGCCTTTCTAAGACTACGTGAGCATCTGAAACACGAACGCTCAATGCCACGCCACTAGCTTTTGTGTGCAGAGCGAACAGCACAACATGTGCACAGACAGCCGCCGTTCGCGAGGACACTGGTCTCCCAGCGGCCGTCCTGGATAGATGGCCTGTTAAGAAGACCCCCGAAGATCAGTGTGCTCACGACGATCGTGTGGGTGAACAGCGCAGGCAGTGTATACCGACGCCGTCGATTATAATCGACGGCATCGCACGGCAAGCACCGACCAAGATCGCTCTCGTGAAGTTAGGCGTAACCGGCAAGGGCTGGCGGGGTATTTTCTCGCGTCATAGAGTCCGAGTGTAAGCGACATGCAAGACAAAGGGATGACGGGAGCTTGGAAACGGACAGCGCTACAAAGAGGAGCAGGTATCGCGCTTCGAAGATGCAAAACTGTAATGAAGACAACGCAAAATCCAAGCGTCCATTTCTGAACGATGAATTCGGACACACGTGCAGTATATGCGATCGTTCGTGACACGCAAGTGGTTTTGTCAAGATGGCGAGTGTGAAAGACACGCAAAAAAAAAAAAAAAAAGCGGCGTTGCAAATTCTGAGCGAGGCATTTACAGACATGAATATCGCAAAAGTTTGAGTGGGAAGTGAGACTTTCTTCTCAGAGACAAAGTCCCACTTCTTTCCGATACGTTTGGTTACACCCCCAAACGGCTGTGCACCATCTGAAACTAAATGCTGCCGAAGAGCGGCTAGTCGTGCCGCGACTTCCGTTCATAGACATGTGGCGTCTATGAACGGGGGGGGGGGGGGGGGGAGGGTGTGTGTGGAAAGTATCGCTGGCATCCACTTCTGTAGAATAGGATGCCTGCTCGGTTTTTTTGTTTGTTTGTTTTTGCAAAGCCACTTCACCACTATCAGTGTCACTGGTGGCTGCGATACACGGTAGCCAAGAGCCAGGGGGTGCAGCAGGGAGGGGCTCCCTCCGCTTCACCTGGTGCACATTGCTTTTCCTCGAGTCACTGCCCTCGAGTGTATATTCCGCGGCGGTGGAGCTATGGATTTTACGGTGTCTTAAAACGTTTTAAAAATGGGAAAAAGGCGGTAAAACTGAGACGAAAGACAGTTCCGACGCAAATTTAGGATGAAATTTTGAGTGCGTATGAATATATGTGGTGGAAATTGTGCGCGCTAAAGTGTGTTTCAGGGTATAGCGGCAGTAAAACGAGAGCTGCGTCCACCATTCGTAACCGTATGGCCGGTATTCAGTGGCGTGGAATGCATGCAGGCAACCATGCGAGTGCGCCGCCATATCTGTGGCCAAGCGTCTGTTGCTAGGCGACGTTGTGCGCACGGCCCCCAGATTAGATCCCCCTCTTCTCCTCCATGCAACCGTGTGAGTGCGCCGTCACTCGTTACGTCGGGCTCCGCGGGATGGCGGTACTTGAACATGTCCGTGGCGCATCGGCCATGTCTGTGGCCGTTTCCAGTGTTGCCAAGCGAAGAAATTGACCGCTAAAATTTTCAACGAATACCATCTATACGCAACATGCAAGGCCGCTGACTATTGTAGCGGCATTGCAGCAGTAGCGGTGCCAGAGATCGGTTTTGGGGGGTAGGGGGGGGAGATTTTTTTTGGGGGGGGGGGGGGGGGGGGGGCGAGGCGAATAAAGAATCGCTCCCCTCCTATGCGCCAATTCTGCGGAGGTGGTGATAACCATGGAGGCGTGTGCGCGTATGCGGTGTAACCCACTGGGATTTAACTTCGCGCAAGTGGAATGCTTAATAAAAAACTAAAAATAAGAAACTGAGGACCTCTTTGGGGAGGGCGACCGCCCCCCCCCCCCCCCCCCCCCCCCCCCCTTGGGACCGCCACTGCATTGCAGAGTATGGAACACCTCACTTCTCGCACACATGGCTAGGACGTCTTCTGCACCTTCTTTGTGAGCCCGCATTTGGAAAGTTTCTGATCGTAACCTAAACAGCGTGGCTGTTGAATTCTCAAACGTGCGCAACCGACCTACAAAACGCAACGCGAGCAGTGTAGCACCAGCTTGACTGGCATTCGGCTCCGCGCAGTTGAGAGCGTCGAATTAGAAGCGCTCGGCATGCTGTGCTTTCGTAGACGCCGTATGGACTTTCGTAGACGCCGTATACGTTTAATTATTGGAAACTTTGATCCCTGCTAGGCACTTGTGTTTTGTCTCAAATGGCCGAAGAGTTCCTTTGTGTTTAAAACTGATGGCACACATGAACGTTTACACGTGTAGCAGTGCTTGTGTGGCTATATGAACCACTTATTTGTAGTCACGATTTTCGCTGGGTGCTATTTTTTGCTCCTTCACGGCTCTTATAAGTTGAAATAGGCTTTGGAAATCGGACAGAAAGACAGTGAGAACAAAAAAACAAAAAAAAGACAGGCGCAAAAATCTGATTTGGTTCGACAATTCAGGTATGCTTCGAAATAAAGTATCCACGGCAGAAAAACTGCACCATAACAGCTGCGCCCTATATTTCAACCCGAAGACTTGCCTGGGTTACGAAGAATATGCTTTTGATATAAAATACAGTTGCTTGTTAAACGCGCCGGAGAAACGTCTGGGCTATAGCATGAGCTGCGCTGTATATAGTTTAGGGCTACGGATTCGTTTAGGACGCCATGGGTCCCCTGTAAACTTGAAACGCAAAGAAATGGTGTTCGACAAGGCATCGACCTACAGTTTATTGACTACAGAAATGGGAAGGGCAGGAAAAAATAACTACCCGTGAGAGGAGAAGTTCACGAAAGGACCCTATTCAAATTTTCAGACGTGTCGAATCAAATTGCATTATTCACGTCAGTGCATGACAGACGATCTAATTGTGAGCACCTGGGTCTCTTCCCCTTGCACGAAAATTTGATTCAATTTACCTCGGCCATTTATGTTTTACGGTGGTTTTGGCTAGCAATTGAACACTCTATTTCCGAAGTGGCATACACGGTAAATGGGACGCACTGTCTTTTTACCCGCAGACAATTTTGGAAAGCTGTGTCCTAACGGGTGTGAACCCCCGGCCATATTTTGTCGGAGATGGGATTGCAGCACGAGTAAGCATTGCGTATGTGTGTATATGACAGAGCAGGGGAAGAAAATAATGTACGCTGATTGCACGGTCGAAGAAAAAGTAAGCCGGCCTGCCGAAATAGATGCGGGAAGTGGAACACCTCTCGACTACCCTCTTCCGTCTGCGTCTCTGCATAATTGGAAACCGCTTGCACTAAGGCCCGTGCAGCTGCGAAAAGCACAGTTAATTTTTTGCACTCGCTCGACATAGACTTGACGCGTGCACCAAATTTCTTGAAAAAAAAAGAAAAAAAAAAAGATGAAGAAGAGGAGGAGGAAAAATGGTGGGCTGTAAGGTAAACGAGTTACGCTGTCTATTCAGAGCTAGTTCAAAATCGCTATTACGGAAGTTGTGTGGCTGGCGCTCGCGTATACGTAACCCCAACAAAGGTAACACAGTTCTATATTGCTGTTTTACGAACCGCAATCGGGAACACAGAAGATTGATCATTTCGAGAAACATTGATACTCAGTTAACGATATATTACAGAAAAAGAGGCGAGAGACGGAACACCATTGGTGCGGCGCGTTTTGGTTTTTAAAAGCTCGAGAAGTCGGACAACGTACTTTATAACTCCGAATCCAAATTGGAGCACGAGGTGAATCCCACAAAGAACGCTCTAATGATTCTATTTTCTCTCGCTCCTTTGGCATCCGTGGCGATAACTTGCTATCTCTCGATCTATTTAATACCAAACACTACCCTTAAAAAAGTCCGCGGGCCTGTATAGGGGTATGCCAAACAAAAAAAAAAGTGGCTGTGGGTTAGCTCAGCTAACCTTGGGTATGCAAAGCAAAAGCTTGGCTTAGTCTGTTTGAGTCTTGGTTCCACTTGGTTAACACGCGATGTAGCTGTATTGCCGACCACTACTCAACGCCGTTCGGTCCCGTGCAACGCTCACAGGAGGAGGCCCGCCTCGCTTTCTTTCGCGGCGAACGCGGTGTTCCTCTTCGCCGGGCGCAAGATGAGTCACGTAGCCCGAGACGACCCAGCGGTGCATGCGTGGGAGGCGGCGGGGTGTGTCGGCTGCCGATCAGCTGAACGCCCGCAACCGCGCGCCACTCAGCTGATCAGTTGAGCAGAACGACTGAAAACGGGGCCTTGTGCGCAGCTCCGAAAGCGGGCCCGGCGAATCACGCGATGCTCTTCACGAGGTGTGTCGCAGTGAGTGTGTCTGAGGTCAAAAGGTGAATTTGCGCATCCGCGGCGAAACCGCTGGACGAAAGTAGTAAAGCTTTGCTTAAAAGAATATCCACTATAATTTTCATCTCAGTGCTTATGAGAATAAGTACGCAGACTGAAACCTGGCAAAAAAAAAAAACTGCTAGTGACACTAATATGCCACTTGTAAAGATCCCCATCATGTAGGATCCACGCCACCTCGGTGGCCTCCCATTAACATTGTTAATGTTTTTTTTTTTACTATCATACACTGGGCCTTGTATTCAGAAGGGATCATTCTGAGCATATTCGACGCGGATTTTTTTTTTTTTTACCGATACCGCCGGTCAACAACGAGGTGCAAGCAAGATATCGAAAACCCGGAGCTGTATGGTGCAAAATTATCGGTAACTCTGGGGCCGCACCATGTTAGAAATAACGAAACTGCTAAAATTAGCGTGAATTTCCCGATACAAGCCACACCGTGTTTCTAGGCAGGATAAACGTATAACCGCACCAAAATTAATTACACATACTCACATTTTCGTTAAACTCTAATTTAAAGAAGGCAGTAACCTCCCACACATTTCGGGCGAACCGGTTGTCACGGCCGTGATGTGAGCGGTCGGTACTGTTTGCGGCCCAAGACATATCGACTTTGCTCGCTCGATGTCCAGAGCTGTCACTCTATAATCGCTCTGTAGTCCATTGCAACGCGCACAAGTGAGCGATCTTCGGGCGATCAGTGTTCAAGCGGTAGCGGGTGCTAAAAGGCGGCGCCCGCAATGGTTTAGTGGAGAAGCTTAAGGCGAACAACGTGGACACGATATTGGCACGACACGAACAACGTGGAGATGTCGGTGACCGGCATAGCTATGACAAAGCTTCTCAGAGAGACCCGCGCGGCTGGAAGGAGACCAGAAGAACACGAGAAATCCTGCAGGTAACTGGGCGGTGCGGTGATTCAGATGATAACGTGTTTTCTGCGGGGTTTGAGGCGGAGAGCTGCGTACGTGGGCGACCGGATGGGCCAGGTGAGCGCGAGCGATGGCATCAGAGGCGTACTCGGTAGGCGAAGCATCGAGCGGGCCGCAAGGTTCCTAGTGGCAGGGTGGGCTCACGTCCACGGAAAGGGAGGGAGAGAGGGAAGACGAAACGTGCTCCTTATTAGAAGAGGAAGCTGACATTTACTCCGGCATGTCACCGCCGGCGTTCTACTCGGCAGGGAAGGAGGAAAGAAAGAAGGGAAGCAAGGGGGTGGGGGGGATAAAAAGTGGTGAAAGTTCAGTTGGTGTGGAAAATTCGATGAAGTGGAGTTTCTCCTGATAATTATACAACGCCGCTAGTGCTTTGCGCTGAGACGAAGGAGTGAGCCATGAACCAAAATGTACTTTGAACCCGTGCTGGGCTAATACAGTCGATTATCTCCATCAGGCGGCACCTTGTTTGTATGTAAGCGGGTCACTTTAGCACCAGGCGTTCCACGGCTTCGGTCGATCGGCAGTCGTCGCAGGCAAAAAGGGATCGTATACGCGGTCCCGCCAAGTTGAAAGAGGTACGTCTTTGTGAGCGCCGAGTTGAGACGCAGTCGGAGGTAACCTATAGCCGCGCGCAAGTTGCTCCGGTATTCCCTAGATGAGCCCAGCGTCAAGGTGGAGGAAGAAGGCGTGATGGCGCTTCATTTCGTTAAGTGTCAGGTAAGATAATGCTTCGCAAGCAGCTTCATCCACCTGGGAACGTCTGCAGAGAAAATAAAAGGAAATGAATGAATGAATGAATGACTTTATTGATATAAAAGAGAAAGGAAAAGAGGTTGGGGGAAGAGAACAGGTTTTTTTTTTATTGCATGTAAGTGCACTTACCCCCGTATTCTGAATTCTCCCCTACTCGGACCTCCAGCCAAGCAGGTACTTGAAAACGATTTTCGCATATAAAGGCATTGCCGCATACTCCACTCAGCGGAGTTGAGGAAACACATGAGCCCCGTGTGGACACGAAGAGGGAGAGTTGAGTCGAAAAAGAAACAGGTTTTTTTTTTTCTATTCGACCCATTCGTGAGTCGAAAAAACGTCGGAGAGAGTCTGTCCGACTTGCAGGCAAGAAGAACACGAGACTGCCTCGTCGGGCTGAGTCGGCGACTCGGCTGGACGCGAGGAGCTTAAAAGCTCATTTTTCCGGGAAATCTTCCGCTGCCGTCACTTCCATTCTTTGGACGGGGTTCATATAAACGCCAGAGGAGTCGAGGTAAGCTGAACTCGCCAGACGATTCGACCTTCCCTCGTCTATAGTCTATGTATCCGGGGCTATGGTGTGGAGGACAGTCGAAAAATACGCCCAAAAGTGATTTGTAGGAAACCTCAAGTGTCCAGCGGGGCTTCCTTTACTGTCAGGAGCCTTCTGTGTAAACGTCCTTTAACACACCGTAGTAATATTCCCATTAAATTTTCCTCGCATTCACATGTAGACTAATTAAATTAAAACGCACATTGTCATACGACGCTGCCGCATGGCGTCGGCGTCAGGTTGGCTTGGCAATCTAAATATGGCACGCAGTGTGTGCCTCAGCCCAGACGGGCCACCCTATCACATCGCGCGGTAACATGCCTCACGGCAATAAAATGCATCCGCTGTATATCGTAGGCGGCATTATATTAAACGGGTTCAAACAGATAAAAAAAGAGCCCTTGCTCTCGCATGCTTGTATGCATTAGTAAAACACGCAGCAGCGAGCCATCCCCCCCCCCCCCCCCCTCCCACCGTTTTTTTTTTCCCTTAAGAACGAACGCATACAAGCATACGTTCTGGAAATAAACATGCGAGGCAGTTTCAAGTTGGCGTAATTCCGCGGCTGCTTAGCTCAGCCCGAAATTAAATGTTTTCGTGTAAATACGACAGCCGATCCGGAGATTAGAAGCAGAACGAATCGGCACGATGTTGCTAACTCCGCGGTCGCCAGCCTCCGCGGTGACGCCGAAGGGTTCCAGCGGGCCGTGCATCTTCGCTCCACCCTTCGGATGGAGGAACAACGCAGCAAGATAAAGCACACCCACGTCGGGGACGCCGCACGACTTTAAGGCGGCCGCCTTTGCCATTCACCGGTGGCTGCAGCCTCTGCTGGCAAGAGCAGTGGGGAAGCTTATACGCCGCGCAGCCCGTAATGCCAATAAATTGAAAGCGCCGACACAGAGGATCTCGGCAGATTGCCTGGCGGGAGCGCCGAAGCCGCTTCCGACCGGCTGGTCCGCATTAATGCGCCAAAGCGGCAACGCCGATCGCCGATAGACTCGTTCGGCCTCCCAGCGGCATGCCCGTGGGCGCGCTGCAGGAAACGCGGCGGCGACTCCCGTGCGGGAAGCAGCCGCGATTCCTGGCGGCACGCTGCGCGGTTTCCCCCTTTGTTTGCCGCCGAGTTTCTCGCGGGACAGATAAGAATGTTAGCCAGTGGTCATGAAAGCGCCCAAGCGGTCTTACTTGAAACAGAGGAACGAGTTTCAGTGGCCCTAACCACGAGTAAACTGGACAGCGTTGATAGCTGACCATTTTTTAGGAGGGGGCGGGGTGGGGGCGGTTCTTGCATGTCGAACGGGTGTCACGATTTTTGTGGCACGCTGGAGATCTCCGACGTGACGCGATTAACAGTAAGAAGAACAAAAAGAGGAAGAAAAATGGACAGAAAATAAAGTGATTTGCTACATCGTTTCCAGCACAATAATATGATATACGGTGGTGTGATCGGAATATTTAATAACGCCGACGGCAGTCGTAGCTCACTCCCGAAGCTTTCGCTGCCACAGATGAGCGTGGGCTCCAGCACAGCGTGAACGCAGCCGAACTTTGTTCCGGCCTATGCGATTAATAACGCAGAGCTTAAAAAAAAAAAAAAAAAGAAGTAACATATTCCTTGGTGGTGCGTCTTATCAGATTTCTCTACTCCGTCGACAAACAGCCTACTTTTATCCCTTGCTGTTCTTGCTCCCCTACGACCGCAAACAAGACGTGCTTCTTAATTTTGGCCATTAAACTTTATATGTTAGGACAAAATTAATTGTCTATAAAAATTATGGCAGCGAAGTGAGTTGTCTTCATCTATAATTGACGGCAATAACCTGTTTACTTCGGCACGTGCGAGGCGCCAGTCCGAACAGTTCACACAAGGAGGAGCGAAGAAACATGGCCGGGCGCAATGCCGCTCCTGTACACATAACGAACCAATCAACGAGGCATGCAGCTTATACTTCGCAAGGCTAGTTTGGTATTGTTTGTTGTTGTTGTTTACCTCCTTTCTTTCTCGTCTGTGAGCCGAGGTGTGTTATCACTCGCTTTTATTTTAGAAAGAAGAGTGCTCATCCTGCAAAAAAGAGGATTGCTTCACATTTAAATGTCTGCTCAATACACATTTCTTCCTGGGCCTTGCAAGAATAGTTTGGGCCGAGGCATGTTGGTCTATATCATCAGATGAACATGCCTAGATATTTTGCAGGTATATGATCACTCGGGATCAGAAACTCCCTAGAAAACTAGGAAAAGCAGCCACAAAACGCAAAAACTGCACTGCCGCAGCATGTTTTGTACTCTGAGTTGGGGCATGATGGGTCGCGGATAGCTTCATGGTTGCGGCTGTTGCTGTAAACAGCCTTGGGAATGCCTGCGGATCTTCTTCATAGCAACGCACGTATACATGGCCCATTGAGCGAGCGAGCGAAGTATACGTCCAATCGCGAGGGCCCACATACGCAAAAAATGTGGTCTGCGTCAATCGTCAGCATGAATCTTCTGCGTGGTGCAACGTTTTGCGTATAACTTTGGCGCGTCTCCATAGCCCGGGCAGGTTTCATCGGCAGGTAAAACCCTAATTCAGATTTCTTTCTAAAATCGCGTTGTTCCTTCTGTATGTACTTCCTCGCAGTACCACGGCGCAAATGGGGCGAACGCTCGTCGAAGCCTTCTCAAGTTGGTCCGTGACGACTCTCTTTGTGTGCCGCCATTCGCCTGCTGCCAAAACTCGGGGAAACCGCCAATTTCGGTCACTCATCTGAGCACGTAGGCACTGCAAATGGAGCGAGGAGCGATTGAAGTTTGCATCGACGGAGAATGCCGTCTTCTGAACCTGTGACCATGCCCTTGCCACCATCAGTCTCCTTTGTCACACCCGCTGGGTCGTGTGCCTCACGGCGGTAATTACTGCGCCGACACACAGGCCTCGGGATAGGCAGCCAACCTTAATAACTCCTTGGCAAGAAACTTGCGTGTACATTAGTCGTACGCTAGCAAATGTTCGGCAGGCAGATGAACTTCGCCCTTCCCGAGAAGTATACATGGCGGTAATTACAACGCCAACACACAGGCACTGGGCTATACAGCCTAACTTAACGAGATTTTAGGGGAAAAAGCAACACAGAAGAAAACCGGCATACCCCACTCTAATCCGTGTCTAATTCGCCTAAATGGATCCTGAGGGTATTGAAAGTAAGTGATAACAAGTGAACAAGCATGAAACGCAATCGATTACTGTCTGGTGTTTGTAACCTTTCTAGAAATATTATTGTAACTGTCAACTGTATATTTTTCAATGTGTCGGAAGAAGTCTGAATAGCGTAAAAAGAAAAACATAACCCGATGGAGATGTTTCCTGGGTGAGCTTTCTTGCGGTGACAAATAGTATTGTTCGAATTCTCTTATTTATTGCTTTAAATCATTTATTAAACTTCACTCCTATATATTAAGCGCACCACCTTTTTCCCTGTGCAAGATATAAACATAGCGAAAATCAATTTTATTTGCACCATGAGATGAAGCGCGAAAGACGTAAACACGGGATAAATGCCCCGTGTTTTTGTTCCTGTCCCTCTCCTAAGCCAGCTTAAGTGATATTCGCATTGTCGTCCCGACAGCTGCGACTAGTTTTCATGCGAGGTACTTTTTAGAGGGGGAACTTTTTCTCAACGAATGTCTGTCGACATGTGTCCGCCTCGCGGTATCACGGCGCATGCGCTGCAGCTCAGGTAGTAAATAAACAACATTATTTTGACACCTCAGATGACTGGGGGATCGATCACTAACCCACAGCTTCTAAAGCGGGAATCGTAACAACCCGTTCATTAGCCCTCGCTGATAAGTTTTGATCGCAGGTTTTAATGCAAAGGCATCAAACGGCGCATGCCGAAAATCCGCCTTCCGCTGTCGGCGTCCATAGCAGCGAAACGGCTTCTAAGATGGCCTATAGGGGGCAAAGCAAGTAATTGAGGTGAAAAAAAACAACGATAATTTGGAACTAGGTGGGATCTCAACCCAGGGCTTCCGGAATGCGAGTCCAGCATGCACTGCCGACGCCACTTCGGCCCATTGGTTATAGACGGCTAAAGCTGGACCTAGTGATTGCGTTGTTACCTTCGACTTGGGAAAGCGTTGGCAACAGGTACATGCGGATCGATGTACAATAAGTTTGACGTCGTTGGGCTCAACGCTCAGGTCTCACGGTAAGGATGAACATAGGTCTGACAACGTGTGCCTACTCAGGTGGATTGACCTGAATTTGCCCCTGGCTGCGACGTGTTCCACTGCGTGGGCATCGAATTCAGGCTAGCAACAGTCTCCAGTGAGCCAGGGTGCTCTGCGCGGTATACATACCGTACCGTCTGCGTCCTCGGCAACGTAGGAAACGTCGCCGTCCACGCAGGTACACCGCATCTGAAGCAAAGGGACCGGAAGAACGCAGTGAAAGGTACGAACTGGCCGGCAGCGAAATCCACTATCGTACTGTTTGAAAATATGTGCAGTTGAATTCGAAGCAACACAGTCCAATTGATTACGGTACGCAGACAGCATGTGTAAAGGCTGAAAAATAACCCGCAGCAATTCAATCGCAAAATTCGGCACCAGGCTCCGCAGCAAAACTCGAAAACATTATACAGCGTTCCGGCGTTCAACGGATATTATTGCTTTTGCGTTCAGAATTCATAAAAAATGCTAAGGCGTCTTTGATTTTTTTTTTCATTTATATTTCGTGGCCAGTTTTACTGTTCGGGAGGCGGAATAGGAACTCATCATGACTTTTAAGATTTTGCCACAAACGGGAATAAGAACGCTAAAAATACATGCCGTTGTGGCTCCAGCCCCATGCACATTCACAAATGACACATAAGCCCACGAGGGATAAACCAGAAATGGAAACGCGAGCACTTTCCGTGCAGTATCTGCCCCGGCCGATAGCCACACACAGCACTTGCGCGCGCTCTGGTTTTTTGTTTTTTTGTTTTTTTTTTTGTTTTTACAGCGAAGCTGTATGTATACCTACCTTCCGGGGGTCGTCCATGTCCGTCCGCCTACGCGTCGTTTTGACACGAAAAAATGTTCGTCTCCAGTTTCTCGCGAATGCTCTATAGTTCTCAATGTAATGACTACACATTGAAAAATACACAATTCGCCGCTAACACGACTCTATCACAACGCTGAGTTTCATTTACTTGTCATAATTAGTGCACCGAGAAGTTGTAAACGTTAGAGAATTCCCGTCTGTTGTCAATACATGGTCGCCTACGGAGGGGTATGGTTATAGAAAACGGCTGTGTAACCCTTGTTTTGCCATAACAATTACCAGCTCAGACAACGCTAATATTGCGCCGAGGTTTCCCTACTCTTCGTAATTATGTAGTTCACATTTAAGCTGTAAATATGGTGCAATGGCCGTTTGCTGTTAATGCATGGGCTTCTGCGGGAGGGAAACGGACATCGCCATGTTTGTACCCTAGAATAAAAGCCTAGTCCTTCGAAGTTTCATTCAGCTAATTAACTAGGAAGTATGCTGAATCGTAAATTACAAAAAAATTACTCCCACCTCCCCTCGCGGGAATCCCTGTGTAGATGCGACGCATAGGTGGTTCCGTTGTTGTTTCCGTTAGGTTGATTCTCCCATCGCGTGAAACGTGCCGTGAACCCCCTGCCGCGGCTATGACGCAACACAATCCAACACAATCCACTTTAATCCAATCCAATCCAAATCCAATCCAATCCAAGCCAAGCCAAGCCAAGCCAAGCCAATCCAATCGAATCCAATCCAATGCCCCTCGCGAGAGATTGTTCGCTATCGGAGAGGAGAGGGGGTGAGCGGCGGAGAGCGCAGCTCGCGCGGCGAGGAGAATGGGGGAGGGGTGTGGACGGACAACGACAACGCCGTATGGAGGGACAAGGCGATAAATGAGATGCCGTCGCATCTAAAAAAAGCGTTTTGCCTGTGCATATTACAGATGCGTCGATTGAGGTAAAACACAACACAGCATCGCTGCTCACAGGGTGGAATGATTGGTGATTTTTTTTTTCTGTCTCGTTTTAAAGAGACCTGAAGACAAAATGCAAGTTTGGTTCATCAAAAGACTTCTTTGTCCCGATAACAGCGATGCCAATTTTATTGCAAACTTCAAATAACAAATGGAGATATTAAAGAAAAAAAGATGGAGCAGTGGCTACTCACCAGCCACTTTCTGTTGATTTTTGTGTGACGTCACAGAATCTTATTCTTAATGGGATCGGCGGCCTCCCACCTGAGCCCCCGCCAAGAAAAATGACTGGGCGATTGTAGTGGGGCCTCCAGTGACGTTTGATCGTATCAATTCAATGCTAACGAGCAATTAACACACTGATAACAGTTTTTAGTATTGCCCTTTAATGTCCTGCCCATATCACGCCCATATCACTGTGGAGCGAAATTTGAAAGTGCTTCATTTTCTTGTTTTTTTCTTTTTTCGGTTAAAAAACGCCTTTCATGGCTGGAATGGGGCCGAGTGGGTTACCAAAGGCCGGTTCTTTTGAATTGAACAAAGTTGTTTTTTGTCTTCCTGGTCCCTTAAAAGGCTACAAATACAGTACGTACCGTATAAATATTGCCCTTGGAGAATCCCTGTAACATGCACATAACTCTAGCTGTCACTGCAACTGGTCGTATCGCCTCTGGCTGATTACGAGTGAGCTTAATCTTTGCTTACGGCGAAAGCTGTAAATGGCAAGTGGGCAATAGCGGAGCCGTCACGACGCGCAATGGCCCCGCCTATGCTCTTTCGGCCACAACGCTGTTGGTGTATACGTATACGGTCTGCGGACGTGGCAGTGCGTTCTATAAAGCGGTGAAATTGACAGCTGTCGGAAGGCGAAGCCATCGCTGATGAAGAAATTGACAGTTCGGTGTTCCCACAAGATGGGCGCCCGTACACAGTCGATCGCAGTGCGACCAGCCATGGTCCGAATCGGCCGCAGCGCATGCAGTGACGCGTAGCATCCCTTGGCTTACCTGCCCCACAACGAGAGACCGCCAGCAACCCGAGGTCTGTTCAGCGGCCTCACCGTCCTGCAGCTTTCCGTCCTAATATAGAACACGTCGATTTTTTCATGCAAACTTCAGCTCGTCCGCGGCAGTAGACTGGAAGGGTGCTTGGTTGTACGAGCTTATTGGACGCAAAGGGATCATTACTCTGAAACCAAACACGCACGCAGACGGTGAGTTTTACGAGGCGAGGCACGTGCTGACGTTGGCTTTCCCACTACGTGCGTGGTCCCGTGCAGGTGGCAAGAGGCTTCCGCGCGGCGGCGCGCAGGGTGCTAATGGGAAGCCATTTGTCCCCAAAAGGTTGCTCCACCTGTTTCCGAGTGGGAGGAATGTCGTTCGGGGTGCCACACGCGGCGATTCGGCTTCGCCGCGAACGTGTCGAGAAGCGGAAAGTCATTAGACACCCGAGGCGTTTCCTGCGCCGAGATACACGGCGTGAATGGTGCATGATTTACGGATATTCTGATAGCTCCGCCGGGCTTGTCGCGGATCTATAGCACGGCCATAAACCGCGGTTTGTCGAACGCGGATTGATCAGCAACGTAGTTTTATCGCGGCTATTACACCTCATTATCGGCCAGTGAGAAGTGGGAAAAAGGACCGGCTCACCGAGGTGCCAACCAAGCAAAGCAAACTGGGAGCATGACAAACGGAGTAATGAACGCACTTCATGGCCAATAGATCAAGGGGAACTATAGTGCGAAGCTTAAGCTGACTCCTCGTTCGAGCTAATATATTTTTATTCCCGCCCAGCACTGGCTTCGGCCCGTGTGGCAAAAGGCACCGATTCGTGATCGTTTCGCAGCGCACTGTTCTAAAACGTCGCGTATGGGTTATTTACCGTTCGACTCAACAAACAAGCTTTAAATAGAAGCTTTAAATGGCTCGGCGAAAGGAAAATCCAGCGGTCCCATGTAGGCAGAAAACTCTTCCGGCGAAACCGCATCCGCATGCGCGAAAAACCAGGTTGGAGAGGAGTAAGAAGTAAGAAGCGATAGATTTGCTGGGTTTATAGATGACGTAATATATACTCTAGCATCTACCGTCATTGGTAAGTGGGAAGGGCCCATTTGAGGAGCAAAAAAAAAAAATAGTCTCTCGCTGCTGAGAGCACAGGCGCAGCGAGCTGCTGTTTCCTAAAAGCCCCGTGTAAGCACAGTTTGGGACCCGAATGCCGCGGAATGTCACATATATATAATAAGGTTAAGATTGAGTTGATAATATAAATTCGCTCATGAAGGCACGCACTCGCGGAGAAAAGCAAATTGACCTATATTCAAGCCGTGTGTGCTCGTGCGGGGACAGGTAGCGCTACCAGTGACCTACTCAATCATAAGTATGTATAACCATCAGGTTCCTATAAGTAATTAAGTCGGTTATCACGTCACCGTCAAAGTATACCTTTCGTTTTCTCCGTGTTTGGTCGTGTTGCAGCGGACCGACTGGGATGATTAAAGCACAGATATCAGGATACGACCATATTACAAATACAAAATCTACCTCAGAGTGTTTCGAATGCCATGCGAGGAATCTAGGCTATTGATGTTGCATATATCGCTCAACTCTGCATAATGTATATACGCCTTTCGGTGCACACTTTGCGTCTTGTCGAAAAGACAAACACGGCGGGAAGTGGATGTTAAGTGTATTTTGGGCTAGGACTGAAATTTGCCATTGTCATCACAATATGCACCCGTATCTGGCAGCAAAATCTATTGCTCCAGATTCGAGGTAGCGTCAGACGTTTCAAGCCTGAAACTTTGGGTCCCAAGTCACATATCCCTGCATCAATAGGCGTCCTAAAATATCAATTATTACTTTGCGACCGCCTTCTGGTTGTTCGTCCGACTACCGTGTATACAGACAACCCCTCTCCACTAAAAGGTATCGGTGCAAAATGTTTGCTGGAAGAAACTTCTCAAGGACAGACGTCTTTCGGAATTGTTCCCGACTATTCCTAATAAAGAGCGTGCTGCTCAACATAGAGCCGATGCAGTAAAAAAAAAAAAATGGCCTCGTATCTGCTCACTTCGCTGAAAACGTCGTCCAAAGACGATAATTATCTGCCGCCTCTGCTACAAAAATGTCTCTCTTCTCTCCTCCGCCAACCCCTCACGCTCTTCCCTTTCTGTTTCGCTCCTCCCACAATAAACACGGTGGGGCTTTGCTCAAGTCAAATCAAATTTCGCGCGTTTCATTGCTCGCGATCCCTCTATCGAAACCTTTGATTACTGTTGGACTTGGAATGCCGCCACGAAGTCTAGGCTTGGGCGCGAACGTTTTTGGTATTATTGGGTGGAAACATTGCTTTAAATATGTATTTTTTTTGTTTTCTGTCGCAAAAATCAAGCACACATCTATTATCGATTAAAGGAACACTTCGAGTACCAGTCATGCATTGATATTTTGCCTCAAATATGCCTAATGTTTTCTTTTTGCTCAACACTGTTGGCAAGTATGAAGTATGGTGCCAGATTCAATCATTTGTAAATGTTTTGCGTATATAAACCTCTAGTTTCCGTATGATTATAGCTTTTGGCCGGGTGGCTGAATCGACAGAAAATGGCAATCTGGCACTTGCAGCATAAACTGGTCGCGCTGGGGGAAGAGGCTTTCCTACTGCGTTGATCGAATCGTTTCATCTAGGTCGCCCATAACACTGTGAAATGGTGTATAGTCCCTTACTAAGGTGTAACACGTGTGTGCTTTCTATGGATCGGGGTCGCATGTTCAGGGGCCACGGCGCAGCCCAGTCTGGATGAATACGCCTCGACGTATGGTCCTATAGACGGGAGTACAGTGGTGAACTGGTGTGTGGGAACTGTCAGTGAGACTTTTAGGTTAAGTTCCATGCGTGAATTCCGGTGACTTAACCTTTAGCCGTGTACACCCAAGAGCAAAAGTTTACGAACCACGAAAGCAGCAATTTTGGGTTATTTCGCTGCCGCACGGAAGCCCGAGGTACTATGTCCGGTATTTTTCATTACTTAGTAACTATACGACATCTAGCACGCACACGGCAGTTTGTTCGGCTGCTACCGGGAGAGGAACAACCTAAAATTGTCATTTCCCTGGTCCGTAAACTTTTTCTCGTGGCTGTACTTTAGTCTAAATATCCATTGGGGCGGTGGACCTTGTTTTCGTGAGCTTGTGTGCTGTTCACTTTCTTCAGTAGCACATGGCATATATATCCTGTGCCCTGTCGACCCGCGTAGTAGCAAACTTCAGCGCGTCCTAGTTGTTACTAGATCTAATAAATCCTCTTTATGACAGACAGACAGACAGACAGACAGACAGACAGACAGACAGACAGACAGACAGACAGACAGACAGACAGACAGACAGACAGACAGACAGACAGACAGACAGACAGACAGACAGACCAATATATTCGAGTTTAAGTAGCCCCGGAAAAACTATCATCTCTAAAAGTTTGATAGGCACATTAGCCCGCAGCTCTTCACTCAGCTGTTTGAGCTGAAGTCAATGGAACTTTAGCGCACGCGAACGTGAAGCAACGAACCGACGACGCTCGCGCACGCTTAGTGGCGGGCAGCGCGTCCCGATCCCTCGGCGGCCAGACACTTTGTTCCCAGCCGCCGATGAAAGTATAGACGTACAAGACGAATTAGGCACACGCCGCGACGCGAGTCAGGGCATCCATTCGGCGTCATTAGGCACGATAACCCGCCCACTCAGCGATGCCAGAAGGCAGGGCTGCTTCCTTCACGAAAACCGCTCATCCTTCATCGGGGAATTACGCCTGTAATCCAATGTTTCCGGTGAGGAGAAAGAAAGCGTCGCCGCGCGGAGGAGTCTGCGAATTAGGTTTAAGCACACCTGTAGGCAATACTTTTTCGCCTAAAGCCGAGGTGTCTCGTGTGTGCCGTCAGCTGGAAGCGTCGGGCTTTGGGAAGCGACGAGCAGGATTTGCCTCGGCGTATTTGTTGAGCAGGGGACGCGCCTCCGTGCTCAGACAAACGGCAAATGTAAAGACATGGGAATGCTGGCCCCCTCTGCGGTCGGCAGTGCTTTATTCGTTGCGATGGTCGTGCGCGCAAAAAGACGAGTCGCGAAACTTGAATGCTGAAGAAGGCTTAGCCGCACTGCGAGCCACTGCTTCGTGTATACACAAACCGATGAGCTAGCTACACGAAAGGGGATTAGGATAGGAAGAGTGTGTAAACGGTCTAGCATGATGTATCTTAGTAATCCGCGCTTATATGCAGTGCCCACAGTATTGCGACCCAAGATGGACCGTATCAAGTCCCCAGTTTTAACGCCCATATATTCTCGCTCTGAATGCACGGTTTACGAAATTGGCTCGATGGCACTGTCGTTGCACTCAGTTATAACTGCACCTTTTCCGACACCTCGGCGTATCGCTCATTCTGTCCGCTGTCCATACAAATGCACGCCGCTTGCTCAACGCAATCAGGACCGGCCGTGTAGGAGATAACCCCAGTGGCCGTCCTGCTCTAGGCTAAGCTGGTTTTGTTTCGCCCCTCGGTGCACAAACAGCGCGACGTTACAGACACATGTTCTCTGCGCGGTCGGCGGCACTTTATTTTTAGGCGTACAGCTTCTTTTCGTCGACCGAGCAGATAGGCCTGCTTAGCGCCGACAAGGCCGCGTAAACCGGAGGGTCGCCGCGAACACACAGCCGGTGAGGGCGAGGGCGAAGCCGCAGCTCATCAGGCCGCCGCTGGGGCCACCCGCGGACTGGGAAGAAGTCCCCACGGCAGCGAGCGAGGAGGGGCCCCCCTCGTAAAACGATTACACGCGGCGCCCGTGGTCACGCCAATTCTCACGCGTGAGCGCGTGAAAGCTCTTTGGAAATAGGCAATTACGTGGCGTCATTTTTCACGAGTCGTTTTCAGATGCGTTTCGCGGATTCAAAACGGCCGGATAATCGAAGGAAACGAACGCAAGAGACGCGCGGCTCCGCCCCAGCTTCGCAACTGCGACCGGTCCCCCCACCCTTCGGCACCGTCGTGCCAAGAAGTGCCATCGGAGCGGGACCGCCGCCGCCGAGCTTATTTATAACGCCGCAAATGAAACGCGGGGAATCAGTGCAGGGAGAAATAATCACCGGACGAATGAACTGCACGACTCCGATGCACTGCCGGCTCTGGTGTGAATGGCGCGAGGCGTGCAGCACCGACAGGGCCGGCCCGTTTTACTTGCCGCTGAAGGGCTCGCCAGTCGAGCAGGGTGGCTGGCCTGCGGTTGGCGGCGAGTCGCCGCATTTCGGCCGGAGCCGCGAACGTGCGCACCATGCCACACGAAAAGCTTACATACGAGAAAGAAAAACAGAGAAATGCCTGTTGTAAATGCGCGCTCTAAACATTGCAAAGAAACTGTATCGCCCCTGTCCGAAACTGGTTCTCTTCTTGGTCCAGGCGACCTCTTAGCGAGGATTACGACCAAGTATCTCTACGAGCTAATATTTTCTGAAAACATGTTTCTTGGTGTTTTATTTTATAATAATATGTCACATCCTGCATTCCACTGTTAAATTTACATTCAGGGCGGAATGGCTGCCCCGATAGGCTCGTTCTGTAAGAATCGCCAGCACCAGGTCAGGTGCCTGGCGAAAGTTTTTGGTACAATGATACGATGATGGGATACCTACTACGAGTACGCTGATATTCATCAGCCTAGTCTTGTTTGTACAGAAGTTATTTACAAGGACAATCACTAATAGGATAAACGACAATCCAGATTTCCAACAATAGAGAAAACAGGCTGGGTGTTTTGAAAGGGCTACTGAACAATGGATGACATTAATGTCGTCGTTCAGGTAGTGAAGAAAAGTGCAGAGTATAGTAAACCCCCTTATATTGCGTTCCATTCTGTGCACACCGCTGCAGTACTTGGAGCATTGAAAGTTTAGGCAGCAGAACTTGGAAGAGACGTTAGGGAAGCACATGCGAGGAATAAAATTGCAGCCTGCCTGAAAAGGATGTTCAGAAATATCAATTGGGAGACATCAGGGATAGGAGTAAAATAAGGATACTTTAGGCACTTGAGATTTGCGGAAGACATCTTGTTGAGTGACTCAGAAGGACACCGGCAAAAATGCTTATGCCCAGGGGCGGATCCATGCTTTTTCTGAGAGGGGGGTCAGCTCCTATCAGTGATGATGATGATGATGAGCAGGAGGAGGAGGAGCCTTATTTATTCACTAAAATTTCGGGAAAGCAAAAACACAAGTAATACAGCAAGTCATCAATTCACCTTTTTCTGCGACCTGAGTGGTCATCTTCTTGGAGGTTTAAATTCAAAAATTAAGGGAGGGGTCAGGACATCCGGACCCCCCCTCTAGATCCGCCAATGCTTATGCCATTGCACTCAGAAA
This sequence comes from Haemaphysalis longicornis, assembly GCF_048455015.1. NCBI lineage: Eukaryota > Metazoa > Arthropoda > Arachnida > Ixodida > Ixodidae > Haemaphysalis > Haemaphysalis longicornis. The sequence goes on along the minus strand of NW_027526203.1, from coordinate 388,686,788 downwards.
GCTTCGTAATAAGATTAAGGATGAATATCAAGAATTCTAAAATGCTATTAAACATATACAGAGGCAGAAAGCCTCAAGATTTTAACGTAGTTAATAAAATAATTGAAGAGGTGGATAAACATAACGATTTTGGACAAGTTGTCAGTGCTGATATCAAACACGAGATATATATCAAGCGTAAAATTAATATAGGCGGGGGCATTCGGCAAGCACGCTCAAATAATGAACACTAGGCCGCCCTTACCACTGAAGAGAAGAGCATACAACCAATGCGCACTGCCGGTGATGAATTATGGGGCGTAGAATTATGGGGCCTTACTAAGAGCCTTGAAGGAAAACTTAGCTCATTCCAACGAGCAATAGGAAGAGCTTCGGGACAGGAAACGAGCATATCAGGAAACGAGCACTCCGTATCAGAGAACTCTGGTAAAGTAGGCATCACAGCTCAAATTAAAAGGAAGCAGTGGACTTGGGCTGGGCATGGACCACCAGGGTAACATAGAGGGAGCCGAGAGAGGGGACGACTCGATGTATGGATGAAACAAAATATTTGGAGGCAAACGAGGACTACGGCATCGAAAGGCAGAATCGGATGGATGAACATGCATGGGAGAGGCCTTCGTCCTGCAGTGGACACAAAACGGGCTGATTATGACAGTGAGGATGATTGAGGGGGTTACACTCTTGTGGCGCTCTCCCCGTTTTCACAATCTGTGTACGTTGGCGTTGACTAGTTGGACATACTATGTTTGCATATTTTCTCTCGGATCATTATTTTATATGCCCGACGGGAGCTTCCTAGAACCTCAGATTCCCTTCCTCTCTTACTTACCGTCACCCACTCCGACATTTAGAATCTCCATTTAAGCACTTTCTTCAGTAGTCTCAGGCGGATGCATATGTCGCCTGTACGGAATACAGGATAGATTATACACCACGTTGGGAAATAGTTATCTCGTCAAGTAAAGAAAAACAGGGAGCCAGTCAACACCAACCGCATAACGTCGAGCAAGGGTGACTTGGTGCCATATCTTGAATGCTTGTAACATGCGTGGAACGTCGTCACGCGTAATTAACTTGCTGCCATGACTCTCCTGAAATGCGTGATTTGGAGTGCGCGCATTTCCTGACCGTTCTCGCGCATCACGCCACCAAAGCTGAGCATCGGTTAGATGCCATGCTTGCAGAGCTTTACGCGAATTGCATGATCAGCTTGATGTTTACGTTATACAGCAGTTTTACGTGTTTGCTTCGAATATCCCGCAAAGAAATATTTACGGAAAAGCCACGTACGATATGTCTTTGAGCTACAAAAATAAAGACGGTAATAAGACTCGGAGGGGGTAGCTTCTGATTCTTGGTGCCTTTGCGTTTATAAGAAGCGATGACAGTATAAATCAATCGGTTTTTTTTTTTTTTTTGCAGAATGCTTCTCCCACGAGTATATAAGCCCATTTAGTGCTTCGTCTTTTTAAGGGGTGATAAACGTACGCAAATAAATGACATTGCAATAACAACACAGTTTATTTGAACCTTATGCGGGGTAAACACGAAACAATGTCAATGCAAAAGTTGTGTAGCGACTTTTTGAACCAGGCGATGCAATCCAGCTCACAATTAATGCAAGTGGAGCGCAACCCAGAACTGCAAAAATGACAGTGATCAGTTACCTTTTTTGGCGCAAATATAAGCAGAAACCTGATTGCAACACTGCGTGCTTATTTAAAACCCTAATCCCTGCGCTAAAAACATTATACTCAGTGATACGCAGCGTTGTCAAGGAGTCCCCCAGCGTACAGTGCGGTCAGTGACAGCTGGCTTGCTCGCACACGTTCCTTCCGATTCTTGCTGGTTAACTTCGTCGACGTTTGGCTCCTGCGAAATTCTGGGGTCGGAGAAGTGTGGGGCTCCGCATTCGGAATTTCTAGCCATGGCTGTCGATCTCGAAAACCTTCGTGAAAAATTTTAAACTGTATACCGAAAAGCAAACAACCAAGCATATTGTAATAAATTAGGGTTGAGGAATAATAAATACGTGACTCTTATAGCAAATATAATGCTTCGAAGCGAGGACGCGAGTAAACCGCATTCGAGGTCAGCAACTAGATCTGAGAGACGTGGGTACTCGCCTTCAGCCCTCTGCCGCACAAACCCAAGAAATGCGGCCGACGGCGCAGCTCGAAAGCACGTACTCTTGCAAGTGCATCCACACAGGGCTTCGCGACGGCCCGACAAGGGGCCGTACAAATACGGACAAGGCGCTTCGCCCGAGCACGGCATGGCACCGCGCGAGCGGAGTGCATGCGGACCCAACGAATGTACTAAAAGCATGGCGGCGTAATTTAACCCACTTCGGCATCAACAACCAAGTGTGAGGCTGCTTTTAACACTACAAAAGCACAAAGTCACAAAGACTACTGACTTTCTCGTTATAAAATTCATGACTAGCCAGGTCTTTGGTAGAAATTACGTTTGAGGTCCCATTCTCTCCATGTAGGTATCAACATCACTATTTATGCCAAACTGTTGGTCAGTAAATTTAATTTTATTATAAGCCCCCTACATCCTAACCATATGAACTTTCGTCGAACTGCATATAGCCACGTAAAATACAGCTTTGAAATACGGGAGCAATAGCATGGCGCGAAAGAAAGCTTGCGCCGGAAGCGTCACGAAGAAAGAGAAGCAGGTGAGGCGATGGAAAAATAAAAGGCCCCGCAATGGCAAACAAATAGCGTTATTCACAGCGGTTGCGAAAAGAAACGGTGGGAAACGTGCCGTGGAGCGCAGGGTCTATTTATAGAGTCGGCAATTTTTACAGAACGCGAAATGCTCGTTATTGGGTCGCGATTTTCTTCACTGCATCTTTTCGCGAAGAAGAGCCGTTGAGCTTGTGACACTTTTGATTTACCTATGATTCATTCTTTACTTTAAAGGGGCACTGAAGTGAATTTGTCAAGCTCCTGTTTTTGCTTGCACTGTGTAGACTGGACCAAATAAATACACTTTTCATTGTTTATCCGGTCGATAAGACGGTATGTGTTTTGTAAAGTCCGAAAGAAGAAAAACTACCATGCGCGGTCTACGGCGGCCGCACCAACTAAAGCAGTGACGTCCATACAAGGGGCTATGTGATTGGACGATGTCCAAGATTTAAATTAAAACCAGTTTCAGTTTAGGTTCTGTGAAATAACATGCTTGGCATCCGACGTTATCGTTGGGAAGGGGGGGTGGGGGGCATTCTCGATATCTCAGTAATCGGCATACCGCGCTTCTGCCATGTTATCGGCTGTGAAATGCATCAGACCAGCCTACCAGCACGGCTTGGAATAGTAACAATCACTAGCTCGTACGCAGTGGATGAACGCTCTCCACGTCACCGGAGACGCTCAATGGCGGTGCGCTTTCCCCCCACCTTTGGAGCTTATCGGGCTCGTGCCTGTATCGCAAGAGGTGTTCGCACCAGGCAAGGGTCGGCTGATTCGTGACTGTGCCCGAAAGGAGTCGGTGCTTATGGCAACACCACGCCAACGAGAACTCGCCAGTGCGTCAGTGTCAGTCTTCGGGCGTTCTGCGAACTCGATCGTGGAGCAATAAACGTTACAGCGCAAAAAAGGGGGAATGAGGTATCGAAAACATTGTCGAAAAACAAATAGATCAATCAAAAAAAAGAAACATGCGATATCGGGATCCAAACTTGGGAATTGCAAAACAACGTACCTCGTGCTCCATACCACTAGGCCATAAACCAGCGCTGCTACAGGCAGAAATATAAATTATATACTGTACAGCCTGTTTACATTTTTATTTAGTTTTAGCATTCCAAGCAGCTTAGACGACTACTTCTTGAATAGCGCTCGTGCAGTATGCATCCCCAAATTTCCACAAATATCTCACCTCTAGCGGCTGCATTCCTTAGGCGGAAAAGCGTTCGCAGATGTGTGTCGTGCTGCTGAGTGCTGTGCTATTTCACCCAGGGCAAAAGGTGCTTACCGCGTCTTGGTTTTACGCTTGGTTTTAATTCCTTAGTACCTATATTAACTTCGTTGACTCTTCTCCTGCCTTCTATTGGCCTTAGATTTTTCTACTGGCGTACCAGTCAGAGAAGCGTCGCATGTGTGCTTGTGTGGAGCGACTTGGACTTAGAGCTTGATACAATATAAAAACTGATAAACTAAAGGAACATTCTTCCAGTCACAATCGTGTCGTGGCTTAGATTCAACTTAGCGAACGAACTGCGGCGATCCGGCCCGACTAGGCGCTGGGTCGACTGATTCTCTCGTAGGGTCGGCGAGCCGTGCATTAGCGCAGTCAAGCCAAGCCATCTTGTTTTGACGTCATACGAAACGACATAGGAAATTGGAAAGGAGGATTGAAAGAGGAGGACAGCATTTTTGAATTGATTTTTATACTGAATAAAGTCGCGTAAACGCATCGAGAGTGGCCGAAACATGGCATACTACAATTTGCGCGAGTTATTCCGCAGTGTTTACTAATCCCTTCAGTGTCCCTTTAATGTCCGTAAACAGGGCGAAATATAAAGTTATGGCAATACGAAGTACCGTTAGCACAAACAAAAAATGATGACTTAAGTATCACGAAGACACCTAAGCACTCATTATGATGTAGTGAATACGGAAGCATTAATATCTATCCAACTGCCGAACGCGTCCTCTCAGTAGCATCCTCATCCATTTCTCTTTGCGTCTTTTTATTCTATAAGTCACTATGCCCACGAGCCTTAGTCAATCGCCCTTGTTAGGCCTGTGTATAGGCTTAACATTACGAAGCCTTACGACGTACCAACCAACGTGAATCGCTGTACGTCAATCTGCCGGTACCGGCTGATGACGTAACGTTAGGTCTAACGTCAGGCTGGCACATACTCCCACGTTTGCACCGATCGCCATCCATATGTTGAAGCAGCGGCGCACCATTGCGTGCTTCAGTGGGTGTCGCATAATGACGCCATGCACTAACGCCACGCCAGCACATATATACCGGTAGCCGCATCGCCAAGCAAAGCGGACATTTAGCGGATGCGTACTTTGAAGCTCGCCTGATTGCTACTTCTGTAATTCCCATGTTCAGATTATTCACAAGGCCTCAGTACATGCCTCTTAACACGTTTCTTAATCGAACGCCACAACGCGTTCACTATATGTTCACCTTTAGTGACCTATATATATGCAGCCACGGAGTCCACGTAGCGTTGGGGGTGTAGGCTCGACTGACATTTTGGAGGCGCTTGGTTCGATTCCCATCCAGACCAAAGCTTGCCCAATTTTTTTTTTCTCGCAAATCAGATACTTTGCTTTTATTCTTTGCTCGGTCGACCATTGTCACGTGGGTTTATGAGCCTTCTTATGCTACAGACGCCGTACGGCTGCTGCTTCCATTAATAGACCATTTAACAGCCTCGCATTGAAGTTTACAAAATACTTTGTGACTAATTTCAAGCCCCAAAACTTGCGACTTCAAAGAATTCGCACAGATAGTTATCATTTCCCGCAGGCCGCATTAATCCATGCCTTTTTCTCGGGACAGTCTATTCCAAGGCAGGGGCTGGATACAGGACGCCGGCTGGCAGCGCAAGAGCCACACAAGCTCAACAGTTGAAACCATGCCACTGGCAAGCATAAGAGCTATAACAGTCGACAGCGCGCCAATCTAAGTGACCAGGGCAGGGTTGGAAAGCACAGCGGTGCAATGTGATTTTTCTTCTCGTGTGCTCTACCTTCTCTCGTCATCCGCAACTTTTCTCGCTGCCCTTTCCCATGACCACCACCACCCGCGTCGGGTACCATTGTTTCGGTTTACCCTTGCCTTCGCTTTTCTTACAAGGCGAGGGCATAAGACGCATAAATACTCCCCCCCCCCCCTTTTTTTTTTCTTGCAAGACAAACAAGAGAATTGCCTCTGTTCGGACGACGAAGAACCCAAGGTCCAGTTTAACTGTTTAATACATGGCGAGTAGAGAAAAACGATGTTACATTAGCCCACTGATGTGTGAAAAACATGACAACTCGAACCGACAGTGTAACGTTCTCCGTCGACCCCTTGCACGCACTGCTGGCTCGCCAAGAAGCGAGCCTCTTTATAGTCTCCACTAGTGTCACTAAATAAAGACACTTTATTTAGTGGCTCTAGTCTCCACTGCAGCAGTCAAAACAAGCGTCCAGGCGTTTCGAAGCGAGAAAAGTGGAGAAGTGCAAATAAGGAAAAGCACTCCCACTAAGTCGGAGGAAATGAGTTGGACACAGCGAAAGTACGCCGGGTCCAGCCAACCCGCGCATTTTCTTGGGCCGTGGCGCAATCTCGAGGTCGCTTGCGCGGCGGGGCATGTACGATCATGGACAAATGAAATGCGAACACGAAGATGTGAGCCAGAGCACGCAAAATTGAAAAAAATTCTGCTCGTGGAGGTCCAATAATGGCGCGCTTTTGGTACTATATTTGGAAAGCCGCATCAAGCCATGCGTCAGCTTAAGTTGCATGAAAATAAATCGCGCCAATTGTGCCTTCTGGTTCATATGTTCGTGATCGCGTTTGGTTTTCCCATGACGGACGTGTAGGGTTCATTTTGTAAGGGGTTTTCGCCGCAGATTAATGAAGCTCCGCGGGAAAGTACGACGGCGCGCCTTCTCGTTGTGGGCTGTTGAAGCCTGGGCGCCCAGGTAGTCAAAACACACACCACAGTCGATTTGCAACACTTCGCGCTGGCTGCACAGGGACGTCTCCCGCACCCGCCTAAGGTGACGCCAGGCTGTCGGTCGCGTCTTCTTGGCTCTCAGCTCCAGGCTCGCATCGACTGAGGCTTGCCTTTCCCTCCCGTACCTGTTTTCATCGCTCTCTAAAGATAAAGCGCTGAAATGTCTCTGAGTTTGCACCTGCTGAAGCCAACTTCGGGAGCCTTCGCAGTGCACTCCTCTCTCCGCTATCCCTTAGGCCTCCTCACGGTGCGTCGACGGGAGGGAGGTTAGTTTGCGGAACGCTGTACTGGTCGTGTCATCTCTGTGATGCCGGGATAGCAGCTGTGCTGACATGAACGCGAGTGTCAGTAAGAACGTGTCGCTGCAGGTTTTCGGACTTGCGGTGAGACGTTCAAAAGTGCAGTGTATATACACAAATAACTGCCAGACCAATAATACGAAACATCATGTTGCTCCCTGCCTTCTCCGCTCATCCTTCGCCATTGCTCCAACTGCTGAGTTCTGATTTTGTGTCTGTGTTGATGTTGCTTTGTTCAAGCCTTGGTATTACTTTTCCGGAATAGCAGGTTGTGGCGTGGGCATTGCGATATGCTTATAGCCATGAAACCTGACCACCTCGAAGGCCTTAGATAGACGCTCGCTGGTTACGTACGGTTGTCTGTCTTTATAACTTTCAGCTTGTAGCTCTGTTTGCGCTGTCACGGCTTTCTCTGTGTCTCGCCATCAATTGAACAGTTATGTTTGTCTCTCTCTTATCGTCGTTATTCGGAGGCAACCATACAGTCACTAGCAGCCCTTGTAACTCCATTAAAACAAAATAAAAGGAGACTAACGAGCCACTGAAATTGTTTTAATAAAATAATGACGGTAATGTAGCCTTTGTCACGAGAGCCCATGTGGAACCTTAATTGGGCAAACTCACTATTTGTCACACACCTACAAATTTATCAGCCCTTTTATCATCGGCCCTTTTATCAAACCTAATAACAAAAATGGGTGGTCTTAGCAGGCCTACACACAAAACACAAGTTAGCCTGAATGGGAGTTTCTTGGATGGAATACGTCTTTCAAACTCCTCACGACAGGCGGCCTGCTCCCACGTGTGGTAGTATGATGGTGGAAAAACTGCCAGTTTACACCGGGGGCCACAAGCCGTCGTAAATAAGCGCATTTACCACGGTTGTACCTCTTCACAAAACGCAGTATCTGGCTGTGATTACTGCGTTTGTCCTAATGGGAGTATTAAAAACTTCCACGCCACCTCCATTTCCTTCTTCTCCTCCTTCACCCCTTCCTCCTCTACGCGTGCATACAAAATGGCTGCCAGTTGGTGTCGTGTGTCGTGTGAGCTCCAGCGTCCCCGAAAATTTATTGCCAGTGTGAACTTGCGGCCGGACGAACGGATGTGAAGTGCTTCCCAACAACCGAAGCTCGTTGCGAACATTGTGGAACCAACCTGGACTGACGTGCGACGGACTGCAACGTCGCCTCCGAGTCGCCGACCTTCGAGCCGACGCGAGGCCTAAATGCAGTGATCGCTGAGAGTGGCTTGTTAAAAAACAACGCGGTTGTGCCTCTGCGAGGTGGTTGAAGGTAAGATTTTCACGTTTTTTATTGTACGCAACATTTTGGGAGACTTGTGCCCCTTCTAGCGTCAAATAAACTCAACGTGTTTCCCGCGCCACTGCACGGGCGATTCTCCGCCACTGGAGGTGAGCGTTGTGCGTGAAAGACGGCACCATGCCCGGAACTTCATTGGGGAGGCCGAACGGTGTGAAAGCAATGCGTATTTGCGCGGGTCTCGAGCAGAACACTCACTCATTCACACTTGCAAGCAGAATGAAAACTGTCCGAACTCTGGACGGCTGTTAGGTGTTTTTGTTAGGCTGTGTCTGTGGCTTACTGGCAAGCCAGGGTGAAGTTGGCCGGTCAAACGTCGCAGGGCGGCCGCTTATCTTGAGAAGTAGGTGTGGTGCCAGCCGCGCCTGCTACGAGGAGGGTGACTGCCGCGTGCCGCCGGCGATTAATTGCTTTCACTGGAAAGGGAGAAGGTCGGGGCCCCGTAGGAGCTCTCCGTACGCTAGGCGGGTGTAACTATAACCAGCAAACGCCATTCGAGGGAGCGTTCTGTACAGTCGACAGACGACTGCTTATTTTATTATTTTTTTTTTGTTTTGAAGGGGGGCACGCGCAGGCGTCACACCAACCGAAATTTTTCCTTAAAGGCCAACTGCACTCAAAATTTCAACTTCTTGAAAACCCTATTTCCGTATAGTCTGCTTAAAAAGAAAGCAACATGCAAAATACAACAGCTGAAATACGCACGTGGACGCCGCAAGCGGCCAGCAAAAATCGGCGATTTTGAAACCGAAACCGAGGAGAGCGCGGCCATTGCAGTGACGTTGCAGCCGTCCAGCGAGCGGCCGGACGGTCACCAGTTCGGGAGAATGTCTGCGCGCAAGCTCTACGCGCGCACGGGGCAGCAGAGCTCGACCGGTTCTCCCGCTGCGTGGCTGGCCAGAGGAAAAAGCCACCGTCGGCTGGAACGTCACAGGCGCGTCATGGCTGTTTACGCGATCCGCCGGCAGGTGCAGAGTAGTCTGCGGCGGAGCCTTTTTAAACGCTTCTGACTGATTAACGAGGCGTTTCACGGGGCTACCACTTGTGTCTCAGCTTATTTGGGGGTACTTACTACGCATTAAAAACAAATTTGGCCGAGGTGAAATTTGAGTGCAGTTGGCCTTTAACTTTCGGTGAGGGGAGAGAGGGGCAGTGCGGGGGGTAAAACCTGAATCTCGTTCCCAGAACACTACACGCAAGGAAAAGAGGGAAAGGAAGCATTTTGGGAAGTTGGTCGCCACAAGGGTCGCGCACCTTTTTGAACAGCAGAACACTTCGTTTTGACGAACTAGTGAGCGCAGGTGTCCCGGACAGAAGTGCAATTTTGCGTAGCTTTAAACAAACATTCAGACATTACGGAAAGTTGTACACAAGAGTGACAAGTTCGGCGTCTTTACAGTGCCGTTTCTTTTTTTTTTTTTTTTTTTTTTCAGGTCAGATGCTTATGTATTTGTTACCGCAGATTTAAAGCGTTTTGCTACCCCTCTAATGAATGTGCTGCTGTGGCTTCCAGAAGAACGTGCCAGGGAGTGCGGCAACGTCAGCGTTTGGGAGGCAGGTGCAAGCAAACAGCGCACCGACGACATGCTGACCTCATTGTTTGCAAATGGCTTAAATTTTTTTCGTTGAGGAGTGTTGTAGTAGATAAAGTTCTTACCAAGATACCTTGTGTTCTCGATGTAGGTGTTTTGTTGATTCAGTGTTTTTATTGTCTTATTAACGTGTTCACACGTATATCGTATTCATGTAATTTTTATGCAATAAATTGACTGTGCAGAAAACAAACTTTTCACGTTTCGACATTCAACGTTTGAAGCGGAAAAAGACTAGAAATTACGTGATCCCCAACGAAAAATAAAAATGCGGCCGGTGGCCTTATTAAGAACTCCCAAATGCAGTAATAAATTCCACTGCAGCGCATATATATGAAGCGCACAAAAACACACAAAAAAAACCTCGAATGCAGGTCAACACTGCTCCCAATGCGCCCCCTGAAAACTCCCATTGTAGTGGCAGTAAAATGAAACTCCCATATGCTACTGAAAAAACTGCCGAAATAATGGGAGTAAGGCGAAACTCCCATTCGAAGGAGTTTTGGAAACGCCGAATTGGTACTGAGTTATGACACAAGCCATTTACTCCCATTCCGGCTTATTTGTGTTCTGTGTGTATAGCGCTGAAACGTCAGTCGTTACAAAATGAACCGAAGCATAAGCACGATAAAACTCCTTCTTCCCTATGCGTAGCAAATAACAAAAGCAAGGCAAAGTAAAACGAAGGAAAAGATTTTGAAACCAACTCGAGAATCTGAACAGAGCAAACTTGTCAGTCTAAATAACCAAAAACTGGCATCTCAGTCGCCCTCACGTTGCTCCGAGATCGGCCATCCGATGCGTATGAACGCGGTAGGTGGTTTTCCTTTTACTTCGCATTCGGTTTCAAAGCTTCCGAAGGTTCGGCGCAGCGATATCGCATGCCGAAACAATTTTTCAAGCCCAGGTCCAATGTACACACGGCAAACAAAAATAAGAAATGTGCGCGGCCGGTCCAAAGAGGGGGTCAAGGAAGGGGCCGTCAGAAGAGATCTTCTTTTGCTCGGCCGACGTGGATTATCCGCAGGTGGATATATATGCTGGCGCTCAGCAATTACTGCATGCCACATCCTTTCGAGGACACCGAAGCGTCGTTTATTTCTTGCCGCCGCTTCCTTGCGGGCCGGCAGCTCCTGTTTTCCCGATGTTGGCGATCAAAACGAAAATGCCGACGCGACCACGAGCTAACAGGCGCAATTAATCTTCATTTCAAGAATGGCTTCAATTTGACAAGTCCAATTTATAATCAATCGCCGGAGATAGATTACCATCGAAGCACGCAGAGCGAAAGAAAACAAAGGTGAAACTGGCCGCTCAGGGGGCCCGCGACGGGTTTTCGGCGGCGGCGGCCGGACGACACCGAGTGGGCGCACGGCGGCCGCCGACAGAGAGCGGGCCCTCCTCCCCCTCCTCCTCCTCCTGCCCGCTTCGCCTTTGACAAAGCGCGCGACTTGCGCTTACTCATAATCTCCGGAGGAGGAAAATGTTTAATCAAGATTAAGACCGGCCGGGCGCGGGAAAGCACGCTTCATTTCCCGCCGTTCAAACAGGCGACCGGGCGGTGCGCGGGTGCAGTCACCTCTGGGGGAAGCGAGCGGAGGAATAAATCATCTCCGGGGGCTCTCGGATGTTGTCTCCATACGGGCCCCGAAATTGAGCTCTTCGCGCGGACCTCTTGCCCAAGCGATGCCGACTGACCGCCACTCAGCGCCTCTGAACTTCACCTTAGTTTTACGAGCATTTTACAGCGCAGGTGCGCTGCGATTTTATTGGCGACCGTCTATCTCGACAACGCCGTTAATAGCTGGCCTGCGTCGATTAGACACTGCGCGAGGCGCGGTCCCCAGTCTTTTGCGGTGTTGACGTTGGAGCTGCGGTTTGTGTCACAGCGATGCCGTATGAGGGGACCTACAGAATCCAGAAATGTCCCTTTAAGGCGTACAACATGCATCAACGCCTACAACTCCGTTACTTGCATGGCCTTTAGCGAAGAGAAAACGGCCACATGGGGACGGCTAAAAGGGACTATTGTGTTGGAAAGAAACTTACCGGCAGACGTGATGACATCACCGGAAGTCACATCATCAGTGACATTAGCGCCAGAAGAGTTGTCAATGCCGATTATGACGTCACATCACGTGTGGCGAAGTCAGCAGAGTGACGTCACTGGAGTGCGGTGCAGAAGCCAGCAGCACGATAAAAACCATTGGGGGGTCTACTTCCCCACAATGCACCTGAATAACGTTGTGAAAGCAGCTTGCTTGTGCTGCGAACTGTTACTGCGCAAAGTTTGTTTTTAGGGTTCAATTGTAAACACGAGAGATTTGCATCGGTCCTTCAGGCCTTGGTCGTAATAGTGCCTACTACATTTTTTAACAGGCGAACACGGTAGCGTACCATAACATGCCTTTACTGGGACTGAACATACGTCAACGTGGCGATAAAACGGATAGTTGACTTCCGTGTACTCGTGCTACAGGCGAGCGGCAGCTTCCCCTCATTGTGGATGATGTACGGCAGGTAATTGTCGCCTTAAACTCACAGAGAGAGAGAGAGAGAGAGAGAGAGAGAGGGAGGGAGGGAGGGAGGGAGGGAGGGAGGGAGGGAGAAAGGCAAAAAGAAAATGACGGACAGACAGACATACAGACAGACCAAAATTTCTGGGTTTAAGTAGCCCAAGAAAGACTATCATCTTTAAAAACAGGTGTTTCTGCCTCTATCGAAGCCATGAAACCGTAGACAGTCTGGAATAATGACCTCGCCAGAACTCCAGTAATTTTCTTTTCTTTGAAAACCGCCTCGCAAACTAAACTTGAAAGGCAGAGTGGCAACAGCAATAAAGTTCACACATTAAACTTCCACCCACAACGCCAACGCAAAATTGAAAACGCTAACTGTATTTCAAAAACATGATACAAAAACAAAAAAAGAACAAAAAACAAAAAACAACCAAGGAAGAAGCAAGCAGGCGGGAAGGCACACCGATATAAAGGTAGACAAAACGGGCCGTGAACAAGTAAACGAAATTGTAAGCAAGCAATAAAACAGGAAACTAAGAAATTAGCGGAAAAAAAAACTGAACAAGTAAGTAAGCACGAAAATAAATAAGAGATTAGCAAGTGTGTATACAAAGGTAGCTAACATTGAAAACAAAGAAGTCTGGGCGCTGTCGCAATTTGTCGCTGCGACTGCGTCCATTGAAATTCTGGCGAACGCTACCGCCGACAAAAAGATTACAACAAATTGCGCTCTTTTTGTCGAAAAGTCGGGAAGTCGAAACAAAGGAGGGGAGATGCTACTTTAAGCATCAAGAAAGTGTGCCGTGTGTTTTATACCATCGGATCTGATAACGAATTTTTCAAAATTTGGGTTTTTAACGCGCCGAAGCTGCACCTTGGCTGTGAGACGCGCCGTTGGAGGGCGCTGGATTAATTTTGACCAACTGGGGTTTTTAACGTGCGGCACAATGTCGACACACGGGTGTTTTCGTTTTTCACCCTCATCGCAAAAACAGCCGCTGCGGCCGGGATCGAACCCGCGTTTTTGGGCTCAGAAGAGATCACTGAGCGACCGCTTTTCTTTTATTGGCCACTGAGCAACCGCGGCGAGTGATAACGAATTTTTAGTTGTAGCATTCAATTCGTTATTGTTGTACCATAAAACATTTTATCAGTGAAGCTGTTGAGCAAATCATTTGTGTATGGGGTCCGTAGTTAAAAATACCAAGAAAATGCCGAGCGCTCGCGTACGCATGCCTCTAGCGCACGTTCAAGCCAAGCATGCCCACTTAGGGAGATTGGCCCCCAAACATTACAGCGTCCACCGCATCGTGGCAACACTTGGTCGGAACGAGAAAGACACGTCATAGCGTACGCCCCTCGTTCGTTCGTCCTCGTATCGTCGTGCGCATGTGCTCTGTACCGTAGAAGAGCCCCGACCTGAATGTCAAAGCTGCTGTAGGCGATCATTGACTCCACGTGGCCCGTCCGCGGATAGTTCGCACGGCCGAGGAAGAGGCCGCGCTTCGAGAGGCTCGGCGTGCGAAGCATCCGCTAGAGACGATAAGTCGCGCTTGCAGAGTCGCGGAAGAAAACGTCGACCAAAACGACGAGCTCACTCTGGCCTTGCTCAACATAAGGTCTTTAAAATGTCATGCCGCCGACGTCAACGACGACACCACAAACGATACTAAAACTCAACTTTGTGTCCGTCAAAGATCACTTACAACAGCTCCGCCATTCAAGTCTTGCACGTGAGTGCAAGCTTCCCTGAATTTTTTTCGTTGTATATACAACAATCGGAGCAGATTTCACCGTCTGTGTATAGAAACGTTTCTCCAGCACTTGAAATAGTTCAGTTTCCTTTCATCACACCCTTGTATCTTTCCTCCGTGTTATTGTCATCGCTGCATAAAATAAAAAATTTGATTCAGTGAAAAACGGTCTGGCAAGAGGCACGACACGATAACCTGCACACATACATACATACATACATACATACATACATACATACATGGATACACACGTACATACATACATACATACATACATACATACATACATACATACATACATACATACATACATACATACATACATACATACATACATACATACATACATACATACATACATACATACATACATACATACATACATACATACATACCATGTTGGCTAGTAGCGAAGATACACGCATTCTAAAAAATAATTGGGCCCATTTTACCTTGCAATACGCACCCTGTTCATCACGAAGATCGTAGAGAGGCCCTAACTTGGACAACATTTAAATTGTACGGAGATCTACCTTCTACACGGATGCATCTTGTCACCCCGGAAGAGCAGCCATGTCAGCCACTGTCATTTTAAACAATGAACACAGGTGTAGAGCGTCCTGATTCCCGGGCACAGCCCCCTCAAAGCCGAGGAAGCGGTGATAGCACTTCCGCTTACAGCTTAGGCGACACCAATGTCATGGCCACAGACTCCCATCAGGCATGCCGCACTTTACTAGCGGCCGACTGCACGTAAGGATTGTGTGGGCACCCCCTTACAGCGGCATTCCCGGCAACGAGATGGCAAACCTCGTGGCTCGAGATTTGACCGACCGAGCCAGCGCTGATGAATCCGAGCACGAGCGCATGCATCCTCTAGCCATTAATACCGAGGAAATCACTATGAAAGATTATTCCGCGTCCTGCAGGAATGCACCTCTTCGACCCCACGCAATTTTTATCCGCTTTGCCGCTTCTGTGGAGAACCCGGGACCATCAGACGCATAGTGGGTGACTGCGACAAAGCTATCCTATATCCCCCAACCTTCACCTTTCTACAGAGCATTGGGAGAGTGCCTTGGTCAGCTCCGGCCCCGAAGATCAGCTGCGCATGATCGGGAGGGCTGTCGACGAGGCGTACGCTAAGGCATCCAGGAATGAGGACGCCTCTCTGAAGCTTTTCACGTTTCATTCAAGTTTAATCTCTCTGTCTCTTAGAACTATGTTCCCATTATCATCGTCATCGTCGTCGTCGTCGTCACCATCATCATCCTGTCTGCGTTCACTGTAGCACGAATGCATGTTTTCGGCTTACGCAGCGCACTTTGGCTGTGCCGCACTCCACTGCACCAAGTCGCCGCACTCAAGTTTCCTACCGTGTGCTTCTCGGCCTTACACATCGGCATACCAGCTGTCCCGCATCTTTCGAACAGAGGTTATTTTGCGTCAGTCATGGAAGAGCAGCGAGCTTTTTGTGATCTCGGCTTTTTGTGATGGCTTCACCTAAACAGAAGGAACTACTCTGAATACTGTCAGGACATTTTACCTTTGCGCATTAAATTTACCAGGACATCTATTTCGCCAGGCTGTGACCATGAAACCAACGTTTTATGATGCAGTTGAACGCATTCACTTGGAATATAATAATGCTATGTTTTTCACTGCCGGAGTTTAGGTGGTTAAGATTACATGTTTTAAAGTCCCCCTACGACCTGTTTGTTTGGCATGCAACTTTACTTCCTTTGTTATGCACGTACATTTTTATCCGGAGCCTGAAAAATATACGCTCATTTTAGGTGCATGTACATTTACACCAAAAAGTTACCTGCAGAGAACCACACTTACAACTTCCGTTTGTCAACCTGGAAGGCCAAAGGCGCGATCGCGTTAATTCACGCCGCACTCGGCCAGCGTGGCGCACGTGCATGGAAGCGCGGCGGCACGCGCTGCTGCGGAAGCACGCCGCGGCCTCGCGCAGCTTTCGTCGACCCAGGCGGCGAGTGGCGAAGACGCGCGCGCTTTCTTCTCCGGCGGTCGACCTGGCGCCGCGACCTTGGAGAGCGCCGGGTCCCGATCGCGCGGGGCAGCACGCGGCCTCTTTGAGGGCAGCCGCTCGTGAGGCGGGGGCCGGCGATAAGAGGGGCGCTATTAGCCACCGGCCAGGCCAAAGGACCTGCCGATTCGTGCGTGATAAATGGGCTCCTGTCAGTCGGCGCGCTCTTCGGCGAGCTCCGCGACGCCCCTCCCAGGCATCGGGGACGCTCCTCGGCGCCCGGCTTTAATTAAACACGATTAGCGCCGGTAATTACTAAGCAAATTCTGAAATTGCTTGCCACCACCGGCGGCGACGACCGGGGAGGCCGCGAGTATTTGCAGGCGTTAATTGATTTCAAGGCGGAGCTGCCGTCCATGCGTGACGTGATGAACGCCCGGTTGCGGCCGAGGCGCTAATCGCACCCGCGGCCGCCCCGCAGCTGTTACCACGCGCAGGGCCGCCTCGTACCATGGGCGCGCTCTCTCACGGCAACAGGTACCGCTGGTAATGGGCTGCCAGGCGGACGCCACCTCTGAGCGCACCTCGCGTTGACCCCGGCGTGCTCACGGAAAGAACGTGCCTGCACCCTTTCTCCCGCAGTTCAATTGTGCCTGCGCGTTCGTCCGGTCTGCGCGTCCTTTCTCTAGTTTTGCTTGTAGAACAGCGCAGGCCATTAAGCCGACTCTGCAGTGATGGCCCGGGCGGCAAGTCTTCAGCTACAATGGGCCCACTTGGAACAAACGAACAAAGTAAAAATTACAGGTCGAATTTGTCTCCGATGATTGGCTTTAAATGCGAGGCATTCTTTGACTTGGGAGAATTACTTGTTATTTCCTCACAGGGGTCTACCAAGGGATCCTTGCAATAATTAAATCCTGGAGTTCGGGCTGTGGGAATGTGCTTCCTATTAATACTAACGTTCGCTTCACCGCCTCAACACCCATCGCGCTGTGGTGCTTCCTTTACAGGAACATCGGTGGTAAATGGCTTGGCGTAAGAGGACAGATTGTCTGTGAGCCAGCCAGCCGGATACTGCAATGGTAGGGAAGCAGCGAAATAATGGTTGGCATTAAAAATTGAAATAACTGTAGGTAAAGCGGCATAAGGCTCCCGAAGGTTTCGCTTAAGTTGTTCCGTTGAAGCGGTTCTCATGAATTCTTGAGCTTACTGAAGATTGAATCTACACTGCACGCATGAAAAAAGTTAAAAAGTTAAGCCACGGAGAAAGATTCTTACGGCGGGCGCAACCAGCACAACTTCCTTGTCTCGCGAGCCCAGATAAAACAAGCACAACCGATCGGGACTTTATGCTTTTTCAGGGTATGCTTGGCGCCTTCAAAAATAATAAATGCGTTCACTTGGACCCGAACCTGCCAGGAGTCAACAAAAATGATTTCACGCCGTGTTAGGGATCGACTGTGGTGTGTTTTGACACGGAGAGCAAGCTTCAATAACGCACAACGAGACTCGCTGATGGGCTTTCCTACAGAGCTTCTGAGGTCTGTGGCGAGGCCCCCGTTTCATGGCAGAACCGTACAAGTAGATCATTAGAGACCCGATTTTAGGGCAATGCCTGTTTTGTTAGTTGCGCACCGATCGCCACACTTTGACATATGAGCATGAATTAGACGGGAAAAGGGGTTTTTATGGTGTATTCATAGTGTGTATAAATCCCTATTTCGGCGTTTGTGCCTAAATGCCTATAAATGCCTAGTTTCAAAATTGGCGCCTATATGAACACTATTTAACCTCAAGTTTCACATTAGAGTGCATTTTGACATCGTTATTGATGTAACCGAGCAACACTGACTGTGCTGAGCTCTACGGGCTTCAACCTGTTGCTGCAGTGAAGCGGGATGCTCATTCTCAGTGACGCGAGACACAATTTCGAATCCAGAAATCTGGAGATGGTGGCAGTTTCCTATTCTTTTCACAATTTTCACGGTGATTCTCAGACTACATTCCGCGTGCTCTCTAAACATGTGCAGTCGCATTTTCGTTTGTAGAAGCATACTCAAATCCAACTTATTTTCAACACAACGGTTGAGCATCGAATACGCCTTGGTTAGCAGATCACAGTTAGGCAGCTTACAGTTCTTGAGAAATTGAAGCACCTCATTCCTTGGTTATTGTTTTTTTTTTTGTTGTTCTAGTATTTTTGTACATTCCGTGGCTTTTTGTTGGATTATCTCGCCCTGTGCGTTAATGTGTACCGTTTTTCTGTATTCCGTGGCTTTTTGTTGGATTGTCGCCATGTGCGTGAATGTGTACCGTTTTTCTGTATTCCGTGGCTTTTTGTTGGATTGTCGCCATGTGCGTTAATGTGTACCGTTTTTCTGTAAACCACGCGTTGTTCGTAGCGCTTGCTGTGCGTTCTTCTTCACTGCCCCGTATGTTCGCGCTATACTTCCGTTACGCCACACTTAAATGCTCGGACCCCGCATGCCACTCTATTCGCAGGGGACAGAGAGGTCGGATGAAAGCCACTGCCCCGTACACCTAAGGGGCACCATTTCTTCCCACCAAAAAGCCGCGTAATGCTTCCGCAAATAAGCGATCGAACTGTCAACAGTCATACGGATAAAAAGGCCGGCCAAATTCCAAGCGGTACCCATTTGAGAATAGGCGAATCCTATTCTTGCTTGTACCATGGACCTCAAAGCCTTCACACTGCCTGGGTCTCGCATCGACGTAGCGGGACGCAGCAATTGGTCAACGTTTCGACAAAATCACAACATTACGTAGCAGGCAGCGCCATCCACTTCCCATCATCGGGGGGGGGGGGGGGGGGGTAATTCTAACAACCCTTAGATAAAAAAAATGACGAGCTAGTCCACTCCGTTAAAGTGGATGACCAACGGAGGTTATACAACGCCGGGTTATACAAAAGTAGAGGTATTTATTAATCATCATTTGGTAATGGTAGCGACATTAGCTTGGTGATCACTGTGATATACACTCATCTGTTCGGTTTTTTAGCCAAAGTTAAATGTATACATGGCTGTTGTGGGGCAATAGAGTGACATGGGTCACTGTGGCACTTCAAACTAAGCTCTTGTAGCACGAACTAAGTGAACCAATTCTCACACGTTTTTAAATATCCGCATGGGAGTTTCGAATGACGATCATATATAGTGAT
>NW_027526203.1:388453959-388667316 GCF_048455015.1 Haemaphysalis longicornis | reverse complement strand
GATCATATATAGTGATAGTGTCATACTGGCTAAACCAAGCAAAGTGCGCGGTCATGACTCATGGGTCTCTCAATATCACACTCGGGCGTGCCCGAAGATGAAACTCAGTGGGCATCGCAATTCCGTCTTTCTTTGGCACAGCCATCATCCTCTCGCTATATTCCAGGGTGTATGTTATTTCGTAAACGTCTAGTCTATACATGGCTTAGGCCAGTCCCCCGTAATGGTATGTGCCAGGAGCGGACTTTTGTTCGCGGACACTAAGAATCTTGCCATCCTAGCCATGTACACTTTCGCTCTAAAAGAAAGCCTGCATTCGGGTGATCATTCGGATGCCGCCCAGCTAGACAAACGCCACTGTGTGGAGAACCAATTGAGGCGTGTCGGCCGATCGCATGGCTCAGATCACACGGCTGCCGTAAGTGCGCGGCCTTCTCATCGAAGGGGCGTTGGCCGGGTCAATTTCCGCACACCATTTTGGAGCTGCCTGTTGGCTAAATGGCTCTTGCACAGACCGGTACTTGCGGCTCCTATACATTCCTTTCCCCGTTTAATTAGGCCACAGTCGGTGTGAACAGCGTTGTTCCCTAGTAACTTCCAATGTTGTACAATCGGCGTCACATTACCAATGACAGCCTAGCGCGAAAGACAAAATTCCGCTCAAGGAGAAGAAGAAGAGAAGAAAAGGAAATAAACAAAAAAAATCCGTTGCTATTCCAGAATAGCTCGTACCCCCACAATATCTACAAGTTCTCCTCTTCGCAGAGATATAGCGCGAAGGCAGGAAAAATGTAGCTGCAGCAGCAACACTGGCAGCGCAGATAAACGATACAGACTCCAGCGCTGGGGCGCACGAAGTGGGCAAGCCGGTGGCCCATTTGTGATTGTCAGAGCTGCCCAACTGCATGCGGAGCGCGGTGCGGGTTTCCTTAATCCTGCCACGAACTCGGCGGGAGCGCGGCAGAAAAGTTCTAAGAGAGTTGGAAAAGCTCGGCCTCGTCGACCGCTGGGGAGCTCCATTAGTGACGACGACAAATAAGTCGCCGAGCAGCAGCTCGTGACTGCAAAGTTACGCGCCGCACCACACGGCGAAGCAAGGGAGAGGCCCGGATCGCGCCGCGGAATGAATTCGGCCCCGTTGGGACGGCGGCTGCAGAGCCCGCAGCGGCGTGCGATGGGTTCACGCCGCGCCTGCAGTTTCGTGCCGCGTTAACCTGGACGATGGGCGCTCTCTGACTCGCCGGCCGGCAAAACAGAAAATGCGCGTAATGAACGACGGCTACACAACGCAGCGTGTATGCCTCTAGCGTGCATGACACGCATAGATGCGCAATGAACACGGCTACCCGACTGGGTTGTAACTGCGTTCGTGCACATAACCATTAAGAAAAAAGCTGCATTAACTGTCTCCGCTTGTGATTGAGGATATTTCCACGTTGAAAATTATTGTCTTTTTTTTCTTTTTACCACTCGGGGTCTTTTGGCGCATACGCTGACGATGGTTGTTTAGCCTGTACCTGTACTGTACAGTTGCAGGGGTTTATCTAGAGTTGGGGGACATGTAATATAATATTGGCGCGAGGTCGGAGGGGCAGGTAGTATACTCTTTCCTTTTAAATGCAGAGCATTTCTTAGCCTCGCCTCTTCCTGCGTCGGACGGCGTCCACAGCTCCGCGTGCGCAGCAGGTGCGCCTCTGCTCCTTCCCTCCTCTCTTTCAACAGCATCTGGCGCGCGCATGCGTCGTAGTTAGCCCGTTCGCTCCGTCGCGGTCTCGGCGTAACAGGTGCGTGATAGCAGCGCGGTAGGGCGTGGAAGGGCGCGCGCTGCTTGCGCATGCGCGCTCTCCCCCCCGTACTGCTCTCCCTCTACTGCGCGCGCTGCAAATATAAAGCGGCTAGCGGTCGCTCGTGCTTCAGTCACTGCGTTGCTCCTTCCTTCCTTGGTTGACGCTCGCTCCCACGTTTACTCGAGTCTGCTACTCCAGCATCACGGAAGAAGCGATGGAAGCAACACTGCCTTCAACCAGTACTGAGTCCCCAATGCTCTGCATTTACTCGTGTTCCGCGCGGGAATTTTTTCCTTAGGAGGAGGAGGTTATATACTTTAATAATAATGGATAAAATACGCACTAAACATCAAGAGCACAGGAAGCTATTTCCATATATCTTACAAATTGACACCTGGAACAAATATACCTGACATTCAATGAAATTTAAGGTTTTATTTGATCATAAGGCGGTTCCCTGTCCCCTCCCCTTTAATAAGCCACGGGGTGGGCGCACTTAGAGTGTTTTTTCCCTCGGGTGTTAGCATGCATGTTTGGGGCGTAGGAGTAGCAAATGTTTATTGAAGCAAAAGAAAAAAGGGAAGAGTTGCGCGCACTATGCGCACATGCACACGCGCACGCACACAAACACACAAATAAGCACACGCACGCACATACGCACACACAAACACGCACACACATGCCCACGCAAGCACGCACGCACACGCACGCACACAAAAACAGACTCACTCACTCACTCACTCACTCACTCACTCACTCACTCACTCACTCACTCACTCACTCACTCACTCACTCTCTCTCTCTCTCTCGCGTGCACACGCGTACGCACAGATGCACACACACAAAAAAAAACGCGCTGGAGACAGTTTGTTCCTGTCTGTTTATCGGCCACCACTCATAAGCTACGCGTATTCGAAGCCCGTAAGCTACCGTGTAAATGTGTAAATGTACTTCGCCGCATATTTAGGGTATTTCACTTTACAACACGACCCGATAAATATCATGCAGATAAGTCGGACAATCCAGCTGTGGTAGAAGCACGGATGAGCCCCTGCTTGGAAACGTAGGTGAAACTTAGAGATTAAACCTGATTTTAACAACGGGGCATATCAGCCTTGTCGTTATTTCATTGTGGGTAAAAAAATAAAGCGCTACCGAAGACGACACACGACGAGAACTAAAAACTAAGCGCTACTAACAACTGTTTGTCTGTCCCAAACACATACGGCTTTGGAAGCAAACGAAGGATGAGGGGAAATAACATGCGCCACAGGAACACCCAAAACTAGATTTTAAATTGCACTCTACGTGTGCACTAAAAAGCTTTTTACCGTTATCAAGCAATCGCGATGAGTTTCATCTCCTTTTTCTACAGCGGAACACTCGGCACGTTCACACATTTGTCATCATGTGCTGTCAGTGTCATCAGGTGTATGCTTTGAAACTTTCTCCTTCTAGGGTGTTTGAATCTGGGGTGTTTGCGTTATCTTTGTATTTTCAAAGAAAGTGGGAAATTTGCACGTCTTGCGGTGATGGACCGAGTTGCCTAAGGCTTGCAACAAATCGAAGCTACGGTGATGCTTCCTAAATCTCTTATTACGGCACTTTTCCTATGTATAGTCACAGACAAATGAAATGCGAACGCGCAGATATGAACGAGAACACGTAAATAGCGCAATCCCTTTCAATGCAAGTCAAATTGTCGCATCACTCCATAATAACAGCATAGTCTGTAAACGTGACTTTCGAAATATACCACAACCGCGTTATTATGGAATCTCCACTAACCAAATTCTTGTAGTTTGCCTGTTGTGGTTTATATTTTCGTGATCATTTTTCATTTGTCCATGACTGTACTGTCGGTTGCATGACAAGGAGATAGAACACGCACTGTA
Source organism: Haemaphysalis longicornis (assembly GCF_048455015.1). Lineage (NCBI taxonomy): Eukaryota > Metazoa > Arthropoda > Arachnida > Ixodida > Ixodidae > Haemaphysalis > Haemaphysalis longicornis. Next base: position 388,663,634 of record NW_027526203.1, on the reverse strand, counting down.
GCTTCTTGATATTCAACAAACTCCGATACCTGCCGTACGTCTCTTCTTTGGCGTGATGCGCATGTTTTCTTTGTTTACTTTTCTACTCAAGCTGATAAGTTTCAACGCTGCCGAAAATACAACCATGACGTCACGTCGCTCCACAACATTCTTTAACATGTGTGAAACCTGATGCGGATACGGTACCACCACTAAGCTTCCGTTGACCGTCGGACCTATAATCATCCGTCTTTTTGGTTCCCTCCGTTTCCGTGAACATCTTTTCCCAAAACGAAGCAATAAGCGTGAAAGTGTGGCTGCATGGTTTAATAATCGCGTGCGACAAGTACGACGATGCGACTGCCTTCTCATCCAATTTTGAGTGCTCAGAGTCATCACCAAGTACATTTTTAACACACCGCGCGTATTATATTCGCGGCAGGGGTGCCTTTTTACCACCGTTACGCAAACGACGATACGTGTGGTGCATGTCTCGGAGTTCGGCAAGCGCTGAGCGGTTTCCAACTACTCATAATCGCAGAGAAAATTCAACGTGTGATTCAAAGCAACCGGAATCGGCTAATATGGATGCAAGAAACGTATAGTGCTACACATTAACAAGTCAAGATTATCAAGTTTTGCTCAAAAACAAGCTCTACGTTGATGCTTGCTGGCTTGCGGTAGGTCAAGATTCCGGAATGTTCAGCATAGACGTGTTTCTGTTAATGATTTTATAAAGAAATTGACAGCTGCCATCTGCTGAACATGAAGTGTCAGGGCAAGCCTAGCCTTGTCATAACGTCCAATTCTATGAGCACAAGTCTTCGGGCGAAATGGCTGCCCGGTAGCTACAATTCAATGGAACGACGAATGCACCAAAACGCCTTGCAGCCGCGTACATGATGTCGAGGTGAGCGGAAGCGGTTCTTAAATTTGTCTATGAGAGGTAGAAGGGAGCCCGAGAGCGATTATGCAAAAATTTAGAGCCTTTCCACCCCCTTGGAGATGAAAGACCGCAGCGAAGCTGTATTGCCGTATGATATTGCCGGGGGAAACGAAGAGATCCCTACGAATACGACGATGCAGCAGCGCTGTTTAAAATTAACCTCACAAAAAGCCTGCATTTTGATTTGGTTCAATGCGCGCCAAGCCCCTGTGCACTAAAAATTGCCTGGATTATGAGCACGAAACAGTCGCATGGGTGGTTACCATCATTCATCCTGTCAGCACCCCCTCTTCCACCCCACTGGACGCTTCGTAAAAATACTGTGCCTTGCAGACTTATACAACTCTCGTGGTTGTAAAGCGGACGCTAAAGTTTTTAGTTCTGTAGCGGAGAGTCCTTGCGTCAGGCGGGAACACATCTGGAGCGCTACGCCCGTCCTTGAAAGCCCAGCCACATTATAAACTCAAACAGAAGCATTTAATAAAAGAACTATACAGTTGAAACTTAAACCGGGTGAGGGTGCCTGTTTATAGCGCAGAGATGAAGCACACACGACGAGTACTTGTCCTGCGTGCCGGTCCTGTCGCGTGCTTGCCCCGTGTTTTTTGCCCCTTGTTTTCGCTCTGTACTTCCATTATGACGCTGATGACCTACTAACATGCAGTAGCAATGTCTGCTTCCCACCCTTACAAGTGAGGAAGACCAAGGCCAAGATTTCTTCCAGAGCGGTATACATGTATTTACAGTATAGGGAAAACGGAGTGACGGCTTTTGCGAACTTTTCAGCGGCACAGGCGAATACTTCACAATGTTTGGCCTTTGACGATACCTTGACGTTCGATCGAGTGACCAGGCCTTACAAAACTTGCACTCTTGGTTTCAATACAAAACATATAATAACAAAAACAACCGTGTTTGTAGCTTCCAGATAATTCGTACAAACTGTCTTCAAACTTTGCAAAATTCACAGCCTGCACCTGTATATTCACGCGAAGTATGATTTTCGTGTTGCAAAAAAGATAACCGTATTTAAATGCTTAGCGTCCGATATCGGTGCTGCTATCAACGAATGACAAGATGTAATGATAAGAAAGAGAGTCACCATCCTCAAAAAATGCACGTACGATACCATGAGGCGTTTCATTCGTATGTGAGGCAGGGTGCTTTGAAAAGCTGATAATGTCAGCTGCTGCGTTTGCCAATAGCGCGCGTACCCCCGACTGCAACTCAGAGCGCGCACAGTAGTAGGAAATGTCGAATGTCATCAGGAAGTATGAAAGAAATAGCGCAAAGTGAATCCAGTTATGGCGACACGCAGAACAATTAACGGAATTGAGACGAAGCCCAGAATAGACACTGATGAGTCGTCTTTCTCAAAGCCAGTTCAGACCGGTGCGCGATGCAGTAAAGCTAAACGGCGATTCAAAATTCGCCTGTTGTCCGCTTCCCTACTGGTTTCTGAGTACTACAAATTTTCGGTGCGAGGGATCCGCGCAGAGTGCGCTAGGCATTTTGCGCGCTTGAGTTTGGGGCCGTTTCCTCGGCGCATACATGCGCTGCCTGATGCACGGGTCTCACCAGGCGTCCCTTGTGGTGCAGAGCCTGGCGAGGTACCCTCGCTGCCGGTCAAGTGCCAACTGAGGCGCCACAAGAGCAACCGCAAGCCCCGGACACCATTCACCACGCAGCAGCTGCTCGCGCTAGAGCGAAAGTTCCGCGCCAAGCAGTACCTCTCCATCGCCGAGCGCGCCGAGTTCTCCTCGTCGCTCAACCTCACCGAAACGCAGGTAAGGTCACGCTTTCCGGGGCGGGAAACAGGGGAGCCAGCAATCTGACACGTACCCATTTAGCACAGTTTACCGGGAAAGGACGAAACAACATAGCGCCTTACGCTTCGTAGCTGAGCCTCCTATGCTCGTTGTAGTGCAGGGCTATATACGAATTAATTTAGACAAAATGGGAATCTTCAACGTGCGCGGACATATCAAAGACGAGAGTTTTAGTTCTTCGCCTTCACCAGGGAAGCGGCTCCCGCGGCCGCGGTCGAACCCGTGTCCCCAGGCTCAGCAGCACGACGCCTTACCCACCGAGCCTGCACAGCAGGAAGTTTAGCGGAAAGACTGGAAGAAAGCGAAGCTCATGTTTCGTCTTCTCCACGTAGCCCATAGTAAAGTTCGAAGGATGCTTGTAAGATGGAATAGTTTGTCCAGTGTAGATTAATTCAAAATGTTGGGATCGAAAAAGGCGTTCTCGATATGATCCAACAACAACAACAAAAGAAACGAAAGGGCTTCATTGTAGTAGTAGTAGTCGTCGCAGAAGTAACAGTAGTAGTAGTAGAATAGTATAATAGTAGTAAATAGTAGTAGTATAATAGTAGCTTGCATGTGCTTACTGTATTCTTTTTTTTTCTTTGCAGCCTCTCTGAAGTCTCCGGACAAGCCCAAGCCTGTCATAACGTCCGATTGTCTGTTCTTCTATTCTTCGCTAGTCCATCTATACTTCAGATGCCACCGCGACCCGATAGCTGAGCAGCTAGAATTCAACGGGACGCCGCAAGCACCGAAACTTGCAGCCGTGTGCACCACGTTTCGGTGAGGGGAAGCGGTTCTTAACTTTGGCTTTGACAGGTAGAAGGAAGCACGAGAGCGATTAGGGAACATTGTTCCGTGGCCCCCAACCCTACCTCGTGCTCCCCTGTTCCTTCTTGACGCGAACTCGGGCCGCGGGTCACGTCACATTTCTCAAGGCGGACAAGTTCCATGGGGACCGCGTTCCTTGCGTGCATGTGACGCTCCGTCTACCTTGTTGATGTCGGGGAGGCGCGTGAACGGGGATAAGTGGCGTATGCTCATGCAGAGAGAAAGAAAAAAAAATTGGGCCCATCTCCCCGCGAGGGGGACTCGAGTAAATGCGTCGCATAGGGGGTGGGTGTATTTCGTTAACGTTTAGTGTTTGGGGAGTTGGTGGTAGTGAATGCGTTGTATCAGCAGCTTCTTGACGTAGTTTGAATGAGTCAAGGTTATAAGGTGCGTTCGTAGCCTTTCATTCTGTGTCGGTTTTGTGGCGCAGAGGGAAGAGCACCATGTACCTCGCGTTCCGCCCACAGGAAGTGAATGCGTTGTATCAGCAGCTTCTTGACGTAGTTTGAATGAGTCAAGGATATAAGGCGCGTTCGTAGCCTTTCATTCTGTGTCGGCTTTGTGGCGCAGTGGGTAGAGCACCATGTACCTTGCGTTCCGCCCGCAGGGTCGTGGGATCGAAACCAGGCGCCGATAAGTATTATTTTTTTATATAGTGTAGGGGGAGGGGTGCGGACCTGTTGTTGAGAGCGAGGAGGGTAGCGTGATGCGGGAGAGGAGGAGTGGGGGAGAGGGCGCGCCTGCGCGCTGAGCTGTTGCGGACGGACGGCGGACGCTACATGTGAGTTAAAGAAATGCTCTGCATTTAAAAAGCGTCTGCCCAGGTTTATTCCGCTCATAAAAGCACAGTCTGAAAAACAAAGAAACGAAAAGCAAACAATTATCGCTCCACGAGAATACGCCGCTTCTCCCCATTAACGCGCCTCACCGACATCAGCAAGGTAGACGCAGCGTCACGTGCACGCAATGAACGCGGTCACCATGGCACTTGTCGGCTTTGAGAAATTTGGCATAGATCCGCGGCCGGAATCCGTGTCAAGAAGAAACTGGGGAGCACGAGGTAGGGTTGGGGGCCACGGAACAATATTCTATAATCTATCTCGTGCTCCTTTTTACCTGTAAAAGCCAAAGTTACGAACCGCTTCCGCTCACCGAGTCGTCATGTACACGGCTGCAAGGCACTTCGGTGCTTGTGGCGTCCTATCGGGTCGCCACTGCATCCAAAGGCTTGGGTTTAGAGCGTCTGACGCTATGACAGGCTTGTGCTTGCCCGGAGACTTCAAAGAGACTGCAAAAGAAAAAAAAATCGCGTATCTGCTCCTTTTGTTGCAGATGTCGACAAAAGACGATAGTCTTTGTCGACATTTGCCAAGTAAATGCCTCTCATGTTATTCTTCTTGCGTTGCGCTCCTCCCAAGGTAAAAACACTAAACGTTTGCTCGAGTCAATTTAAATTTACCGCGTTCCACTGCTCCAGGCCGGGTGCCTCGATGCCAGCGCTGCCGTACGGCGGAGACGCGCGTGAAACGAGGAGCCCAACTTCAACGTTTATAGAACCGCGTTGCCCTTTCCATGTGTGTTCCAAGCAGAACGGGGCTCCTATCTAGTGGAACCTTCCGTAACCATTGCGGCTTGATTTTTTAAAATGCCGCCCAGAAGCTATAGTGGCCCGGGCAACAGCAGGCGACAGTGGGAATTTTTTTTCTGCAGCGGATGTAGCATTTCATTTAGCAAAAAATCAAGCATCTATGATTTTTTTATAACGAAACACTGCAAATAGCTCTTGTGTATTATTTTCTGTCTTATATTTGCGTAATGTCTTGTTCTTGTTCAACAATGTTAACAAGTATGAACATATAAACCGGACTTAGACGTTTAGATTTCGCTGTGAGTATACGCCTCGAGATTCGCGATCGCTGCGCCGCCTGCCGCCGCTTCTCCGCGGCGTTTGCGGGATTAGCGCTGCGCGACTGATAGGCGGTCATGCAGTGTTTTGGTTCTCTTTCGCTTCTCTTTGCCTTTCCGCGCACTAAACAACTTGTTAAGGTGACGTCTGTAAGCTAACTGCACGTTTAGGGCGCTTAAAAAAAACAGCTGCGTCTTGGTAGAGCGCTCGAACGCCAGTAAGAGCTACCCGGGGAGGCGGTTCTGCGCGCTTCTTGGCCGCTCTTGCGGGCGTCGACGACGGCAGCAGCATATCACCGCTGTCACCTTCGAACACGTCAGCACAAGTGAATTCTATTTATTGTCACCTCGTTTAGACTTGATATTGGCACTGTAAGAGCTAGGTTGGTTCGTTTTGCAGCGCAGACAACACATGCGGCTTTGCTTCGAATATGTACGTCGTAGAAAAATATGTTTCGGGGATGTGATAACCCAATAGCGTACAAAAACTCGTGCCTTTTATGGGAATATAAACCACGCGGAAATGTTAAGTACACTCAAAGGCTGTGCATTGTCAGATATGTGCCCACTCATGCCTTATGCATGAACCAAGATATATGTTAATGAAACCACGGGAAAATGAATGGTCTGCAAGTCAGGAATAAATAGAATAGTCGTACGGGAATAAAAAAAAACCGAGTCCAGCTTCTGAAATGCTAAAGACGTTTGTTTGAGCGAGGTAGTATTCACCAGACCAACTAGATGCGAAATGCACTGATATTTCGGTAGACATGAGGCGGGGGGGGGGGGGGGAGGAGGAGGACGCTAAACTGTCGTTGTTTACAAATGCGGAGCAAAATCAACAAATGAACGTTTTATTAATCACACACACAAGCTGCGTGTTCACTTTTCGTTTGTTTTTTGCCTTCAACGAACGGCTGATCATTCGGCGGACGCATTTTTTTGAAGAATACAGGGTAAGCAGTTCACAAGAAATACGAGGTGTCGTTGAAGGAGTTGATTGATTGATTGCAGGGTTTAACGCGCCGACGCAACGGAGGCGATGAGGCACGCCGTAGTGGAGGGCTCCGGATTAATTTTCACCACCTGGAGATCCTTAAGGTGCGCCGAAATCTCGTACACACGGGCTCGTTGGAAGAGTGTCGCATCTGATAAGGGTATCTGATTTCGGTTTATGCTAGATTCTGCAGTCTCCCTGTGTCATACGACGATGTTTCGAAGAAGGGTTTGGTCGCGGACGCGGATTACTCTATAAGCCCATCTTCGCGCTTCTCGTGGAGGATAAATGTAAGAGATGAATCTTATAGCGAGCGCTCACCTCGGGACAAGACGACCCAGCATTAAATTTGTCGCCGTGTGCTGACTCCGGAGTGTAATTTTGCATTATCCATCGTACTTCTTTGGTACAATGTTTGCGAAATTTATGCCGCATTGGCTTGTTCAGGGTACTGACCAATATCTGATATGTGATACTGTGATATTGGCAGGCGTAACTTGCGTGCTGTCAGGTATGAGTGCTCCGCTGGATTTTATAGTGCACAAAGTCGATTTACATCATAGTGTGTATGGCCGCAACATGACCATCGGAGGAAACACTGCTTACGGAGACACTGCCACTAAATTTCAGGGCAGCGGAATTGCAATCAGCTGCATGCAAATGCTGGCTTTGGGACGCCGGCCTGTGACACACGCCCGGCGCTCATATAGATCTCACTAAGATCGCGTCATAAACGTTTATACTCCCGTGAACACACCACGCTTGCAAACAGAGTGCCTGCTCCACGTTATTCGGTATTTCGAACGCGGACAAACGGTAAATCGCTGTCTTGAACGAGCCCCAAAAGCAACGGCGACAGGGGGGAGCGGGCCAGGGACTCCCGCGCCTGCTTTCGAAACGGGCCGCTAGGGGGATTTCAGTGGCGCCCCTACAGGCCGCGCTCGAGGCGTATAAGACTATTGCGCAGACTTCGTTTCATTTTGGCCGGGTGGCTGAATCGAGTCACAGACAGACAGACATACAGACAGACCAAAATTTCGGGGTTTAAGTAACCCAAGAAAGACTTGGTGTACTTAACCCCGGGCATCTTTGGGCACACTTAAACGGCATCTTTGGACACACTTCTGCCGCTGAAATGCTGCTACACGCGTTATCTTTGATTCGCGTTCGGAATGACGGAAGTCGCGCACAGCCGCAGAACAGGGAGGACAAGCTAAGTTTACCTCAGTTTACCGACTGAAAATACACAAGCAACAAAATGGCGTCGCCCATGAACCGTCGCAGTGTAAACAAATGTCACGTGATATGAACTGGCCAATGATCATGACGGCGGCACGGAACAATAGGAGAAAAGAGCGCCGATAGTCTGTAACGTTATCTAGTGACACTAGTTCTGCGTATACGAACTACTTTCGCTCGTTTCCAATAATAAAAAGAAACTGCCACGTTCTGCCGTGATTAATAATCAAAAAAAGCCTTCGGTCGGGATGACGCGCTGACCCACACGCCGGTCGACGCTTTCGCGATATTATTAAAAAATTCGTCGGCTGCAAGTTTACAACATTGCTCCACGCCCTTCTTCGCATTTCGTGACCGAGAATGAAGCGTTTGTATTCGTATTACTGATCCACAGGAGAAAAATGCGTGAAAGATAACTCGATCGGAGGCCCGTTAAGAGCAAGGCCCCAAGTTACCTTGTCTGCGCATTGTCAACAGAGTGTGGAAGAAGCGTTTCTTTGGGAACCAGTCTGCTACCTATTTTTTTGGTTCAGTTAAGGTTCGGAATCAACGCGATAAAAAAAAAAACCACGGTTCGGGTTCAGATTCGGTCTAAACAAAATAACGGTTCGTTTCCGGTTTTCCATTCGGGTTCGGTTCCAGTTCAACATACTGGTCTCTATGACGAAGGGCTTGCACGCCGGATTGTGGAAGAAAGCTACTTGTGGACGCAACGTCAGCACTCGTCTTGTTAATACGATATTTGCAGAGACATAACGACAGCTTTTTCATCGTAATTTTTTTGCGCCACAATTGGCTTACAACGCGAGCTATCTTCATTTTTAAAAATTTCCCCGCTTTAACTTCCAGCTAGCTCTGCCACATTGCGAAGGAGTAGCGCAACAAAGCCTACTTTCCGGAGTCAGGAGATCTGAGGCACGAGTTTGTATAAACCGCGATTTTAAGGGGCGGGTCCGGAAGGAAAAAAATTACTCTTTTCAGCGCATGGAGCGACGAAAGGTAATTTAGGAGTCGCGCAGAACGAATAATTATGGAAGACGGCAGCAAGAACACGTGGGGAACATTTAACTATTTGCTTCGAGCGCCTCCTCCCCGTGCACCATGGGCCCGGAAAAGTTCTGGTTTCTTGTCCAGTTTTGGAAGTTGTGTTTACGGGCATCAGTTTGTGATATATGTGCAGTATTTTATAACACTGAGAGATAACCCGGGTTCCTATTGAACACTCCGGCGTCTGAATCGACAACGCGAGCGGCGAAAATGAGTTTGCGTGCTTCCCATCAGGTGGCGAAAGGGCCAAACCTGCCGAAACATTGAGAAGATAGGATGTTCGTTTGCGCGATAGCTGCAATTTTGTGCATGCATCAGACTACTGCCATAAAAAATAAAACCAAGCAGATCGCACTACGCGCTGGTATGTGTATTTTCGTGTTAACGATCGACGATCGCCGTTTGCACAGCGGCGGAACGTGGCGGCAGCAAATCGCGGAGGCCACGGGCGGAACGAGGCCGTTCACCACTTTGTCGAGAGATGGCGATAGTGGGCGCGACGTCTGCTTTCCCGCTACGCTCCGGTCATGGCTCCTCCGGTCGAGGGCAAACTGCGATGCATGTAGCAGTGAGGTAAAGCGGTTGAGGTGGGAGATACACATGGGCGATACAGGTCCCGGAGTTATTAGCTAAAGGGGAACTAAACGCGCGGCGATAGATCTTTTTTTCTCAATGAATAAACGTGCGCGCTGCCATAATATAGTTCTCATGATTGCCAAAGCAGTTTGGACCCGCATGTTCGAAAGTCGTGCAGTTGTTATTTGATCGAAACAAAGCACGCAAGCAAAATAGTTTTCAGTAATCTTTTAATCAATAATACTGATTGCTTTAAACAAGTGTGTGGCATTATTAAGCCATATTAAACGCTCAGATAACTGGGAGGAGTGCTATAAATGTCGGTTTTGGTTTCGATTTATTTGATCTCGTGGACCGGCAAGCAACGGGGGTGCTTTTCCCTCACGCTCTACACAGAAGGTTACCACCTGGCCGGGTTTTGAGCGGGCCAACCGGTTTTTTTGACAGCGGACCGGTTGTCTGTCTGTACTTAAAACAGAGCAATAACCGAAAACCCAGCCACTTTCAGTGCAAACGTTACGTTGATTTCTCTCTAGGAAAAATCTACACTAAATTGCATTGCATGTCAAGAAAGTATGGCGTTTTTTTTTCAACACAAATTCAGCCTTCTATATACTCCCCCCCCCTCCCTACCCCGAAGGGCTGTTTTTTTTTTCGGCGAAAGTTGGCAACCCTATCTCCACATCTTAGTCACCTTTACGTATTCGCGGCTATTATTCTGCTAAACGATGAGCATTTTTACCTGCCACACCTAGATTCTGACGCCGTAACCTAGCGATATAGTTAAGATTCCAAAGATTTGAAGTATACCGTGCCGGTTCTGCAGCAACCACGGAGTGGCGGCCACCGATTGTCCTCGCAGGAAGTATTTGCTTGGATGATGAGCCTTCATAGCTGCTTTCTATCCAAATTTACATGCGAAACTTCCCGAAACGAACAAAGGAAAGAGAATTTTTCGCTGTTTAATTGCGTGCGTAACGCTATCGAGAGGAGGAGGAAGTAACTTTATTGTGTCCAGAGGAAAGGCCTATAGTTATGGCCGTTGTGCTTCAGACGACGGCCAGGATGTCTTGGCTCCTAGCGGCGTCTTCGGCCTATCGAGAGAGTTTTTTTTTAAGTGCGAATGCACTTCTTAAGCGAGCCTGAATCGTCCGCCGCCGTTGTCCGCATAGCAACAGCTGCGGGTGCGCGCGCTCCTCGTCTTCCTCCTCGTCTTCCCTAGCAACGGGGGGAAATGGGCGCGCGCTACTCTTTTCCTCCTCTCTCCGCTCAGTGACTGCGGGTGTTGGGTGCCTCCTCTCCACTTCGGGCGGGAGAGCTCTCGCTCGCGTAGCGGGCGCTCCGCATTCCGACGCGTGAGGGCGCTCGTGTAGCCCTCGCCGTAACGGCGGGCGCTACTCTCCTCCTCCTCTCTCCGCTCAGTGACTGCGGGTGTTGGGCGCCTCCTCTCCACTCCAAGATCACGATATCCACCGTAATCGCGCAATCAACAACCGTGCATTCGCACTTACACACTCTCACCCTCGGGGAAGTGCCAGGGAATTTTTTTTTTTGTAGTGCGATAAAGCAAAAGAATTGTCTTACTAAGAACAACATCCCTTCCCTTCGAAGCTAAGCTGTTAAGCATCCTACAGCCCTTCGCTCTACAGGTTTACCATTCAAACACTAAATGGATCGACCAAGCATCAAGACGTGTTCCTGCATACCATCGCTCAGTTGACTTGACATCGTTCTCGTATCGTAACTTGTTTCGAATACGCATTTCGTTGTTGTGCGCTAGTTTGCGCCGGTATCAGCGCTGACCCATAATAAGGCTGGCGAGATAACATCATTTAGAGACGTTACCAAGAAATTACGGGGTACGTTTATAACTTTCTAATAGTGTGAAGTCGAAAGCCTAGTTAGACCTTTTCTTGATCTACTGTCGAACTTTCCGTTAAACTTTGCGGGCGCCCGCACCATCTGAAGCTCGTTCCGCTCGCTCGGCATCACCCAAAGCTTTCTGTTCGCCGCCCTGCTGCGCACCCTCACCTCTCTGAAGGCATCTCTTATCGCACGTGCGGCAGCAGACTGCACTTCTCCGGTGCGGCTGTTTGCTCGCCTTGTCGTCGTAGCTCGCTCGCTGTACCCAAGTAGAGCCCCACGGCGTTCCGTCGTAGCGGCTGTCGTCGCGGCGTAACCCAGAGGCTTCGAAAGCCAAGCGTTTTATTTTATCTAGTCGTAAGCGTTCGAAACTTGTGAACCGCTCGCGCGTGTCATACATCTCCCGTTGTTTAGCGCAAAGAAAACTGTAGGTACATTTGAGCCAAATATACGTAATTAATCGGCAGCGCCCGCATTAATTTACTTAGGAACGCTCGTTGGGTTGGTTTTTACGATAGCAAGCGAAAAAAAGTGGCAGTGAAACGCCGGCACGTGCGGGAGGAAAAGCAAGCACAAAAAGAACAGAACTCCCGCTGGCGCAGTTTCAGGCAGGGGGCGCGCGAGCACTGCGAAGGCGGTAAATTTGAATTGCATTGGGTGGTAGCAGCGAGCGGATAACAGCGCTACAGCCCATTATGGCGAATAACTGCTCTGCACTTCCGACAGATTTCACATTGAGAGGGACGGCTTTCAAATTTTTTGTACCTTACAATCCGTTCGATGAAACACACAGATACAAGGCTTTTACCTTAAAACGTGTCCTTGATATACAATCAAGAGCACTACGCACTTCCCGAGGGTCTGGTGCACCTGCAGGGGAGGGCCTACGTCGTGCCTGCTCTTCGCACCAGTCTCTTCGAGACATGCCCGTTTTAAGCAGGTCCGTTAAATTTGGAAGTCGATAGCCAAATCTGGCTGCTAGTGTTCATTGCAGGAGACTTAAAACTATGAAAATAAAATAAAGTGAAACCGAAGCAAAAATTTCTAAAGGCCTACTTAATCCAGTGCCCTCGTGCGATTAACTAAAATATAAATATTTATGAAAAACTGAAAACGCAATAACAAAGTTGTATCTCATCCAGCGTCCTCACGAAATCACAAAAAGAAAACAAAAAAGTAAAATTGCAAATAAGTTTTCACAAAATCACAATGATTCCTTTAATCCAGCGCCCTTGCTATTAACTCAAGAAAAAGAAAGTAAAAAAAAACACGCTCTCTGGGTTGACGCGTTCCTTCAATGCTACCAAGTAAACGCAAGGTTGGTAAAACCGAGAAGCGACGTATGAAAGCTTACGCATTAGTGGGTAATTCTAACAACTTGTGCGGCTTTTTTTTTCTTTGGTTCATGGCGTGCATATTTCGTTTCTTGACACAGTGCATTTTTTTTCTCGGTGCTACATATGCCATAGCCTCCTTTATTTTCAGATAACGCCAAGAATTTTTGTTTACTGTGTTCAACAATTGTCCGAATAATACCTGTGGCAGGCCTGTATTAAAAGAACCTGGCCCTGAGGAGGCCACATATTGTTACGCGTCACGAGCAGCCATTTTTAAAAGTCAATATGTGTACGCGCCAGTGTTTGTAAAAAATGGCCCTACTGATGAGCACAGGACATGCCTTCGATTCCAATTGCGGCGGTAGTTTTTCTGACGGAGGCGAAAAATGAAAATGCTCATCTGTCCACATTGCGGAGCACGTTCAAGGCACCCAGGTAGTCTAAAATAATGCATGGCCTTCCACTACGGCGCACCATATCCCACGGGTGCAGCTCCGGCAAATTGAACGCCGGAATATTCACTGCTTGTAAAAATGTGCCGGAAACAAAACTGGTTGTCTTTGTAGCATATGTCAGACCTTTTGAATACCTGAGGTAGACTTTTAGATAGGAAACGCTTTCGCTCACCATTTAAATAGGAATGCTAAGATTGCGTGTCCTCTTCTTTAATCATCCGAAATAACTTTTTGTTCCTAGCTTTATGCAATAGTCCCGACACCTAACGTAACGACGTTTCGTCAAACTTTTTCTCTGTAAAATATGCATACGAATTTTACTAATTTTCTTCCAAAACGGGGTATATTTCGAGCGCATAAACCTGCATAACTATTAATAAATCTAAACATGTTCGTTGCAATTCCAGGGTTATCGCGGAATTAGGAACACATGTGGTCTCGAATTAAAAACTAATACCCCATAAAATGTTGAACTGGTAATTCATTCCAGCCCAAATTCCTATCAGAGGTTGCATTGTATGTCTACCGACTCCCGTTTGAAGTAACTCACGCTTCCCTTGTTTACAAAAATAAAATAAAAGACCCACCCCTCCCGCCTCCGAGGAGCCCGTCTCCAGCCGCTGCTTGCGCACTTACGGGGAACAGGTAATTTCTGCGGGCGAATCAACGCACGGACGCTAACAAAAGTGTTGTCAATTTAAGCCGACCCAAACCTCTGCTCAGAATCTATGCGGCGGGAAGGAGCCGCGCTTTGGCCGTATTTATTGACGAGGACAATGTTTAAGAAGCTGAGTAAGTATTTGTTACAAGAGAAAAGTTCTTGCCCTTTTGTTGGTTCAACGGCTGCGCATGTACACGCATTAGTGGTCACTTTATAGTGAACGCATTCAGCTAAAGCCACAGGTCACTTTGTTTGGCAAGGCTGGAGTGCCTCGCGAAACGCCGCAGAATAGCATAAAAAAAAGTTGCATAAAAGCGACACGGCGGAAAACTGCATCGAGATAAATTTTTCAGCGGCTCTTAGTTTGGATCAGCTGATTCCTGGGCGTATTTGCATGCGACCAGTCGCGTTCTAGCTGGCGCACAGATGTTGTATGAGCGCCGCTAAGCCTCACTAAAACATTTTGATTAGGTATAAGCAACACGCTAAACTGAGCATAAGTTGTTTCCTGCCCACAGGAAATTAACTCGACGCTGTCGACGCCCGCGGACACAAAATACACCTTATCAGCGCACTGGTATACCTGATAATTCACCCGGCATGCTGTGCTGTATATAGCCACAACTTCCGGACGCTGCAAGATTAGTACTCATCACCTGTCCCGTGTGCAGTAAGCACAAGCACAGCGGGAAACTTTGGCATTGCAAGATCATGGCGGCCATCGTGTGTAGCGTGGTCCCGATGCATTGGCTCAGAACTCTAGGACCTGTAACATCCGCTGTGGACCGTACAGAATGGGCGAATTTCGCAGCCATGTGTGTAGCAGAACCGCAGTAATCGCATGTGAAGGACATAGTGAAATGGTATATAGTAAGAACACTTAAAGGCATGAGTGCATCCAGCAACATAATGATCCATAAAATAAATGTTTCACACAAACCTGTATTAGAGTATTTTGTGGAGGCTTATCCAGTGATTGCCTGACTTCGCTGCACTAACTTACGCAACTTAATATTGCAATCTTCAGCTATAGGATGCTTGCTGTAGGATGCTGCAGGATGCTGTATGCTTGAGCTATAGGACCTGCTACTGAAATAACTGGACTTATATGCCCGTAAAGGGAGAAGCTCAGGGTTTCACGAATGTGGTTTCAGTCGTCGCAAACAATCGGTAACGTTTGAATCAAACTGTGATCATGTACAACTCATAATATTGGACGCCGACCAACATCGGGGCACCAAAGCAACTTCTTTTGTCAGAATGGCTTAGCTACTAGGACTAGTTTTACCCTTGTTGCAGATTGATCACGTAGTTTACAGCAGTAATAACAGCCCCTTGTTGCTGTGGCCCTTTGAACGTATGGGCTGGAATGTAAGCGCTTGCCCCGTGAACGGCCTACCGAATGCGGCGCGTACAGCAGTAGCACATGACCTTTCATCTGTAATTGCTTTCGCCACACCAAATGGGGCTACTTATCGTGCACGCGCCCTCACGCTTTCTTTGCTCGCTGATCTTTCTGGCGTGTTTCAATCTGGCTCCAGCATGGAAGCCATTTTCGAGAGCTGCCCCCGAACAAGCTTCTGTAGCCCTGTGCAGGCAAAAGGAAGAGTGTTTTGGTTTTGTCGTATTTTATGCCGGTCTTCCGCCATCGTCGATTGGAACAACAGTTCCGGGTGAGCTAGCTGCTTGCGTCTACCTCAGCGACGCTTATGTGCACCTTGTCAGCGCATGTCCAGAACAGAGTGAAAGGGCCCGAGCATTACGTCATGATTACCCCGCCAAGCATCGTGTTTGATCTTGACGCCATCTGGTATATCCAGCCCTAGACAGCGCCTGCACTTTGGAACGAGCGTGGTAAGGACATTTCGCGAACTGTTATAACTGTACCCGCCAATCAGAATCGTCACTTGGGCTCAACTGCTTAGTTGTGTGTTCTTCGATAAACTGTTGAGGAAGGCACTCGCGTTCAATACCGCTTCGTGTTTTGACTAAGCACGGAATAATCGCTGAAATTTGAAGGAAAGATAAACTCCGTAGACCGGAGAGATCGCGATGTGCAGTTAATGCACTAACCCTCAAAACAATACAGGGGAGAATTAACAACAACAATAAAAAAAAAACCTCGATAACGTAATACTCTATTGCGATTTTTCAAAAGGACAGATATAACTTTTGCATGGTTGCTGCTTTATTCAAATAATCACGGCGACACTGTATACGCGGCCCATTAAAGGTTATTTTGAAAATGACTGAAAGCGGGACTGTTAACGTTTTAAAGGGTCATCGGAGTCCTGGATAAAACAAAATTAGGGCAGATATGATTACAGTGCTACCGAATCAACGAAAGCTGTAAACTGTTTATTTGAACTCGGCTGTTGCATATCGCGATGCACCTGGAGTTCTAGAGGAGGCGCACACTTCCTACAACGACCCACAATGACTCTATTTACCAGCGCACACTAAGAAGAAACACCTCCTCCGGTGATGATGCTGGGAGCCAGAGGAACCAGCTCGCGTTCGGTGCAGCTGGCTCGGCGAAAGCATCGGCGAGCATCGGTACAGAGCATCGGCGAAAAACCGACAGCAGTCAACCCAGAATCTTCACAAAAGTGAGCCCACAGCAGCTTGTCGCCATAAGGAAATCGGCCACTTGTCACCCGGCTTTCCTGGACGCACTCTGCAACATGTAAAGCTTACTTTCCCGCCAATGTTTCCCAATTCGGCGCTTCTTGCGCCAAAACGGGCAGCGCTCAGAACACAGCTCGTTTATACGTACATATGGCACATACCCACGCACGCAATTATTTTTTTAACAGCAAAGCTGTTGAGCAAATCGTTTGTGTATGGTGTCGGCAGTTAAAATTACAACGAAGAGGCCGAGGGGCCGTGCTGGCCTGCCTCGAGCGCACGCTCGTCAAGCAAGGCATACCGACTTAGAGAGATTGGCCAATATTGGCAAAAAAAAAAAAAGAACTCCAGTGTTCGCCGCGTGCCTCGAGCGTACGTTTGTTAAGCAAGCATATCCACTTAGGTAAATTGGCGGACATTGGCAAAAAAAAAGTAAACCTTTAGTGTTCATCGTATTGTGGCAACACTGGCTGAACAAGAAAGACACATTGTAGCGTACGCCCCTCGTTCGTTCGGCCTCGTGTCGTCGTGCGCATGCGCTCTGTACCGTAGAAGAGCCTCGACTTGAATGTCGAAGCTGCTATAGGTGATCGTTGACTTCACTCGGCCCGGCCGCGGATAGTTCACCCGGCCGAGGAAGAGGTCGCGCTTCGAGAAGCTCGGCGTTCGAAGCATTCGCTAGAGACGATAAGTCGCGCTTGCAGAGTCGCGGAAGAAAACGTCGACCAAAACGACGAGCTCACTCTGGCCTTGCTCAATATAAGTTCATTGAAATGCCATGCCGCCGACGTCAACGTTGACACCACAACGATACTAAAACTCAACTTTGTGTCCGTCAATGGTCACCTACAACAGCTTCGCCATTCAAGTCTTGCACGTGAGTGCAAGCTTCCCTGATTTTTTTTCGTTTAAAAATGACAACTTTATGACGCAACGCATGAAATACCGTCTTTGGATAATCATCATAATCCCACAGCCATGCGCCATGATCCCATACGTCACGTTACTTTGGGTGGGGGGGGGGTGCACCTGTGATATTTTACTGTAGGCATGCCTTTGCCTATTGCAAACGCTCGGCGGTAGATTTATCCCCAGTGCGTCCAAATGACAAATAACTTGGGCGAAGGTAGAGAGAGAAAGAGGGAGAAAGTATTTTATTGAGCCTTTAATGGGAGCGGGGAACCCCAGTATGCGAATTCATGGGTTGTCCGAGCCGTTTTCACCCGGGTTATTGGAGGTCCAGTCGACAGCCGCTCAGCAGTGTCTCCTACAGCACAGCGGACGAACGACCTGATAAGGGTTGTAGGGCTGGTTTCTTCGGGCATTCCAGGAGTATATATTTTAAGGTACCTACCTCTTGACAAAATTTGCATTGAACAATGGAATGAGTTGGGCTGGCTGTCTGGGCGCGCCTGTTTTGTAATTGTCAGAGTGTGACCTCCTGAATTTTAATGAGCAGACACTGCGAAAACATTGAGCAAACAGAGGAAGATATTGCGCAAATGCAAAACACCAGGTTCGCATCCAGCAAGGGCTCACCCCGGGTGGAATTTTTACTTAGTTCGCACACAGGGTGCCGTTATTCTCCGAATTCGCTATGTTCGTGCAAGTGATTCGCTATTTGGGTTCACTAGGGTCAAATTGATTAGCTGCGGGGATTGACCAGCAGTTTTTCATTTTTCATTTTTATTCAGATTCATTTTTAAACTTCTTCCGCTGCGCACATGTCCCGTTGCATGTGCTTCCTCATGTGCGCAATAAACGGCGGGAGTAACTATGACCCGTGGATTCCTAGTAACGCCGCAAACATTACGGCAATAAACAACAGCTCCTGCGTTAAAATTAGTAGTTTACTATATTGTGGTACCGGGGGATAAAATGAGGCGAAGAAGCATACACCCGTCTTCTCAGTGGGGAAAATGGGGAAGAAAGAAAAGAAACGAACGCAATACAGACGGACGGACGGGCGGACAGACAGACAGACAGACAGACAGACAGACAGACAGACAGACAGACAGACAGACAGACAGACATGGGAAGGAGAGAAAACAGTCAGTGGTTAACGCAATGGTCGCTAAAACGTTTTGCTTATATCTGACGTAAGTACCTACCCCTTGCTTTGGACATTTCATATCTCTCTGCACTGCTCCACTAACCGTTTTTAAAGCGCTCGGGGTGTGTAATTCGCTTCGAGCCCCCGTTTCCGGCCTTCCTTTCCGCTCCTCAAAGCCCGCCTTGCGGATGTTTTCCTTTGGTGCAGGTGAAGATATGGTTTCAGAACCGGCGCGCCAAGGAGAAGCGGCTCAAGGAGGCCGAGCTGGAGAAGCTGCGCATGGCCATGCGGCCACTGCTACCGGGCGCCTTCGGCCTGGGCCTGAGCGCGAACCCGTTCGGTGCCTCTACCACCAGTGGCGCTGTGCCCGGCTCCGGAACCTACATGCACGGCCCGCGACTCATGCAGGCCTCGCCGCCTGCCCACCACCCGCCCTTCACGACCGCCGAGGCTGTGACTGCCCTGCAGCAGCAGCGACCCGCCTTGTGAGTGGCCAGGCCGTGCGAGCGTCGTCCCTCATGCGATACAGGACCAAGCGGTCATTTTAAATGGTCGAGGCCTGCGACTGCGCTGGGGAACACCACCGAGTAATACCAATTCGCCGGCGATGTTTGACGAGAATTACATCTGTGAGAAATATATAGTAATTAGCTGTGGTAACACTTGATTTCAGAGGCATGGAACAGTTGTTAGGGCACGACAGCTTAACTGAAATCCAAATAAGGCAAAACCCCTCCCCCCACCCTCTCCACCCCGCGTAGGCGCACGTCGATTTGCATCTTATTGGATTATACAGTGCAACTTGCTAGGTATAAACATCTTAGGAGTGAACGGCCTACCCTCAGAGGCCTGGTTGAAGGACAGCAGCCTGTTGGGCCCTTCATTAATCCATCGCTCCAACAGAAGACGAAAGGGCCCTTCTGAGTATTATTTCAAGCCACAGATTGATTAGAAATAAATGTGCTAAAAATTGGATGGACAACATGAAAATATTTATGAGGTGATTCTTATTACATTAATCTTGATCTCATTCTTATTATGAGGCTTAACGCGCCGAAGCTACACAGGCGATGAGGCGCGCCGTAGTGGATAGCTCGGGCCTAATTTTGACCACCTGGGAATCTTTAACGTGCGCCGAAATCTCGAACACACGGGCGTTTTCGCTTTTCGCCCTCGTCAGAAAAGCGGCCGCCGTGGCCGGGAATCGAACCCGCGACCTTGGGCTCGGCAGCACAACGCTTTAGCCACTGAGAGAAAGAACATACACAAGAAAAAATACAGAAAGAGAAGACACGCCACGTCCGCACTTAGTTGCGTCTTTTATTTCTGTCCATCCAATTGATAGTGAATTTATTTTAGATGCAACGCATCTCATGCTCGCCCCTCGGTCCTTCCTGCGTCTGTCCGGCGTTTTCCGCACAGCTGCGCCTCTCCTCCTCTCCTCTCTCCGATAGCGAACACTCTCTCCCAAACAGCTGCGGGTTGGCTCAGCGCGCTCTCACTCCGTTGCTAGGCGCCGGTGGGCGGCGCTGCGCTCGGCGCTGCGCGCGCTGCGCATGTGCAGTACTCTCTCCGCGCTCTCCTCTCCTTCGGGCGCTGTGAATATAAAGCGGCATGCCGCGCTCCGGCGGTCTCAGTCGACGGTCGTCCGTCCACCTCCCCTTCGCGTGCGAATCCCTGCTATAAGCGTAATCAATACGATGGAAAGCGCCAATGGAACCCCCCATGAGATGCGTCGCATCACACCAGGGTTCCCGCGAGGGGAGGTGGGCGTAATTTTTTTAATCATGTGAGATGAACCGGACGCCCAGATTGCTTTGACTTAAAGATTGACAAGGCGCTCAGAATTATCATGCTGTCGGCGCAGCCGTCATGTCTTGCCATTTGATGTACAGCCTTTGTCAAAATTCTGTGGGCTAAGCCGGAAACACGCAGGCTGCTAGAAATTAAATGTACAAGCTTACATCCCGAGCGAGGCTGAAACTTTTTATACAGGAACGCTAGAGAAAACACCTTTCTTTGTTACTGCCTTAAAATACTTTTGTCACATTTAAAGGTGAAGCCGATTATTTGAATTCTTTGTGGTCGAGAAGGCTCAGGATTGGCCCACAAAAGTTTGACAAAGGATGTACGTACGTCATGGCTTTGTTTTGTGCGTGCCTGTGTGTCTTCACGCGGATAGAAGTTTACAGTAAAGAGATGAAGTTGGCTAACTGTACGTCGGAGTTGAAGGGCACAAACCCAAGCTATAACATGCATTGCATTTGAACAACTACTGTACGCGTAATAGTGAAATTAAAAATATGGCACAGGTTTTGCGCTTGGCGGCATTGCAAAAGCGCAGGGTCGACGCTTGCCTTCCTATGCACCTGGCGAAAACTTCTTGGTTTTGGATCTGCTTATGAGTACGATCTACGGATACTCAATGTCGAGTCATTAAGTTAAGATTCATACAGGTAATTCAGTGCAAGTTAATTCGCCCTGAAAGATTTCTTCAAATAAGTTCATTCTGATCGCTAGTTTTTGGAACCATCTTTTATCGCTTCCACTCACTTCGTTGCAGCCGGCGGATATGTCTTCGCGCCTGCCGTCATTACGAGAGGGAATAAAACTTTATTTGCGCGATCGACCAAACTGAATGGAGAAAAACGTGTATTTCGAAAAGATACCGACGGGGGCAAAATTTTAGGTGAAATGTTTCGTATTGAATACTAAAAAAACTGTTCATTAGCACTTGCACTCTTTTTAAATATGTATAAAAACAACTAATAAAGCACGTATGAATTTTGTGTGCCGCATGTCAACAAACGGTCAATGTCTGAGACAGTAGGTCTGAAAAAAAAAACGAATTAAAAAAATTATGCACCCCTCCGTCTAAAGACGGCGATGGAGGAACGCGAAGCTTCCTCGTGACGGATTCTTGTGTTGTCGTCTGTGTCTGGACTGAGTTTCGACCATGTCGAAATGGAGCAATCGGATGGACGCCGGCTTCATAACGCGGGGGACGCAGTTTTGGTTCCATGTCACTGCAGCGTTTTTTACTTTCATTCACCCACGATCATTCATCATCATTGTTAGAAAAAGTTGGCTTTCCCGCAGGGCACTTTCGCGTAACAGACGCCATCAGTGAGCACACTGAAGCGTTGCTTTAAAAGTTCCCCTAAAAAGAGCAAAGGGGTGGTTGCATCAGCGTTTCGACCCAAGTCAGCGCCGTCTGCGCGTAATATTGTGTGCTTTTTGTTGCTAATTTGAGGTTCGTTTTGTGCTATTACAGATAACGACAGCGCAATGGATACCCTGCACCCTGCCGGCCGGGGTGTCGCCATCGTTTCCGAAATCGCTGGTCATGCACGAAGACGACTTTAGCTGTAAATATGTAAAAACTAATTTTATCATATTAGTATGTTCAAAAAATAAAATTACACAAGTTACATGATTCTGTGTCTCGGATTTGCCTCCCTTTTGCTTGCGCATACGCTTCCTTTTGTTCCTTTGTGAGTAAGTGGGAACACGACTGGTCGTTCATGACCGTTGTATGGTATATATAACTCGTTGATGCATTCCCACCTGTTTTGAACGTACGTTGTTTCACAAGATTAGTACACATATTCGATTGTAACAAAATGGTAAATCAGCCTGTTTGCTATTGCTTGTTTGGGTCGAGACTTGCCCGCATTGTAATTCTTGTACATGTTCCTTGAGCCGGTAACCTGTGTTACCTTCTTACTCACCGGAAAAAAAATTACGAACACTACGGCTCGCAGGACAATCGAGGACATGCCTGCAGCATCTCTGTAATGGCTGCCCTGCTGTAAGCGTTATTTTAATGGCGAAACTTATTGTTAGCTTAACCAACCCGTTTCAGAATATCGTTATTCCGTATTCGTCGCTTAAGGGGAGGGGGGCGCGCCGGCTGTAGCAGCGGAGGAAAGGCCCAATTGCGCTTTATCTCTGCTTGCTGAGTCCCAGGAGGCGTAATTATCTGTATTCACTCTGCCGTTCTTGAGAATGTCCATATACTTACGCCTAGCTCCCAACTGTATAACTACATTCATAATTTTCTGACGACACGACTTCACTCTATGGTGCTAGATGACTGCCGCCAACCACCCTAGGCTCCTTCCAGGGACGTTCCTAAGGGATCTGTCAGTTCCCCTACACTTCTGAATTTAGCACTTCGCCCCTTGCCTCAACTGCTTCATTCCATTCCTAATCTCTCCTTTGGACTGTACGCCGACGATATAATCCTTTGGTGTTCTAATAGCAACCAGCTGAACTCCCCGACACATTTCAGACTGGCACTGATGTTGTCCACTCTTTCGGGTCAAGCGTAGGTCTCACTATGTCAGCAGAAGTCTGAGTACCTCGTGGTCACCGACGGACGTTTCCCAGCTAAAGCTAGCGACCAACGTTCTCAAACAGAAGTCATGATTCACTCCACCCCTCTACCACGTAAGGACTGGCTGCGCGTACTCGGCTTCGACCTGCAGGATGATGGGAAGGCCTCTCAGTGACTTAATCGATGTAAGGTTAAATTACTCTACTCCCTCACATCACTGGCCAGCTGACCCGACGTCGCCAAGGTCTACGAGATCACAATATTACGGAACCTGTGGACTCTTTAATATTTACTCGCACTCTTTATGCTCTGCCATACGTAAAATTAACGTCATTGCAGAGGTCCCAGCTTGAGTGGATCCTCCGGACTGCCACCCGTCTGGCTCTAGAGGTCCCTAGATATACCCGTGTTTCTAAGTTGGAGGCTGCTCAGCTGTTCGCGTCACTATCAGGTCACGTTGATCTTCATTTGGCGGCAGGACACACTCGTCTTCACCTGGCATGGCCATCTCCTCCTTTCGTTTCTTCATTACGGTGTATCTTCATTACCCGAAATTATAGCCACATACCTCCCTTGGTATCCCCTCCTTCGCATAACAGTTCCTACCATTACAATAAACGTATCCGCAACCTCACACCCAAGACGTCGTCGAGCTCGAGTATGCGCTCACCGCTATGGAGATCTAGCAACAGTGACGCACACCGATGACTCCTTATCTTCCCAAGACGCACGCGGGGTGACAGTACTTGTTCCTCCTGCCCACCCGCCCTTGCAGAAAAAATACTCGGCCGTTCCTTCCTCCCTGTCTCTCGAGGCCCAGGCAATCGCCGACGCAATGTTATCCTTAGCCACTCCTGGTAGCCACGTGATCCTCAGGATGCTCTTCGCTTGTTCGAGGGGCAGTTGATTTCCATTAATATAATGCGTACACTCCACACTCAACAGGCCAAAGACACTAGTACTATGGCTACGTGCTGGACTGGGTTCATGCTCACGCAGGCGTTCCGGGATACGAGCAAGCCTATCAGCTCTCCCGTGTTCCGTCCGAACCGAAAGAATGGAAGACACAACCTAGGCGAGCCCTTTCCACCCGCCCACGCAGGCGCGGCAAGCCTGACTACGTCGAAGCCAGGTTGTGTAACAGTTAGTCAGGGATAAGCAGACTCTTCCTCCTCCATCTCACCTGTTAGTCCGGGAAGATGCCTGTCTTATGCAGCAAACGCAAATGAACGGCCTTACAACCCCACACAGACTACATCGATTACAAGGACATCGCAGCCCTGCACGGTGAACTAAGCGTTCTGGCTTTCCCATACGCCGCATGTGCTTTGGGACTGTTCTGGCTCTCAACCATCACTTTCAACTTATCTTAAATTCCTTTCACCTCCTCCCTCTTCTCTCCAAGACTGGCTCGCCGCCGGAGGGAAGGGACCGAGCGGCCTGGTGGCGAGTACTGGTGGCACACGTTCTTCAGGTCTTCCCGTCTGTGTAGCTAATTCTTTTTCTCCCTAAGCCCCGGACTTTGGGGGGTCTTTTTGTATCAAATAAAGTTGATCAACAACAACAACAGGTGACCTTGAACCGCCCCGGAGGCGTCGGAGTGGGAGAGCACGTGTTCAATGCATCGCTGGCTTGGAAGGTTCTTCCTAAAATGGCTGCAACACCGCGGGACCGACGGCGTCGCGAGGCGCAAGTAACACGTAAGCGTAGCGTGGTTGAAACACCCGGTTAACGTACCGTACCCGTGGAAAATGCTCACGCGCCGATGCATCGCAGTTTCAAAAACCGTACAGGAGAGTCGTTGCCAGGCGGTGAAATACAGCACCAGATTTGGGAAATCTGGTGATATTTTGGGGTTGCTGGTGTTGAGGTGCCGGTATAGCTACACCAGAAAATATCTGGTGAGACGTGCTGAAAACATTGTGTGACTGCTTTCAAACTAAGGTTTCCTTTCCCTGAATGGAAGCTTTTTGCGCTCCTAAACAGCAAGATCACCTTACATTATTGGACTGTATGCGTATTCTAGTGTCCTGGATAAGTATTTTGGGTTTCACTACTGCTTGAAAGCAAAGAAAACTCTAATGTGATGTTCTGTATTTCAAACAAACCACAGCAAATAGCATACTTGGTAAAATTTCTTGCAGGACCCACCACTAGCACTCTCTCTCTAATAAATTTCTCACTCATTTGTGAAAGCTAAAAAAGCTTTGTATGACATGTTGATTGTACAGTAACCGGCCAAGTGTTAAATGCTCACATATTAACTTGAAATAAATATACGTTGCACGAGATATTGTTAGAATGTCAACATAGGCGAAAAGCGCGGCGAGCGCAGCGAGCGCAGCGACTGTCTGTGCGAACATGCTCAATAAAAACGGAGTAATTGCTCTACAAACAGGTATTCCAACAGATATGAATAAGAAATTTTGTTTCGCTTCTCTCAAACCTAATTTGCTAATTTAATGGCAGAGGTAACCAAGCCACCACTGGCGTTTCTTTAATCGTAGAGGTAATCAAGTCACCAACTTCCGTGATGGAATGGGCAGTCAACAAAAGCATCTTCAAGGCTACATTTTGGCGAACAGCAATCGCAGAAATCGATGCACAAGCAGGACTTACGTTATAGCGGGCGTATTTTAGTGCTGGTGAAATCTGGCGAAATTTTGACGAGGGGCTGGTGTTGAAGAGTCTTTCCAATCTGGCAACGCTGCTGCCACTGCGAGACTCTGCGTGCTCATCGTTTGCATTTGCGTGAATCCCAACGGTGTCTTCATAACATTCGCGCACAAGAACTCCATGCTTGTTCGTTGATATTTTGAGATTACTGCAATAAGGATATCCCACAAAGGTTCCCTAAGGCAGGCCAGGGCCCCACCTATTTTCGCCAATGCATCTCACTCAGCTGGGAATATGAAGAGAACTTATTTTTCTTCCTTTCTTTTGATGCGAAAGCCTTAAAGGGACATTGAAGTGATTTGTAAACATTGCAGGATTGCTAGCGCAAATTGTAGTCTGGAGTCTCTTGGCCAGGTTTCGAACTTTCTCGCTGCGTTTACGCGACTTTATTCAGTAGAAAAATAAACTCGAAAATGCTGTCCTCCTCTCTGAATCCTCCTTGACGATGTCCTATGACGTTTCGTGTCACGTCAAAACAAGATGGCTTAGCTTGACTGCGCTACTGCAAGGCTCGCCGACCCTCCGACAGAATCAGTAGGCCCAGCGCTTAGTTCAAATACCCGGTAGTGCATTTTTCTTGCAGTTGATTTATTTGTTTTTGGGCAATGTTTTATTTACTAAATTCACAGTTTTTGCATTCCTCCACGTTCATTCCTCCACGAGCGAGTTCGCAGAACGCGCGAAGACTGACATTAACGCGCTGGCGAGTTCTCTTTGGCGTGGTGTTGCCATAAGCACAGACTCCTTTCAGGCCCAGTCCCGATTCAGCCGACCCTTGCTTGGTGCAAACACGCCTCTTACGATACAGGCACGAGCCAAACAATTTCCAAAGAAGGCGGAAAGGCGCATCGCGTTTGAGCGTCTGCGGTGACGCGGAGGGTGTTCATCCACTGCGTACGCCTCGGCTAGTGATTGTTCGATTCCAAGCCGTGCTGGTAGGCTTATCTGACACATTGTGCAGCCGTCAAGATGACAGAAGAGGTGCGGTATGCCGATTACTGAGATATCGAGAATGCCCATCCAACGATAACGCTGGATGCCAAGCATGTTGTTTCACAGAACCGAAACCGAAACTGGTTTGAATTCTAATATTGGGCATCGTCCAATCACGTAGTACCTTGTATTGACGTCACTGCTGTTAGCTGGTGCGGCCGCCGCAAAACGCGCATGGTAGTTTTTATTCTTTCAGGCTTTACAAAATAAATACCGACTTATTGCACAGATAAACGATGAAAAATGTGATTATTTGAGCCAGTCTACGCAGTGCAAGCAAAAACAGGAGCTTGACAAATTCACTTCAGTGTCCCTTTAAGGCAGCCTTTACCACAACGCCCCAAAACGACCATTCAGCGTGACCAAGGGCCGAATTCTCCAAACACGGGCGTGGTTTTGAAGAGGCGCGGTAGTGGCATGCAAATGTATGTGTTCTTGGATTGGGGCGTCACTTTGAGGAGCAACGGAAAGGTGAAAACCTTAAGAAGGAATATTGCAACAAAGGCGCAAAGCGTCAAGCGAAACGACGGGGGCAGTGCGCGTCGCTTTGCGCCATTGTTACAATTCTCCTTCCTAAGGATTCCCCTTTCCGTTGCCCCTCAAAGCGACGCCCCAACCCAAGAACACATGCATTTGCATGCCACTACCGCGCCTCTTCAAAACGACGCCCGTGTTTTGGAGAATTCGGCCCCAAATGTGGGAATTTGGCAAATGACAAGGCCAAGCATGAGATTAAAGTAAAAAGAATAGAATCTGAACAAGCACAACAGTGTAAATGATCTCCTTGCGCTGTTACCCCAAATTCGCGTATTTGGTGACGTGGAATGGTCGTTCAGGGGAATTGTGGTGAAGGCCATCTTCGGCGGTTTCTTAGTGTAGTTAACTCGGTAGATCGGAAATTCGGCATCACTGACGCAGGGACGTCACAAACAAGGAAAGCCGGCTGAACGAATATAAGACACGGTAATTGAGTTGAAAAGAAAATTGGGTGGGATTCCTAACGGTAAACCTATGGGAATGCCAGACCAGCTGTATCGCCAACTCCAACACAGCTCGCCGTCTCGAACTGACTGACGGCGGGCAGAGTGAATGCGTTGTGGCCCTCGACTACTGAACGTGTGTTAGAGACATGTGCTGAAGCCTCCTTGAGGTATTTGTTACGGAAGTAGTGAAGTTGCCCCATCTTGGGCAAAATAAAGTGCTTCGTCATCATCATAATCAAACTCCCTTGACCTCGCGCACGCATGGAGTTACTGAAGTTTCTAAACACGGCTAGCTGCATCCTGTTTATAACGAGATCAGCCCTCCATACTTTGCCAGTCCCCAAACCGGAAAACGGTGATCCATTACAACAAAACGCCCAGAGAAACAAATCAGCAGTGATCTACGGGACGCACTAGCTATGCCCTCAGTGCCAACAGCATTAAAGTACACCAGCATACAGTAGGCGTTTGAGCTGAGGCATTGGTTAATAACCACGTGTGCAGCACCGCCATCGCTGCTCGTTCGCGTGATTTATTAGATACTGAAGTCATTGAGGAAATTCAGCCAACATTTTTTACAAAAAAAAAAAAAAATAATCGTGCAGAAATGATGCAAACGTTTGATCAAGGTAGCCACAACACCTGGTACAAACAAGAACCTTTGTGGCTCTTTGACGTGTTTGAATATCCCATTACACAGCGCGTGCATGCGAACACCAGGCTGGCACCACAGCCACACACCTCCGCGCCCGACGAGAACAAACGAATGCGCGGTGCACACTGAGGAGCTTCCACCACTGAGAGCCGGCAAGGTCGTCACACGTCACGACATACGTCACGAGGCAGGCTGAATGCGCGCATGCCCAAACCGCCCAGAACCTTCCTCTCTCAAAATGCACGTTTGGATTGGACTGGATGGGATTGGATTAGAAAACGTTTCTTTTTTATTATTTTATTGCGTGATACCGGAAGCGGCGGATTGACATCGTAGTCCGGTAGTCCACGCTTTGCGGCCGCGGGCTGGGACACGCGTTACAAGAAACTCCTGTTCCGCAAGCCGCTGCCCAGCAAGCTCTCCCACTTCTCAAGGGTGTGTAGGTTGGGGGGTGGGGGGGGATGGCAAAGCACATCCAAACCGAACGAGTTGTTGTATTTGAGGTGCCGGGGCAGAATGGGCTTTTTTTTTTTGGGGGGGGGGGGGGGGGGAGGGGGGGGTATGCGGTATGGTAAATACAATGGAGGAAGATGCGGCCGTCGTAATATTCAGTCTGGAGTCATTGCCAAATGCGTGCTTCGGCTACACCTAGGAATAGATGTGGGGCCGGCAGGGCCCTGCAGGAAGCTCGATAGTGATGGAGGATGTCGGAGTAATTTGCACACGTTATGTTTGGTTTGTTTTATTTCGCAGCAATTCTCTGTTGAGTATTAATTGTAGGGGCTGTTCTCTCTGGTCATTAACCGGTCTCTATCACCCGGCGCAAGGCGATGTGCGCTGCATAGCTGGCGAGGTTCAGCAACGCTACCTCACGGTCACCGTAAGACTGCCTCAACATGCGTTTTATGAGAGGGGGCGCAGGATCGGGTGCTCTGTACTCCTTCAGTGAATCTACAGGCTCAAACAAATACCGAGGTGCCACAAGTTCCTGTGAGATAAAACTTGCCAGCTCTGACCCGAATTGGCAGCTATGGTTGACGGAAAGGGTGAAGACGGCGGGTAGAACCAATGGAGTCCTGGACTAAGGACCCCGCCCACCTACCATCTCTTCAGTCGAATAAAGTTTTTTCCTCCTCCTCCTCCTCCTCCTCCTCCTCCTCCTCCTCCTGCTCCCAAGTTCCTGATCCATTATTACAAAGGGTCTAGAAAATTTAGGGGACCACAACGCTTTGGGTTCACCAAACATCTTGCTCGTTTTTAGGATCAACATTGCGGGCTACAACGATAGCTTAGCTAAGTATATTGATTTCGCGCGTCGTTAGCAAGAGATAAATTAAGCTGGAAAGCATGAAGCGTTTTCTGCACGTGGAAGCGCTCCGCACAGCTGTCGGCTAATCCATGCCCACCGGTCCACGAAGCGGCTCCAACTGGCGCAGGCTGCTACAACAACCGCTCGTCCCTGCTGTCCAGGATCAATGCAATTGTGAATACGAGGTATATAAGCAAGGGAATGGACGATAGTGAGGTGAAAAATTGTGCTAGGGAATGTCATCCCAGGTGATTTTGAAAGCGGTGATCAAATTTGTGTCGCGATTCTAAGCCGACCGGCCGACCGGCCGCGGAGGCAGGCAGGTGAGCGACTCGGCACCAGCACCTGCCCGAGCATGCGATGCGGCGATGGGCCGAAAGGTGGTGCTACCTGCGCGCAAGAATCAACACAGCACCGATCGCTAAAATGGCAATCACCGTGACAATAAAGTTCCACGTAAGAGAAAGGGGATGATAGTGTGGTAAAAAAATTGACTCCAATCAACGCTGTGAAGGTAGTTGGAAAGCAAAGCTGTGAATGACCCCCACACCAATTCCACATGCGACGTCACTTGAATTAACACACGTGGCTCTAGAAAGAGTGAAACCGGAGATTCTGCCAGCCGTTACCTGGGATTCGCGGAGGCGCCGTCCTGAACGCAGCAGCGTCGGTCACGGCCGGGCTCGAGCGGCGGACGCCGCCGCTGTAGCCCGGCCGTGCGTCGGAAGAAAGAAAACGGAGAGGAGCGTGTTTCGAAGGGGGAAACAGCGGAACCTAGCCATCCTGATGTGCTAGCTCGGGGCTACACAACCGCGTGACACAAGCGCAGACACTGGAACAATCCGGCATGTGTGCTTAGTGATTCCCATTTATGCACATTTAAACTGAATAGTTTCGTAAGTTTGAGAATTGCGAGAAAGCTGGCGGAACTTTTATAATCGCTATTTATCAGAACCAGTTACTCCATTCGTCTTTTGTAATACCTGTTAAAACACAACTGAATTTGTATTCAGCAAGTTAGAAAACGCAGTCCCTTCCGTGACAAGCAGTGAGCAAAAGGTGGCGTTTCTCTAGGGCCAGATGCCTGTACGTGGTTTGTACATTTTGTTTTCCCGCCCTGCAAACCAATCCTCAACGTATCTTTGCCGTACGACCACTTAATCCCGCCGGGTCCGGGTTACCCTGGAGGTGCTGTCGAGCAGGTTAATCAAGCTGTGCGAAGTAAGCACGCACTGGCCGCGAAACTCCGCCAAAACCGGCCCAACACCGTCGGTGAAGCAGACGACAAAGCTTACGGAAGGGTTCCGCCGACGCGCCCGCCTGAGTGAGCACGGGGAACGTTGGGTAAGACCGCCTTGCCATCGACACTGGGCTTCGTGAGTGAAAAGCACCCTCCGCCTCCCCAGCCGCGTTGGGAGTTTCTAGTCCCGCACGCCACGAAAGAACCGTTGGCTGGTAGAGGTAGAAAGCTTTGCTTTAAAACTGTGTTAAGGGTTGTCATTCGCAGTTAGAGTGATAGCAGCGACCAAATATCTGCCTTGATGCTAAGCCTACAGTTGCCAACATCCGAGCCGACCCAAGCAACCCAAGCCGGTTGCGAGCTGTTGGGAAAGACGCTCTTCTAAAACTCGTCGCGCGCGAGTGTGTTGCGTTTGGGTTCATTTTGGGTCTCCCAACGCTCGGTTCCCCTATACTAAAACTGCGTATGCACCGCAATGCCAAGCCTAAAATTCTCTACGCTGACCGGCCACGCAACGACCCCGCACGAGCTCCTCCGCGTGACTCGGCTACCGGCGATCGCATCACTGCTGCCTGCGCACATGAATCCACGCAGGCCGCTGCACACAGCTTGTTACCGCCTGCCCGAATGTATAAACAAAGTTACACATGCGAGAGAGGAGATGATGGTGTGTTGAAAAATTGTGCAAGGAATAGTGAAAGCGACGATCCAACATCCGAGAAAGCGAGTTGGCCGCGAGCCGTTGTGGGAAAACCCTTTTCTAAAGCTCCTCGCGAGCGAACTTGTTGCGTTCCCCTGATGGCTTTCTCGCCGGTGTCTGAACGGGAACAAAATGAGTTCCTCAGGCCGAGCGGTCATCACCGCAACTTCTGAATATGACGTCATCTACCGCCGGCCAATCGTATGTGAAAGGCAGCAGGAGCTCTGATCGCGCCTTTTGGCAGGGGGCGTTTGTTTTGGCGAAAAAAGGAGGTTTGCGTGTATTTACACAAGAAGTAAACATGGTTTTTCAAATTAAGCGTGAAGAAAACTATAAAGTAATGCCCCCATCAAATGTTTTTAAAAAGCTCTTCAGCAGCCCTGAATTTTGCAATTTTCGATAACGTGAATATTGGAACCCAAGATTAATTTACTTCGGTTCAATCCCTTGCTTTAAAAATTGTTTGTGAGGAATCAATTAAATTTTCCGACATATGGACAACTTTAAACTAAACCAGATTATTTATTGTATGTTGTCTGAGTGCCGAGCAGTCCACGTAAAAGAAGAACGATCTGGTGGCCATCCGCTTCCAGACACTCGGGGTAGGTGCATGTGCGAATGCAGAGAGCTTTCCGTACGAGCCAGACTGTACGTAATACGAATGACGGGATGTGACCGAGAGTACAGGTCCGTGCCTGTCCATCTGTCCAGATAGCTTTCGCTTGATGTCCTATTTAAAAAAAAGCAAAAGAAAAAAACCGTAACGCGATAATTACGGACCGCGCTTCAGACGAACGTTTTCACGAATTGGTTGGAGCCCGCTCGGAACACATGCTGTGAGGGGAAAAAAGAGAACAGAACCCGCAGGAAACGCCACGACTCTTTTTTGGTGGTATTTTGCAGCGAACAACGCAGACTGTGTGTAAGCCAGCGATCGCATGTTCCTAGCACATGTGTCACATAGCCGCAGGATAGGCGCGCAGGTACGCCATGAAGCCGGAAAGGGGAGAAAATAAGAACAAGCAAAAAAAAATCCAGACCGATCGGCGCCATGGCGGCCGCCTTGCCACGTGGAGTCTGCCGACGGCTCGGAACGGGTTAAAAGATCCCAGCGAACCACCTCGGGCTTTGCTGTTAAATAAATTGGGATCGACCTAATACCGCAAGGACCGCAGACGAGTTTGTCACGCATTTTAACGATGGACACTATTTACTAGCTATGAGCAGAATGCGCGCGTTTCTATCCCCATGTTTCTGTGTCTTCTATTTTGGTACCTTAAACCTGCACATAATGCCGATGACCTTAGCCAGAAAAGGCTTCGTTCAGAAGGGTATCTTAAAGCAATAATTACCTTTTAACCTACACAGTGAGATCTGATAGCATTTCTGTCTCTCTTTATCAAGAGTTAGACCCTTCACGGAGTTAGAACCCATGGAGTGAGCGTGGCTAGACAGCGAAGCCAAACGAATGCACGACACAAAACACAATTTACCGTGGCGTGGTGAAATAAGCGCAGAAAACAAAACCCGGTTGTTCGTAATTAGAAATTTGGCAACATTTTGAGTTCATTGGCTTAAGAAACTTTGAAAGGATACAGTTTTTGGCTAGCAGACAAACATGGGCAGGCTTTCGGGTGCTGCCGGAACGACTTAAGAGCGGTGGCTTCGTGTTGTTTGCATTGAAACTGTGACTGGTAGTTATCCATGATACACGGTGACATAATTCCCACAGTTATTTAGTAGTTTAAGCAGTCAGATGTCAAATAATTTGTTCCGGATAGTTCTGACATTAGAGCCATTTTCGGTAATTAACCGTACTCCTCCTCTCGTAGAAGCCCTAGTATCGACAGCAGACAAGAATTTCGGAATGTTTACAACTCGACGGCGAACTAAATAAAAGGTAATGAAGCTCGGCGTAATAATGTAGTCGTTTCAGCGGCTAGTTGCCGTATGATTTTTTCCCAGGTTTCTTCATTACATTGATAGCTACAGAGCATTCGTTTTGGTGTGTGGAATCCGAAAACGCTTGAGCCATTGGGGGTAGCGGTTTACAACTCCGCAGAAAAATGATGGTAAGTATGTTCATAGAGTTTCATGCTATTATATACTAGGTGTAGCCCTTGCACCAGTGTGTAGGCCAGCCACGCTCTGACGGGGATGGCGTCGTGTACGGCGGAGAAGCATTCCATATTTCCTCGGCACGGCCCATGAAGCAGCTCGAAAGTTGTGAGGCTGCAAAAAAAAAAGAAAAAAAAAGAAAAAAAATTGTTGTAAAGGGCAATTTAAATTTCTTTTATTAATACAAATGTATTACTCCTACAAGGTTCATTCGACATGGGTTTTTGAAAGCTTCGTGGAAACCGAACAAGAACAAACTTTTCCCCTGTTGTAGCCTTTGCCGTAAGGAGCGACGACAAACCATGCTGCAAGCCGGGTCAAGTAGGAATGGAACACTGTGAGCTGCTATGCCAACCCCCATGGCGGTATCGCAATTGAGAGACAGTTTTTCCTCTAGTTTATTTTAGTATCAAACTGTATGGGTCTTCTTCATCGCAACGTGCCTCAACGAGGGGAGAAGTAGTTAATAGAACGCAGTCCACATTCCATTTGACTCGAAAAGGGGGTCTACGCTACGACATTACGCCATCCTGGCATTACGTTTTGCATTGCATCGTGTCACAACGCCTACCTTGCTGCTTTTTTTGTCAAATTTAATCTGGAGCATCGTTAATCATCCGATATCACGCTCCCTCGAAATTTATATCGCTCAAGTGCATTGTGACGAAGCAGACCCGCGGATTTTTTTTTTTTTTTTTTTGGGGGGGAGGGGGGGGGGATGGGCTGGTCTTACCACACCGACACAGAAATACCTTCAATGCGGCCAAGGGCTTCCATTTCAAAGACGCGCCAATCACATCAAGCAAGCAACGGGCTCTGTTTTGGCGGTAGTTTTGATGTGAGCTATAGAGGCGATGTGAAGCCTAACGATCGCGTTTTACCCGTCCATGTGCCCATGTATTACGGAGAGTGAATGTTTCATTTAATGCTTGTTGCATTTCAACATAGTAAGTAAGAAAACATAAACAAAAAGGGGGAAAAAGTGTGACCCTGTCCTTCCGTAATATTACGGATAACGAGATTTGCCGAATTTCTTTCGGGTTGCTGCTTGTGTTGATGCTTTTATCAGCCCAGGATACATGCTTTAGGGAAGAACGAAAGCCACTGCTTATTTCCTCGAGGCTGTTATTCCACCGAACTATACCGCATACTGACAAAAAAAGAAAGCAGATAGCTTACTGAAATTCCTGTTGGATCCGCAGACTTTTTTACGACTTTGTTGGCGTTCAGCTTGCATTAGGAAATCACAGATGGTCCTCATTGAACACAAATAACGATGGAGGCTGTCAGGATATTTGTTACAAAACTTCTTTATTGCTCCTTCGGTCGCAAAATTATTGATAAAACAGTGACATATTATAAATCGTACTTTGTGACCCCGCTGCAGAGTATGCACTACTTCCGAAAGAGTAATTACTGCTTACCTCCTCCTTAGGCGTACGAAAAACTACCTAACTCTTTTCAACCTCGCTCTCTCTGAAACATTATCTCCTCGTTCCGAACTTGTCTTCCTGTGAAAGGATTTTTCCGTTCATGCGACAAGTGTGAATATCTTGTGCAACAGCAGGATGGCCTAATTATTGTGTCCCAGCGTATCATACATGCTACTGCTATTATTGTTATAAAGTCACCTCTCATCCATGGTGCATGATAATTATTTTTCGGAGCGAAACGCTAAGTGGCACCGCGGCCGGGTTTTTTTTTGTGTCCGTCGTCCTTGTAGATAAAAGCTATAAAAACCTCCCCAGAACATCTTCCTGCTCGCGGGTCTATTAGATGCTTGTCTCTTTCCCTCCTTAATTCACAACGAATATAAAGGCTCTCTTCCCCTCAAACCGCTGTTCGCGTCAGTTAGTAGCGGTAGACAATGAACCGTACGGCCTGAGGAATGTGTGATTCTTGTCCGCAGGAGGGGAAGAGGGATGACGTCAGTGATAATAGGGCCCGATCATCTTCGCATCTTGTAATTTCTCGCTAACATGTTGGAATCCTGCGGTACAGTGATGGCCAGCTACGCTGGACCGTCACATCAACAGAGATCAATGAACTGATTTTTTTTTTCGGTCATTCTTGCCTCGCACATAGCGCCAATACAACCCTATCCTTACTGAAACCATCGTGCGACTGAAATACTTGCGGATTATTGATAACAGGAAACCTTGAGATGTATTATCTAATATTGCATTTCCAGGAGGCGCTGGCGTTTTGTTGGACTGGCTCCGCGGACTACGCAGGCTGCGCAGCCAATCCCACAAATATACTTCGCTTAGACAGTTCGTCATTCGTAAGCGATTCTTGCATGCAATACTGGTGAAATGAAAAGAGGACGAGACACCAAACAAAAAAGGCAGACAAATGAATAAGTAACAAAAGGCCGTAAATAAATAAACACACGCAGTTCTGATTCGGATAACATGCCAATAAATACTTGTAAACATCACTGGTGCTGCTTCTGACCTCAGTGTCTAGTACTGGTGTCTCGTTTTAAGTTACGTACGCGGTACTAGCTAGAACCACACCTTCCAGCGCCACCTCAAAAACTCAGTTGTATCTCCTGCTAAATGCATGAACTGCGGTCAGACTTTGGCGCACTATATAGCACTATTAGGACCGATGACGCAGGTTGGTGGTTGGCAGCTCTAAATACCGGTGCTATTCGTAAGTTGCGGCAGCCATAAAGACCTCGCAGTAGATGAATAAAAGTCTTTTAGCGCAAGTACAGAGACAGGCATCCTGCTTTTACCTCGTGACCCCCACTCTCACACAAGCCAACGTTCTATGACAAACGTTTGCCGAACGAAAAGAGGGGCAATAAAAATAAAAATATGTCAGTTAGTACTCCCAACCTTAAGTGCTTATAGCTCACCGCGTTCTCTCCGCTCTGTATGTTATTTTCCACAGCCAGAGAAAAGTCAATGAAATATAGCTGATTTTAAGGGGCTACAAAACCCGGTGAAGTCAGTATTGCTTGCTTTTCAATGCCCAAAAATAACATAAAATCGGTGAAAGGAAATAGCTGCAATTTGTAACCGACGTGATGTCGGCGTGGAGGTGGTTTCACTCTGCGGAACCACCTGGAGTAGAATAATGACAGAACAAGCGCTCGTGCGAGTGATGACGCGTACTTTCCCAAAGCGACCCTGTGAACGGCTCCGCTTGCTTAAAATAAATTGTTACTAGCACAAAAACCAAGATCTATATTAATAAATGCAAAAATACTATCGTGCTAACTGCACCGAAATTTTTCAAGGAGCCGACTTTTTATGGAAACGTTTCGCTTGTAGATACATTGAAAGAGGGCATGTTGCACCTGCTTAATTCTGAAAGATGTCTTCTGGGAACATCAGTATTCCCTTGAAGAATATACATACCCATGACTGGGATACCCTTGCGAGATGGATTGACAATTTACCTAGGTTGGAACAAGTAAAACCGAGGTTTCAAAAATAATCTGCATGCTTGGAGTGCGATCAATTTGGGTGAAACATCAATAATGCAGAAGGTTCAGCGCATGATTTAACTAATTATTCCCTCATTTCCCTAACGCGTGTCAAATGGAAACTTCTTGCACATTCTATTTGCACTTACGTCATAAGTTTTCTTGAAAGTAACTTTTTTAGTGCTCACCAATACACGTTCAGGAAATCATATTCGTGCGAGACACATCTTCTGGCTATAACTAACGATTTATTCTACGTTACTGATCGCTCCTCCAGTCTCGGCTTACTTAATCTTTATATATTTTGCCAACGCCTTTCTTTCTGTCGACAGCAAACTACTAATTCTGAAATTGAGCATGGTAAACATTGACGCAAATGTTTTAAAGTGAACTGACCGTTTTCTGTCTCACCTCAGTTACTTATTACTGCAATTCCCTACAACGACTGCAGTTCCCTTGCTGGTTTAATAAAATCCGGCATTCCGCAGGATAAGTTCTCAGTCTCTTGCTGTTTGTTATTTACATTAATAACTTGCCTAATGCAATTACATCACCCATTAAACTTTTCGTTTACAATTGCGTGATTTACCATAAAATCTGAATTATTGCAGATCAACTTGGCCTTTGGAGCGACCTGCGTCATGTTTCATCATATTGCGACACCTGGCTAATGCGACTAAACGTTATTAAATGCATTGCAAGGACTTCCTGTACCACTTATCATGATGTACCACGGGACTAAACGCGTAAGGATAACCATTGTGATCATGCTACGGCATACAAGCACCTTGGCGTCCATATTTATAACAATTTTTTGAACCACTCATGTCGACTACATAATAACGCAAACCGCACTGAAAGGTACTTACGGGGAAACTTTTCTTTAGCTCCTACTAGGCTCAATCTTTTAGTTTAGAAAACATCAGTAAACCTTAATTTGCGTATGCGTCGTCCATGGAGTCTTCATGCTAACTCTCTTATCCCCAACACTGACGCGATACAAAATCGTGGCGTTCATTTTGTCTTGCTTAACTACATTCACTCAGTGTTATTTCGATGAAAGATATTTTTAACTTCCCAGCTCATTCAGTCCACCGGAAAATTTCCCGCGTTTACCTTATCCATAAGATTTTTCATTCGGACTTGGCTATCAGCAAGATTCTTTCGTGGCGGCTATCGTACGTGCGCAACCCCAATGACCACAATTTCAAAGAGAGCTTTCTCCGCGCCTGAACCGACTTGTATTTCGACTTCTCCATTCCCAAAACTGCAAAATGAGCGGTACCGCTTTCCCGACTCTTTCGCTGATATCACTGACGTCACTGTGTTAAAAAATTCTGTTTTTAACCACTCGTTTTAACCTCGTCATTCTAACTGTTTTTTGTCCGTTTGATTGTTGTTTGATTACTGACCATGTTTGATTGATGTTTGAAAAAAAATAGTATGATTTTTCCGCTGTAACCACTGCGTTTTTGTTTCCTCCTAGGCAGATTTTTCTTATTTAATATATTGGTACTTTTCAGTCTGACACTTGTATTGTATATAATTTTTTTCTTATCGGCTGTAGTTTTTGCCTACCTACATGAATATACCCCGCTCCTCTCCCCAATTATTCGATTCTAGGAGTATGAAGTAAATAAACAACTGGAGCTGACATGTTTTTTTTTTAAAGGAGACCTTGCCAACTTTCAAAAAATATATCCGCCAGCACATCTACCTATCCGCCAACCTTTTACCCGAACGGTCATGGCAAAAAACGTGGCAATCCTGATGTTTGCGAGGAGTAAACTGGAGCGCATAATTTTGGCAGTGCTCTATTTTCCCTTTTACGCAAGCTTTCGTTCCACACCTGAAAATTAGAAACCGAAGCTTCAGGCGAGCGAACCCTGCGTGGAACGTGGGCGAACGACAGAGGCACCGACGTCCTCATCCGCCGCGCAGTGCATCGTGGTTTCGGCACCCGATGTCGGTGATGCAAGTGTTATGGCAGCTGTAGCAGGTGGCCCGATACGGTCGCCGGTCTCCCATCATATCTCTCCTCTGCTCGCTCGGTATAGCTTTTGCTTTCCGTTTGCGGCTGCGTTTGCACACGGCCAGCATTGCACACGTATACGCGGCTGAGAGCAGCGCGACGGGGCCCCGCTATGCGAGCGCCTACTGTCGTGTGCGGCCGTTGCCGGACTCCAGCAAAGAAAAAAAAAAGCATCATAAAGAGGACTATGCTGGAAAAAAGCGGTGTGTGACGAGCTGTATGAGTCTCGCTGTCATGGCTCATCAAGCGAGTGGACGAGAACTAATTGAAAAAAGATCACGAGAATGAGAAATTCCAAATAATCTATTCTGGTTTCTCTACATCTGTCCCGGTTGGCAAAGGACCTGCCTGCCTTCCGCAAGACAGGGCCCGCAGCTTCTCTTATCGTGGATACAGTCAAAGAGCCGCGTCTCATTTTTGTGCGTTGTTGCGAGCAACGTCCAGATCAGCTTTGTCCTTCAGTTGTAATGCCTAGGCTCGATGTATTTAAATTGTAAAGAAATATTTAACTTGGCCGAGTATGATGCGCTGCAGTGTCTAGTTTATACAGTCGGTAGCGAGCGGGCGGTAGAAGGTTGGCCGGAACTACTATGCACCCCGGTTGCTGAATGTTTCCACCAGGAAGGGCTCGAAGCAGCAAAGTTGATCGCCTCTTCTCCCCGTCTCACTTCTCAACCCCGCAACCTAGTTCTCTCTGTACTATGCTTAATTCGCATTAACGGAAGGGTTGGCCTAAAAATAAATTTCAGTAATTCCGCCGAGGGCTGCAACTCAGCGCCGCTAAACGGCGATTTCCTGTGCCTTCCATTTTTCTCTGTCGGAATGGCGCACGAGAATTCGACGCGTATGGAAGTGCGGAGACCAGGGAAAATGCCCCGGGCGTTTACGGAGGACTCTGTGGGCTCCTGGTCCCCAGAAACCACTCTGTTCTAAAGCCGTGCAAAGCTCCCCCTACGACGCACTGAAGCTTTTTTTTTTAATCCAGCTTGCGTTCTGCGGACTCAGTCAGAAGTTTATTATAGGGGCCCTTCTTGGTGTATGTCGGTCGCCTTGCGTCCATCACCGGTATCCAGGCGCATGTGCTACCAACAACGTTCTGAAAAGAGAAACGCTTTTGACAGTTTAGAAGTTACTAGCACCGAGTCCAGGTGCCCCTCCTTCAGAGGCGGGAATTATAACTACTCCGTAAAACCTTCTTTTTTTGACAACATGAAATTAAAAATGTATCTTCCACAAAATATTTTCAAGCAGTTAGGACAAGTAAATAAGATCATCTCAGTACAGCCTACATATAGTCCTACACGTGTACATAACTCACATGCCATTTATGTATGGAGGTATGTACAACGTTGCCTGAAGATTGCTCAAGGCGAGGAATCCATCAAAAACCCTCCCCCATTAAGGAGGCTAAACAGCTACAGACTATGAAGTCGGCGCGGCAGTACCGCTCTGCAGACGTATAATTAACACGAATACAATCTCTATGTATAAACATATACAATACTCCCTCAAAATTACGCATGGTGAGATGGTTGTCGAAAAGAGTCACCCACTGAGGAGGATTAAGCATCGCAGAATGTGCACACTCCTAGGTAGAAATCCCACCTAAAAATACCCCAAAGTTGGACGCGCGTCTATGTCAGCATGAAGATATGCTAAACGGGGCCTCAGCCACAGGCCGAATATGCCGAGAAGAAGAAAAAAAAAACCTTGTAAGCCCGTCCAGCGCTAGGGCACACCCAGCCGAGTATCTGATTGAAAAGGCGCCGAGTACAAATTTTATTTACTGTCTCTGTAAGATCTCCTAAAAAAAAGGGCTGCGTCGAATCTCACGGCAGCTGTGAGAATTCCCTCCGGAAAATTCTCACGCCAGTTTCCATAAAAGCTGGCTGCAGCCTAAAATTCACGGAATAATATTACCTCCCAAACGTAACCTAACATAACCTAATTTCACCGAACCTAACCTAACATAAACTACCCTATCGTACCCTGCCGAACGTACCATAACCTACCGAGATACAGCCCAGCTGCAACGAACCCAACCTAACCCAGCCCGACGACACAGAACACTACCTGTATTAAACCTGATCTAACCCATCCTAGAGGTCCTGCGCGTTGATCGCTTGGTATAGTAATAACCAGGATGAAAAAAAAGCATTAACAAAATCACAATGAGCAAAAATCCGAAAGCTAAAAAAAAAGGACATGACCCCAATGCCGGAGTCGACCCTGAGCCCTCTCGTTTCAAAGCAAGTGCTATACCACCGCGCTACAGGAGCAGGTCCAGGAAATGGGTTTTGGGGAATATTTATACCATAGAATCTCCGGGTTGCGGGCTTGGCCAATCAGAGGCGACTGCTGTGATAAATTCCTGACGGCAATTCTCACGGTAGCCGTAATAACAGACAATTCAAAAACACGCTCTTTGACGGTACGGGGAGACATGACCTATATGTTCAGGGTCTACTAATAAGG
Source organism: Haemaphysalis longicornis (assembly GCF_048455015.1). NCBI lineage: Eukaryota > Metazoa > Arthropoda > Arachnida > Ixodida > Ixodidae > Haemaphysalis > Haemaphysalis longicornis. The sequence continues at coordinate 388,622,347 of NW_027526203.1, read as the reverse complement.
GACCATTTAGAGGCACCACAAAATTACCCCGTTCGTGCAAACACGTTTTTACTAGCAACGTGGCCTAATGTACTTCGAAAAAAGAACGTTATAATTCGTGCAGCAATATGCATACACCTAACTGGACGCACGAGACATTGACATTGACGATGTACACTACTGATTATACGCCAGGGATGTATGAAAAAAGACATTGGATGGTTTGAAATGAATTGAATTGAGTTTATTCTGGCAATAAGGTGAAAGCCTTTTTTGTTACTTTGCCGAATAGCCCCAGGAGAGATGCTCTGAAAAAAAAAAAAAAAAAAAAGCCGTTCCACTCAAAGTTAAACCTGTCGGGAGTGCAGAGCAGTGATTCGCCACAATGGGCTGTACCGCCATTATTCGCTCACTGCTACCACCCCATGCATTTCAAATGTCCCGCCTTAGCAGTGCTCGCGCGCCCCCTGCCTGAAACTGCGCTAGCGGGAGTTCTGTTCTTTTTGTGTTTGCTTTAATTTCGTATGCTGGAGCTGTTTTGTGTCATTTCGAACGCGTAATTTTTTTTTTTTTTGCAGGGCTGGAGCCTTTCGGCCTCATTTAGAACGCGCTGCCGTTTTTTTTGCTTACTATCGTAAAAACCAACCCAACGAGCATTCCTGACCAAATGAAGGCGGGCGCTGCAGGTTAATTACGTATATTTTGCCTCAAATGTACCTATAGTTTTTTTTTTTTTTTGCGCTAAACAACGGGGAGATGTAGGACAAGCGCCAGCGGTTCACGAGTTTTGAACACTTATGACTACATAAACCGCTTGGCTTTCGAAGCCTCGGTGGTATGCCGCGAATGACAGCGTTACCACGGGACGCCCTGTTGCTCTACTTGGGTCCAGCGAGCGAGCTACGACGAGAAGGCGAGCGCCTAAAGTGCTCTGCACTTAAAATTTAGAGCTAACGAGCACCTTCAAAAGGTACTTGGTTGTAGTGGAGAGAGGGCTCCCCACGGCGTAAAACGCTGGGCTACAGCCACCTGCATAAAAGAGCGTAAGAATGCATCGATTTGTAACTAAATGAAAGGAAATGATACAATATCTGGAAAGCGCACGAAGGTTTAGACTGGGGTCGTCTGCTCAAATGGGGAAAGAAGGGTTAAGGGTTGTCCCTGGGTACGGGTTCCCACTTCGTATGGCAAATTCGCAAAAAACGCGATGGTACTTTTAAATATGGGTGTGCGCTTCAAATAACGGGAAAGGACAGCCTTGACGTGCTGATGGCTTAATTGATAGGGGTTGAGTGATGGTTACGTTGATCATAAGCCGACTGCTACAGTTTCAGTAGCAGTACTACACACCATCAAACAGTACGTTGCCAACTTTGCACTGATCCAAAACACTAAACATAAAACAGTGGAAGAGACTGTCGAAAGCCTTGGCAAGATCTATCTTGATCACGAATCTCACCACCCCTTCTCCCATATTGACGCAGCGCGCAAAAATGTTTCACACCACATGTATGTTTGGAAGAATAAAGCGGACGTGATTTCCACGCTTAATTAATACGCACCGATTATTAGTCGCTCCATTATCCTCCTAAGACACCGCGTGCAACGTATTGCACATTCAGATTAGGCACTCCGTAAACAAAATGGGCTGCAAGGGAAACCGAAACAGTCTTTCCAAGCTACAGTAGAGACTGGTGGTACCTGTACTGTTGGTGTTTCATGCAAGTGTAGTTGGGAGGTGGCGAACATGCTTACAAAGAAACATGGCGTTTATCAGTACGGAGGTTTTCTATCGACACTACCAAGAAAAATCGTTCTCATGTACTAAAAATGATGTGATGCTCTTTAATTTCGTTTTACGAGCTCATGAAAGGTTAAAGTCTCATTCACCACCACTGTTTCTGCCTTCACTTTTCTGTTTTATTCTTCATTTCACTCGTAAAATCGATGTGCAACAGATTGCACGTCAGGACAATGTTGACTCTTTGTGATTACATTTAGCAGAACCCATAATTTGGATTTGCTCTTCCTCTCTATTGAAATTATGTGTATTTCTTTGCAAATAAATAACAAAAAATCTTTTCAGATGCCGCCGATGCCTCTGCACTCGAAATTGTTGAGAGGATTGCGGCAATGGGGACAGGCAGCACCGATTCCATTTTGTTTCTTTCGTGCTAGGCTTCCTTTCCCCTGAAAGATTTCAAAATCTAAAACAAGGCCTTGGGGGCTTTCCAAGCTAAAGCTCTTTAGGCTGTCAATTTGAGCTCCCCAGGAACGAACTGCTTCACTGAGCACTTACCGGTGAAGGGAATAATTTGCTCGTCAACGCATATGTTTGGTGAGCACGGTAGACGGAGGCAGATGTTTCTAATGATGTCAAGAAGAGGGCCGACTTTTCGTAGCCGATCTGCTTCTTCATCTTCGTCAGAAGCAGCGAGACACACAGACACACAAACGCACATACACCCCCCCCCCACACACACACACAAAACAACACATTCACAACACAACCCAACACACACACAGCGTACTTTTGATAGTTGCGCCAGAAAACCATCAGGACCACGAACGGTAAAGCCATAAAATTACCTTTGTACCCTTCAAAGAAGAAAGGGCCACAACAGCCTGGTTGTCACTTAATCAGGCAACACAGAAGCAGGTCGATGTAGTTCTTCAACCCGTAAACGTTTAAGAAGCCCTCCGAACTACATTCTCAGAAATAGCCGCAGGTCGTATTCCCCACAACGCTCCATAACGCCAATTCAGCGTGACAAAATGTTCACACATGGTAAATGACGAGGTCCGGCATAGATTTTGAGCAAAACACAGAATCTGCGCATGGGAAACAGCGCAAGGCTAACATTTGCGGTGTTTTCCCTTAGGATATTATATTTTTCTTATTTCAGTCACGCTGTTTTGTCGTTGTGGAGCGTTTTGGCGAGCCCAACCTGTGGTATTTCTTAAAGTGGCGGTATTAATTAATGACCTGTAGGACATTGGGCCAAATCTCAAAACAAGTCTTTCTGGCTGTTATAAATGCCCTCCTGATTCAACAGGCGCTTGGTCGGATTCTAACCCAGCAACAAACGCACAGCCCACGCACGCACAGCTTCGTCACGATAACTCAAGGGTCCAGGGGAATCCAGCTGTCTGCAAACGTAGGCGAATTATTAACACCTTGGCCGGACAGAATGAACTCGCACAGAAAAACAGTTCGCTCTTCTTCCCACACCGCATTCCGCTACGACTTTCAAAGGCAACCTCCATCCGCCGTTGTATATGAGCATATTTAAAATTTTGTTTCAGTAACTTCGACTTCTCAAGAAGCCCAAAGTCATCCGAATGCACGCCTTCGGCAACCCGGTCCGGTGCTTTTCCCGCTGCTTAAGAAGACTTCAAGCAGCGTCGGTCACACCACCGGCAGCGTTACATCGGACGTTCCCTGACGAGTACCCTGAGGCCCTGTGCAGTGTTTGTTAGAAGGGACCGGCCAACCGATGGCACGTTGTGAGGCACTGTGCCATCGAACCGGGCAGTGCCAGTTTCGAGATGTATACAGTGAAACTTCAAGGGGCCACCGAGGCGGCCAGCAAGTCGGATCAAGAGTGGAGCATCCAGCAGATCTTCACCGCGCTTGCAAGGCACGGGCTCCGAAAAGGAGCTGCTCAGTAGGGCTGCGAAAGGAGATGCAACGTTCGGCGGCGTTGAGGTGAAGCCGTAAATCAATCGGCTCCCACCTACTGCGGGATCTTTGTCAATAAAGTATTTTCCAATGCAATCCAAATCCAATTGCAAACAGCGACGTCATACGTATTTGGAGGATTTATTCTGACTCCAAAGCAGTGCCGGAAACCTAACTTCAGCTTTGCTTTCATTGGCCAAACAGGTCGCTCGCATACAAAACAGCTCCAGCCCTTGCACTGCCATTGCATATTGGCCAGAAGGTTTCTTTTCTATGGATTCTGAGTCACGTGGGAATTAGTGAAAATAAAATAGCCGATAGATTAACGTCAAGCACTAACAGGCACATCCGCTGTTACCAGCTCTCAATCAGGCGTAAAATAGCTTCTGTATAGCTTACGAAATCGCCTCTGTTGTGATAGCTGGTTCAACGGAGTGGCGAAATCAGCTTTTCTTTAGAGAATTGATCCCTTTGTCTGCTTCCCACAAAATCTAGACATAGATCAACCTCTGGCTTCCCTCCTTACGTACGGGCACAGGACATTCCTTACACACCCGGGATTTTACCCCGCATTCGCGCGTTGGCAAGAGCGCGCCTTCAGAATGTCCGCACTGTGAATGCTTACACGCGGATGAGGAGTGTGTTCTGATTAAAACCCCAGAGTACGATCAGGTGCGAGAACAGCTCCGTCTTCCCTTAAGTTTTTAGACGGCACCAAATAAGCGCCGTGGAAATTCGTGAACCTCGGGGAACCCTCCAAAACCAAACGAGTGCTCTCCAGGTACACAGAAACTGTTTAATATAAAATAGATTGCTAGAATGTCATAGTTTGCCCTCGTTCATCAATATTTATTCCCGGATTTATATGTAAATCTTTCTTTGAAAGGATAGGTTGATCATTTTTTGTCGAATTCGACGGAATATAACCATATTTCAACGTGGTTGCTAAACTTTAAAAGACATGTCATTGCTGTTTGATTGTTTCTGTTTCTACTAGCTTGCAACTATGTCTAAATGTTGGTGCCTCCTTATCGAATAAATACAATCAATCAATCAATCAAATTTCATACGCATGCAGCTGAACGTATGAGCGATATTTCATGAACATTTGGTGTTAAGTCTGAGTACCTTTTGTCTTAGGCTATGTTCAGACGGCCGAAGTAAAAGCCATATCATGATCTATGGACGTAAAAAAACGGCGTGTCGCGCAATTCGGTTGCCTGAGACGTGATATGACGTCATTCTTTAAAGTTATTACGACTGTTGCGGCAACAGTTTGAACCCGGCCTTAAACGGTCGATTAGGGCCTTTAGATTGGGTTCATGCTCTCAACTGCTGTTGAGCAAGTTTCCTTATTTTTCCTTTTAGGGGGGGGGGGGGTGCTTATCTTTCTGCCTTATCTGTGTGGTCACTTTTTGTTGAACAGTGCATCGAAACAGTGTCTGTGTTTTGAATAGTATATATATATATATATATATATATATATATATATATATATATATATATATATATATATATATATATATATATATATATATATATATATATATATATATATATATATATATATCATCATCATCACCAGCCTATCTACGCCCACTGCAGGGCAAAGGCCTCTCCCATTATTCTCCAATTGCCTCGGTCCTGTGCCAACTCTGACCAATTTATCCCCGCAAACTTCTTTATCTCATCTGCCCATCTAACTTTCTGCCGCCCCCTGCAACGCTTGCCTTCTCTAGGGATCCACTCTGTTACCCTTAATGACCAGCGGTTATCTTGCCTTCGCATTACATGTCCTGCCCACGTCCATTTCTTCTTCTTAATTTCTACTAATATGTCTTTAACACCAGTTTGCTCCCTGACCCACCCCGCTCTTTTCCTGTCCCTTAATGTTACACCTATCATTTTCCGCTCCATTGCCCGCTGAGTTGTTCTCAATTTAAGTTGAACCCTCGTAGTGAGCCTCCAAGTTTCTGCCCCGTAGGTGAGTATATATATATATATATATATATATATATATATATATATATATATATATATATATATAAGAGAAGAAAAAATTCGAACAAGGTAAAAGCACGATTGTGGCCATAATCGTGCTTTTACCTTGTTCGAATTTTTTCTTCTCTTGTGTTCTCTACCATCTTCAAAGTTCTACTACTCCCTATATATATATATATATATATATATATATATATATATATATATATATATATATATATATATATATATATGTATATATATATATATATATATATATATATATATAACTTTATATTAGAAAGTGCTTCCGAAGCACTGTAGAGCACGTTTTCCTTCTCTCTCTCTCTCATTTATTTATGTGGGCCGACTGTTCGTGTCTGCTTTTTTTCTGACTGATTCAGCTGGAACAGCCAGCTCACACTGAGCTAATTTTTCCAAAGTTTTTCGAAGTTAATAAACAGCAGATAACGACGAATATCATGAAAACAAAATGCTACATAAAAAGCACAATTTGAGGAAAGAAAGGTGAAATATGTTATGTGAATTATAATAATTGGAATAGTAGCATAAACTACTGTAACAAATCAATAAATTGATGGAGTTTATTAGGAGCTTATCAGTGCCAATAAACAACCAGTTTGTTTCGGTGCCTAGGAACTTGTACAAGGAATGAGCGTCAGGGATAGTGCATAAACTGGAGCAAAGGCAGCTACAGTGTCATGTACACAATGCAGAAAATCAAGAACTGGAAGAGAGCATGTTGTACCCTATACATCCTTAAATAAGGTCCCTGCACTGATAATTCTACAACAACAATAACAAAAATATTAATAATAATAACTATGATTCGTTCAAACTATGCTTCCTTGCGACGGCCATTGCTGCTGTACCTTGCTTATTTTCAAGAATGGGGACGTGGAAGGTATACTTCTTCCTGGCATGGATGTACTACATATACATTATTCCTTCTCCTTGTAACATTACGCATCTGTGAGTCTGTCCGGTGTTGTGCTTCAGCCGAAAAAACTCACCGTCTGCTGACGCGTCCGGTACTGCTGGCATGCGTACGTACGTGTTCTGCCATGGACACCTGTCAAAATACGGGTAAGCTTTTCACTTGGGACAGATGGCAAAGTATGTAGAGATTGCTGCAGGTGTCCCGACATTCCTTAGAGCCGATTACTCACGATAAAATCTTACGTCCAACAGTGTTCACGTCAGGCCAAATAGGTTTGTGTCAGGGGGTAAAGCATTGAACATGTGAACGGAGCATTTACCCCATTTTGTAACAAATTCAAAATTATCCCGTTTCTTTGTGCGTGCGTGTGTGTGTGTGTGTGTGTGTGTGTGTGTGTGTGTGCGTATGTGTCTGTGTGCGTGTGTGTGGGTGTGTGCGTGTGTGGGGGGTGCGTGTGTGGGGGGTGCGTGCGTGTGTGGGGGGGGGGGGCGTGTGTGCGTGAGTGTGTGGGTAGGTGGGATGGTGTGCGTGTGTGCGCGTGGGCGTGTGTGCGCGTGGGGGGGAGGGGTCGTGAGTGCGCTAGTTAAGTCGTTAGTATCCCCCCCCCCCCCCCCACCGCAATAATTTCATGGCGGAAATTTCACGAGGATATTACATTAGTTAGAGCTAAGTAAATCTGACATTTCAAAGATGGGCCTGAAATGGCTTTTGTTCTACCGAGGTGTGAAGGCACAGTTCCAGACGTTGGCTGTGGCTTCCGGTGGCGGGTAGACGGAGCGGAGGCACCCTTGATGGGAAGGCGGCAGCGGACGAGACGAACGAACGACGTTCTCGGAAGCGGCGCCGTCAACTGACACGGCCACCGAGCGCTGGCGCTATTTCCTGTCTTCGATGCATTCAATTGTGCCACCATCGTCTGCGAAAGCCAGGAGAACGTGAGAAAGGCGTCCGCGGGAGGATGCAGAAATGCAAGAACCGCGCACCTTTGAGCTGCGCGTGATGGTGGCGATCAGGAGAGGCATCATCGAGGGAAGGGGGCCGCAGCCGGCGTCTGGGGCTTGGGAACCGTACCTGCGGAGCCGGCGCACGCCGGCTGCTTTTTCTCACACGGAGCGGGCCCACCAATGACACCTGTCGTCGCGGCCGGCATCGCCTCTGTCTCCAGGCACTGTCTCCGCTGCGTGGGTCCCCGAGCCCGGCTGACGAGCACGTGAGTGCATGCGTTATGCCCTGCTCTTTGTTAACGGAACTGAGCCGCAGTTTAATGCTGTTTACTACATTTATCTCTCAAATGTACTGGCCATTCGAATTCGCAACGCTGCCGTGTGTGACGGCCGCACTGGAGATAAGCTTTGAAATACCACCGCCTAGCTCGTAGCACCACTAGTTCCTGTCATTCATAGAAATTAAGGTGTTAATTCCTCCCTTGAGTGAATTTGCTAAAAGCACAAAAACAATAACACGTCATAGGTGAAACATAGTAAAAATATGTATGCATACGCCCACCTGGATGTGCGGTATTTAAAACTTCCTTTATACTCTTAGACAGAGGATCACATCCTGCTGACTTCCTCAGCCTTTGGACCTGAGAGCTGCTCCCAGTGTGGTATTGAAGAGGGGTATTTATCCGCCCTTTCCACAAAATTTAACCGTATACCTGTAGCTTCCAAACTTCAAACTATAACGCAAGATGGATGGGGTGGAGATGCTCCTCCTGAAAAGTAAACCTTCGAGGAAGAGGAGGATTCGTGCAGGCTTCTTACTGTGATGACGATGTCGATGCCAATGGGGATTCGAGCCCCCTCGACCTCCCACAGCGTCGGCTGGGACACCTCTTCGGGCCTCGCAAAAGATTCGCGGCTTTGTCGACACAGGCAAATATTGACTTGCAGCCAGAAATACATCACATTCCACAACGAAACCAAGAACTGGATCGAAATTAACTAGACAAAGTAGACACTTCCAAGTGCCGAAACAGCTGAACATTCTATTACAGGACCGCTACAATTCGGGCTCTTCATCCTCTGTGACGTCACAAAACCACCTCAAGCCTATGTTATCCAGTCATGTGCACGTGTTAAGTGACTCCCGCGCTGGGCATGTGCACAATACGGACATTGGTTGGCCTGGAAAGCTTTCTATTAGTGGATTCCGACCCACACCAACTATGTCCCGCTCTATCAGTTATTTCGGTTTCTCATGCAGATATCGTTCCTCAGGTAAATTTCTGAATTTGAAGAACCGCGAAAAAGCGGGAAAGTTGAAAATGGTTCATAATTGGAATTGAGCACCAAAACCGGACAATACGGGCCCGCACTTGGAACTTTTAGACATTCAGTCACCATTGTGAATACTGAATGTAACGGTGGTCAGTCAACCATCCAACAATTTATAAATGTTGTGTTTCAAGTGCCGTCCGAAATTGACCTACATTAGGAAACGAAAAAAGCAGTAAAAGATTTTTAACCGAGTTTTGAATGAGAAAAACGGCAGTAAGAGAGATTTTATTAATTGAGTGTCTGATTAACATGTCGTAAATTAATAGAATGCAAAAACTGATCTTTTTTTTTTTCGATAATATAACTTTGAAGATTACTGGGACCAAAAATTTCCTGTGGAATAGTAGCGGGGTTGTTGGCGGCCGCTTTCACCGCCTACCAGACTGCTCACTATGGCAAAAAATTTTGCCCGGTGGACAGTATTCGAAATCAAATTCGTTTTTTTTTTTCCTTTGCCGGTTCAACTTACACCGGACATTTAACTGGGTCGCAATATTGTGGGCTTCGCATTACAAAGGAGCAAAACATTCTACATAAAAAATGTTAGCGTAAGACCTCCCCAGGGAAGGATAATCTTTTAGGGGCTTGGGCTGTTGGCGTCGCATGTCGGCGTCGTCTCCTGTCGTCGTAGTATCATGCAGTTACGTCACTAAAACACCGGAACACTGGTTTTCCAACGCGTCGCGCTAGAACGTTTCATCTCCGTGCCAAAAACGCGTACTAAAAGAACACACCGAGACACTCGTTTTCCAACACCTTGCGCTAGAACGCTTCGTGCTTCAAACACACGAGACACACAGCAAAGTTGGATATGTCTACCCCCCAATGGGTTCATCTCCGTGGCCAAAAACGCCAAGGCGCTAAGAATACACTTATACACTGCATGCTTCGCCCCTCCCTATTTCACGTTATGGGAGATGGCCAGGGATTTTTTCTTAAGATGTCTATCATTACGGTGCGCCTACAGAAACGCCAGGAACAACTGGAGAAGGGCTGCAACAGAAAATATGGCGGATACATTCGCTCCAAACGGGCCGTAATTCTTACGAAGCGTGATTAGACCGTGGTTTTAAGGTTTATTTTAGTGCCATATCAGGCATGTCGCTTGCACGCCCCTGCAGAAGGCAGGTGGGGAGTAATACTGACGGGGATGGTAGGGCTGCTAATGATGATACTGATGCTGATGCTGATAATGATCAAAAAGATAAGAACAATTATCATTATTATCATTAATATTGCTACTACGATCGGGGTGGGCATGATGGAGAAAGGAAGGAGGCAGAAGTATGCCTCATTTCTTTGAATTTCGTATTGCGCGCGCTGCTTTCCACTCAACATGAATGCCTAACAGCCTGACTCTTTCTACACTACATCAACCAACGTCTAGTTAGGTTTGGGACGTCAAGATAAAATTCGCTAAACCTCCTCATTGATTCGGCAGCCTTGTCTAAGTTTAAATGAGATAGCATTATTATTACGCTAACTCTCCAAGGCACTTAGCGTGCGTAGGGCGAGGCCTAGCATCTTACCCACATTATGTATGTATGTATGTATGTATGTATGTATGTATGTATGTATGTATGTATGTATGTATGTATGTATGTATGTATGTATGTATGTATGTATGTATGTATGTATGTATGTATGTATGTATGTATGTATGTATGTATGTATGTATGTATGTATGTATGTATCAGTTATATTTTAACTACGCACCATGCTAATAGGCCTACAGATTGGCCAAAAGAGGCCATTGCGTGATCCAACAGTGCACCGTCGCAAGTATTTGAAGCCAAAGTCGTCCGCTGCGAATCCTTAAACAGGCACCCTGATAAGGTGTCGGCACCCTTCGCCAGACAGTTTCGGGCCCTTTCCTCCTACCTCCCCCCCCCCCCCCCCCCTTCAAAGCCTCATCGCATCGCATCGCACGCTGACGCGCCGTCAAGCAGGCACACTAAGTGGACGCACTCGTGCGCGCGTAATGTTAAGCGGGCACGTTGTTATGCCCGGACACGCTCGCAAAAGAGCCGCTGAACGCTACGAGGTGTGGAACGGCCCAGCATGGATTTACCATGGTGCGCTCAAGTTTTGACCCACCCAGCCAGACCAGACCACTTTGACTTGACCGCTTTAGGGTGAAGTTATAAATGATATGGCATCACCATAGATGTCACATGAAACAACTTCCCAGCCGTGTACGAAGGATCCAATTTAGGCTTGAGATTTTTTTGACCCGCCGCGGTGGCTCAGTGGCTAAGGCGTTGCGCTGCTGTGCACGAGGTCGCGGGTTCGATTCCCGGCCGCGGCGGCCGCTTTTCTGATGGAGGCGAAAAGCAAAAACGCCCGTGTGTACGAGATTTCGGCGCACGTTAAAGATCCCCAGGTGGTCAAAATTAATCCGGAGCCCTCCACTACGGCGCGCCTCATCGCCTGCGTTGCGTCGGTGCGTTAAACCCTACAATCAATCAATCAATCAAATCAGGCTTGAGATTTTTCTATTGGTTCAAAATTGTTTCTAAAAAACAACTGTTGGATTCTAGAACTAACCAACCTTCAGGTTACAAAAAAAAAAAAAAAAGCACGCACAAAGCCGTATATGGTCGAGAAAAATGTTGAACTACCATTTAAGAGATCCCATCGAACAGCGTTTCCGGAACGTTAGTCAACCCACACGCAGTAAACCTCGCGTCGGCGAGTTTGCGGGCGTAAAAACAGAACTATAACTTCGCAACGCTCCTCGTTTGACGACTATAGCGTGTGACTATTTCGTTTACAAATCATTCGAAAATTTAAGAGTTGCTATTGTAAGCTCATGCAAAAGTGCATGCGGTACCGTTCATTTATCATTTGTAAAAATATTGTTTCTCTGCGGGTGGCTACTAAAGCTCCCTTTTGGCGACCTCACCAGCTGCACCGTAAAGCCCTCCTCGCCTCATAAACATGTGCGGCCATCTGGCTCCTCCTGGTATCGGTAGCGCCCCATCCGGTTTTCGTTTCTTTCTTTCAACTGGGCCACCTTCCGCTGGCCCGCTAGGTAAACATCCCCGTAACACGCACCGCTGCAGAAAGGGACACTAACGGCACTTGGTGACGCATGGCTGATATCTGAGGTATTACCTCCAATTAGGCGGCCGGAAGGGCCATACTGGGACCAGTTGAGACGAACGCGAGCTCTCCCGATGGCTGCTTGGGCGCGTATTGATGCCTCTCAATTAAGCGTGTCCGCAAAGCCGCGCATCCTCCGCGAGGCACCAGCACGTGTCTAATGGGTGTCGTCCCAGTCGCCGCTGTGGGAGCTGGTGCGTGGAGCGGGCTCGCCACCTATAGCTGCACGCGCCGCGACGCGTGGCCCGGCGGCCGTCTTCCCAATTTGACGCGTGCCGGGCTCGCTCAGCCAAATCAAGCCAACCGTCACGGCCAGTGACAGCTTGCTCTACGCAACGCGGGTAGCGTGGATACAGAATGCGCGAAAGTTCAAAAGTTGGCGCCAAACTTGGCGATCACTTTACAGCGATGCTGTACATGCCTCGCTTTCCACGTATAGCGTGCGTGGATCGATCAACGTAGACCGAAAATTTTTCGCACCAAAGAGCTACTGTTTTGTGTTTTCTCAGTGGAAGACTCCTGGTGTGGCGTTCTTGCCAGTGTTTTTCCAGTACAGCTGCAGAGGATTTCGGAGCGACCGTTTGGACTGTGTCTTTCACGTCTAGATACGCGAAAGTCGCCGGCTCCCGTTGTTACACAGCCCGTCAACAGGCATTGCAACACCGTCTGCTGAAAAATAGTCTTCTTCTCCTTCTTCTTCTGCTTCTTAAAGGGGGGGGGGGGGGGCATGGAGGGGGGCGTGCAAGCGCCGGCTGGCTTCACGCGCTTGTCAATGACACGCCCATTGTGCTGGTGGGAGGTTTAAACGTGGACGTGACCTGACTGCGGTCTTCCGTGGTCGAGCGGTTTGGGTTGGTGTGTTACACAGACAGTAAGATAGCTACGACGCGGGACGGAAGCGGGCTGTCCAAGGTTTGTACCCCCGAGTAAAACTGTAGTCCTTCCAAGTTTCATTAAGCTAATTAGCAACGAAGTACACGCTCAATTGAAAGTTACTAACAAACGTGTCTTGTTTCGTGCACTACTTGGACTGCGCCCACTTATCATCCTTCTTCACAGAGTGGAAGGGTTATGAATATTTGTTGGCTGAGTGTGCGTGCCTGTGGGCGTGCTCTGAGATTGTATCGTATGTATTTTTCAAGGGTAGATTTCTTCGCCTCTTCTCCCTACTTTCACGGCATTGCTGTGGTCTTGCTCCGTTTCGCCTTTACCCACCGTGGTGGCTCAGTGGCTAAGGCGTTTGCGCTGCTGAGCACGAGGTCGCGGGTTCGATTCCCGGCCGCGGCGGCCGCTTTTCTGATGGAGGCGAAAAGCAAAAACGCCCGTGTGTACGAGATTTCGGCGCACGATAAAGATCCCCAGGTGGTCAAAATTAATCCGGAGCCCTCCACTACGGCGTGCCTCATCGCCTGCGTTGCGTCGGCGCGTTAAACCCCACAATCAATCAAATCAATCAACCGATTCGCCTTTCTTACGACACAACAAGATGGCGCTCGCCTCCGCGTTTAAAGGCTAGACGCCATGACAGACTTTAAACCAGAACACGCAGTCACACTAAACCTTTCCTCGTACAAAAAAACATGGAGCCCACTGCACACAAAGACAGAAGACATGCTAGAGTCAAATACTTCAGAAAAAATAATTCAAGGATCGTAAAGACAGTGTACACGGCAAAGGAATTTAGGACCACACCAACGCCACACTAGTGGTAACTGCCTTCAAAGGAGTTCTGCAAGATTTCCCGACAATTATACACTCAAACAGAGACGAAGCGGAAACTCGTGCCCTCATGGCAATTCGTCTCGGTGAAAAAACAAACAGAAAAAAACAATCTCCGCATGAGCAGTACTGGACTTAGCCACTGGAAGAATACGAAAACACCTCAAACGCTTTCTTCCACCTGAACTAAGAGGTTGTACAACATCACGTGGTGCCGCGTGACCGCGACTTGCAAAAATGTTCCCCAAACCCTTTTAAGAAACATGCGCGAAATGCGGGGAGATAGCAACACTATTCCACGCAAACTGGGCGTGCCGTATAATTTGGGGCCAAGAAAACACTCATACCCACGTTAATCCTATCTAGGCATGGGAGGTAGCCCTTACCAGCTCATCTCTTGAAGGTCAGCTAAACGCCTGATCCAGAGAGCACAGATGAAAGCTGGGAGCTATAGCACCTGGAGCGCTGGCATCGGCGCCCCACCCATGGGCTCCCGCCTAACTTATTCACATACATTTCACCGACTTTTCTCAGTAAATGTTCTCCTGTCTTCGTGTACAAGTTAAGAACGGCAATAGTTCATGTGGTGTATCACTCCGCCTAAGCGGTGCACCCGGATGTGAACACGCGCGCGCGTTTGTTTGTCGTCGCTGCCGCAGTTTATCAGCAGATTAAGTCCGAGAAGTCAGGGAAACGACTCATGTCACGTTCAAAATACTCGTAGTAACGCACACTTTGTGTGTCGTGGGGAGGAACATCCAGCTGCAGTGATGAGGCGTAGGGGTAACTTCCGTTCTCGGCCATAAGTTGTACCTGAGTATCGTTCTATTATTACTACTATGCGGCCCCTCGCCGCCGCGGCTGCCGCGTTTAAAGGGTCTGCCACGCATCTGTTTTGTTTATGAAGTTTAACGCGCCGACGCTACACAGGCGATGAGGTGCGCCGTACTGGAGGGCTCCGGTTTAATTTTGACCACCTGGAGATATTTAACGTACGCCGAAATCTCGAACCCACGGGCGTTTTCGCTTTTCGCCTCCACCGCACTGCCACGCATCTCGCAGTCGGACTGTTAGGTTGCACTGCCAGCAAAAAGAGAGGCCGAGCCCATTCGTGCAGACGGTGTGGGCGACGCGTGACTTGCGCGAGTCAAGTGTGGAGACGGGTACATCGCTATGGCCATCCTTAACATCAGCCCGGCAGCATTGCAAGCGCAAATGGAATAATTGCTTACCTTGCGCTTCGTTGAGTACGCACCAGGTGCGGCGATTCCTGGTTACGATAACCGCCCCACGATGACACCGTTGGTTTTCACCACACACTTTAACGTCATCCTTCGAAAACCGGTAGACCGGTGGCAACCGGCCTTCACAGAAGATGTCTGCGACGTGAGTCTTCTTAGCTGTCCCTCTTCCCACTCATCACTGTCCTCGTCAGTAGCTGGTGGGGCGCTTACCCCGTGTTCACCAGGGGCTTGAGATGTTGAACGCTTCCCGTTACATCTGGTATTTCTAGACGCACCGTCACTGTTTCGCATTACGTCGTTTCGCAACTGTGCATCGGACCCGCCATCGTTTTTTCTGTACATGGTTTAAACGTCTAATAAACTGCCCGAAGAAATATAAATTTGAATGATATCGGCGAATCTTGTTATATTTGGTTTTCTTTGTTTTTTATGCGTTCTGGGTGGGCAAATGAAAAGCAACAACAACAACAAAAAAAGAATACGCCGTCCGTATGAAATGTCTTGCGTTTCCCAGTAGCATCGTATTGCCTTTCATAATGAACTGCACGTGCCACAAGTACAATGCCACCGAGCCTGCACTTCGAACCGTGAACAATTTCGCTCAAATTTTTGAAATCTTTTCCTACGCGTCAGTACCGTAATTGCGCGAATCTAACGCGCCCCCGATTGTCACGCACAGATTAGTATACTTGGGGAAATCCAAAAATATAATTTACTGCCGATTCTACCGCGCAGATGTAAAACCATACATGGCATATGCATGTTAATCCACGTACCCGCTGGAAGTCATTTTATTTTAGAAGATATTTTACGTACGCCAATATTTATTCACGGGATGTTAGCGGATGGTGTTGGGTTGGATTGAGTTGTATTTCGCTTTGAAGCCGATTTCACTTATCAGTTCGATTGTAGCGGGCGCACAAATTTGAGACCTATACATATAGCAAAAAAAGGTGCTACTTAGAATCATGCCAATACAATATATTTTACTCAATGATTATCGTACCACGTAACCCTTGATTAGAGACAGCCATATTTACAAACTGCCGTAAAAAGGCAGCTTATGCTGTCCTGACAAATTAGCCCATTCTACCGACAATAGCAGAAGTGTGGCAGACCAAAACAGAACATCGGAACATAAATTCACACTCGGTCGATCTCGATTCAGACTCGAATGAAATATTGATCCTTTTTGCAGCTTAATTCCGCGTGTAAAGCTTCCGTATCACAATTTTGTTGTAGCCGAGCACAAGTGCCTGGCGGCAAAGCGTCACGTTTCGAGGGCCTGCGTGTGCGTGGTTCCACAATAATTGTATAACAAACTGTACGCAGACTAAACACCCTGAAGATATCGCCCAGAGGAACCGGGGTAGTTTGGGGGTGCTTGTTTCCTCGTGGGCAGCACTTCTGTCATCCTGCTGGGCCTGGCACTTGTCACATATGAGCAATCGAAACGACATGAGACTCACCATGAAAAAGAATCAATCAATCAATCAATCAATCAATCAATCAATCAATCAATGTTTATTAGTTGGCCCCGAACAGCCCTTTGGGCTGGCGCACGAGCAAAAAGAAAAAAGAAAAGAACAAAAGGAAACAGGCGACGCAAGATGTGCACACCTCACACGCACAAAAGAGCAAGTATCATTGCTTACACTGAACAAAAATTACATGCTTTGACAAACACAAACACACACACAGATATATATATATATATATATATATATATATATATATATATATATATATATATATATATATATATATATGTAGGCATACAAACTGTTGTGCCTATAGCAATAGGGCAATGCCCGCGAACGATTATTGCGTATGCACACATACTGGTAAGAGAAATATGCAGATGGAATACAGTAAGCCGTACAAAGACGGAGTGATCTTAGATGGCTTCCACTCGAGATAAACAACAACAACAACAACAATAATAATAATAATAATAATAATAATAATAATAATAATAATAATAATAATAATAACACCATAAACCCAGAGCAACAACAACAATAATGAACCATAAAGCCTCAATTCGTGCATAAGCAGGACAGGATGTTCCACATCTATAGCAGATATTAAGACCTTAATGAACCGTATTACCAGTCGGAATTGACTTTGCAGACAGCCAGTAAAGTCACCTCTCAGGACCCCGGCACCCCAAATCTAAGATGAGAAGTCTTGATGTTTTTACGCGAAGTTATGATGCGATTAAATGCCTGGTGAACGCCTTGAGTATATATACTTCCGTCGCCGCTTTGACTGGCTAAACTTGGGTCCGAATTAAACATTACACGTCCCGAGGTTTGTTTTCCTCATTTTTCTTAACATAAATGAGACACTTTTGAAAAAATATTCCCGCTGGAGTGCTAACTGAAATCACTGTACTTCGTATAATTTTATTCACTGGGCATTTTGTCCCGCAGCAACGAAGGCGCAAGAAATAAGTCCATACACAAAGGAACATCCTTCGTACACCTTTCCTCGTTCACAGCTTCGTAAAGAACGAAACTTCTCTTTATGCCTGATGCTAACCCTTGCGCTTCAGGAGGGAGTTGCAACCGGGTGAGTATATACAAAAGATTGATTGATTGCGGGGCTTAAGGCGCCGACTCTACTCAGACGATGAGGAGCGCCCTAGTGGAGGGCTCCGGATTAATTTTGATCGCCTGAGGATGTTTAACGTGCGCCGAAATCGTGTACAGAAGGTTGGTTTCGCTTTTCGCCTCCATCACACAACGACCGCCACGTCCGGGAAACGAACCCGCGTCCTTGGGCTCAGCAGCACAACGGCATAGCCACCGCGGCGATATATAAAAGAAAGTAGCGAGCTTCATTTTCGATTTTTGCTCGCCATTGTGGTCGGTTAATTTCGACTTATACTACTACATGGCATTGCGTGTGGGGCCAGTAATTTGAGCCGACTCCTACGACCCGAGTTAAACCACCCCACACACACGCAATGGAACTATTAAAAACGAAGGCAGAATGAACCTTTGGAGTTGCACTTCGATTTCATTTTGTTATTTTCCGTGAAGAGCGATCACTCGTACACGCACCCACGAGTTCCGCCGGAACGCCGTTAATGCTCCAACGCTTTTCTTTTTTGCGAGTTGCTTTGCTCGCCGCGCGTAAGCACATTAGCTGGCACCGCACGGCGCAGCCTTTGTTTCAACGGCCACGGACCCGAAACGGCAGACAAGTGTTTGCGCGGAGGGGCCTCGGCGGTGAGCAGGCGTGTACAGTCGGATATCTGGCCAGGGTGAAACGTCAACGTAACAAAGCGAAAAGACGAACGGGCCGCCGCTCGCTTGCACACGTTCAGGCTCAAAACGGGCGCGCGAGGGCGAAACGTCGCGACGCACCTGCGACCAACGCGGCCAGGAGGATGCGCACTGCCTCGCATCCGCCCCTCACAGTGTAGGAGTACTGGCGCGCTGTCACCGCCGAGCGGCGACTGGCGCCTCCTCCGCTGGTCCCTTATCGCGACAATCCGCAATCCTGCCCATGTCTCAAAATCAACACCTGCTTGATAAGGAAGCCACTACGAGCGCAGCTGCACGCTCCTTCCCTTGTAACCGTCAAGAAATTGGCTGGGCACATTTGTAGGCCGGTTTTTAAGAAGTTCATGATTTTTTTTTCCTGCTTCAGAAGCTGTCGCTCACATGAGCGAAGTCATGTCTAAGGCTGTCTTGTTACGTAATATGAGTCGATGCTCGATGCTCGCTGGGCGGGGAAACGACGAGAACAAACGGGACAAGCGTCGACTTCAACAACTCCCGACTGCACGCCGGCCACGCAACTCGCGAGTAGTGGGTGCGACCCGACTCAATGCTCCTTCCCCTCAGAAAAGAGAGGGGGGGGGGAGAGAAAAGGGGCAAAGAGAAGCAACGATTGCGCTGGGGCACTCGTGGGGCTCTCGCAGTGTCTTGAAATACATCCTACTCCAATCACAAGGCCTAGCTGCCAGCCTCCTCCTCGAAACTGCTTTATTCATTCTGTACATCGGCCGCATTTATTTGGCGAATTTTGCGCTCGGCCTGGCGCTAAGACATGGATGCGGATGACCGCACACCAGACCGAGATGCAGGCTCTGTGTGTCTTATTATTTAATAATTAAAAGCGGACTTGAAATTAAAACGAAGGCGCGGAATTCGCGGCCTTGTACAATTCAGGAAAACGTGCGGTAAATGAATGACTTTGTGAGAGATCTTAAAAGTTTCACCGCTGTTTAGTTACGAAACCGCGCGAATTTCAGCTCTCTATTGATAAGTCAGCAGATACGGCGTTTTCCCCGGGTTTCATTAAAACGCCAATCACAGCTCTCACGACGCACGCATGGGATATGTGAGCACCAGTTTTTGGCCATAGTTCGTATGCGGTTGCAGTTTTTTGTTTTGAGCAACAAACACACACTGCATAGACGATGCAGTTAAGACACCTTTTCTTTTTCATGTTTAACAAGCGGGAGCAACAACCTGGGGCATTACAAATGCAATAAAAAGTGTCTATACTAATGAGTAGGTGTTATAACACTAAAAAAGCCGTGGGCCATCTGTTACCAGTGCGACCGATCATAAGAAACGCCTTTACCAAGTTATTTGTCTCTGTTCATTGTAGTTTCAGTGACACTCAACTCAGCTCTCCTCTTTTGATGGCCATTGCACTCACGTAAGCTTTATTTCCAAACAAATACATTTTGTTCTTTATTGAACACTGCGCGCTCAGTGCCTAATTCAAAAATTTTAGTTCTGTATGGGCCTACATGGGTAATATCGAATTTTCCATTGCTCGCGCACAGGTTGTGCACGTTAAACATTCCTAAGAGTCGGCTAATTTACTCCTGTGGAATTGTCAGCGTGTCGTCGTAACCGACGTCAGAAAACCGGCGGAGAGGGTATCGGAAGGGAAACGCATTTTTGGGCACGCTTTTATAGTTAAAATGCGGGTGAGTAGGCAGGGAAAATTCAAAACATGGACTTTCTTGTAAGGTAGTTAGGCAATGCTCGCGACCCGCGTCAGTGCGCCTTTTAGAAACCGTATCGGGCGTTCACAGTAATCGAGAGCCATGCCTTTCGGCGCACCTAACCCTTCGTGTCGATGCAGTTCCTCTAACTCCGGATTGTGGTAATTTTGAAGTCCGTAGATAGGGATAGCGAACAAGTACCGTTACCCGAATACGGAGACGAAATCTTCTTGTGAATTTTCAAAAGTTCAAATTGTGGTTTTACGCACCCAAGCTACACCCGGGCTCGTCGTACAGGAGAGCTCTGGAATCGATGTGACCACGCTCCGAAAACTCGACAAACGACTGTGTTCGTGTTTCTCCTCAATCAGAATAAAGGGCCACCGAGGCCGGAATTGAAGACGCGTCCTTGAGCTTAGCAGCACAACATCTTAGCCAATGCGCCACAAGATGGGACGGGAAGGAAGGAAGGAATCAAAGGTTGCCGCGATATGGGGAGAGGAGAAAATTACGTAACCTTGGAAAGACAATGATAAACGGAAAAAGTGAATGTGATCCCTCTAACGGCGACGCAAGACACCGCAAAGCCAGATGGGTTAAGGTGTTAGATCGAAAGGTGCTGCATTCAGGTGGTAACAGAAACCAATCAGCCGAGTAAACCTGAGCTATTGTAAGGATTTGCAGTACTGCGTTCTGCATAATTTGCGTATAGTGAAGACGTACTCCTGCAGGGATTTTGACAGAGCACACTTAGCGCGAATGGTGGACAGAGAAACACAGCGGAGGCGGGCTGCCTCTCACCCAAAACCATTGCTAAGTAAATGATTGATTGAGCAATGTTTGGCATCGTAACCGTTGATGGCCCGGCAGGCAGAAGGCTTTAGAAAGTTTAAAAAGGGGTTTGCCACTCCTGCCCTAGCTTTTCCACGCCGCTTTTTCTTTGTAGTCACAGTGCTTGCTACGGCCGGAAATGGACTGATACTAAATATGTTTTTTGGAAAAGTTTCACGCGTTACGAAAAAAAAGCTAAAACATCGTACATTACTCCTTACCTCCCTCGTGAAAGGAACGCGTTACCGCTACACACTAAGATATTCTCGTGGTTCAGGTTCCCCGCAATGCACTCAATTCAGCAAATTGTGCTATCGGCAAAGAAATTTTGGCTTATGACGATGCCGAGCATATCCGATTTGGCCTAAAATTTCGCTCCGCACTGTGGCAACACGCAGCGCAGCGTGACGTTCTGCACTGCGCAGCGCCACGGCGCAGTTCGCAGTTTTGACTCCACTGGTGTGACTTTTGCTGTCATTCGTTTCGTCATTGGCTGCATGGCCTGGTCAATCGAGTGCACTGAGGTGAAGCTGAACCACGGGGATCCCTTAGAGTTCACCGTTACCAAAACAAAAAAGAAAAGAAAATAAAGCAGGTTACTTCGTCGTGACCTTTCTTTCTCACGAATTAAACGTTCAAGAGTTGTAACTGTTAATGAGGCGTACTAACTGTACTGCCAAAAGAATGAGAGAAAACAGTTCGTTCACGGGGACAGAAATTCCGAAGCTGAATTTATAGTTCCTGTGAACCCCAAGACACAAATGTGTAAGTTAGGCCGCTTCACTTGTTCTGGCATCAACGAAAACATAGTCTCGTATTAACAGCGGGAATAAGATAAAGTTTATTCGGACTGGTAGTAGTGAAATAGTTATTGGGAAGTAAGGTTCTAGGCCCGACAGCAGGGGAACATTTTTTTTCGTGTATCTTTTTTGTGTACATGTGTGTGCTTGGGAGTACAATTACAATTTTTCTCCCTTGCACATTTTTTCCTCTTGGGATTTCGTAAGAGATCATGATAAAGCCTGGCGTAACGCTGAGTGGTGGTGTGGAAGGTGTTGATGTGGAAAGAAGGGCGGCGTTTATGCTACGATTTCCGTCACCTCTAGTTTTTAAGCGGGTTGGGGCAGTAGGCTCTGGAGTCAAGTTTAACGAGTAACGAGTAACATGAAATTACAGGTTACTTGAAAAAAATATTAATGTAAGCACGTTACCAGCAACTTAACGTGCACGTAATGTGTTATCAATAATGTCATTAATTCTAATACGTTGATGCCCACTCGTTGAGCAGAGCAACAACTTTGGAAAATGCGTGTGCCTGTGTCAAGCCCACAAACCACCCTGTCGGGGCCATATTGAGCTTACGCTCAAAGCGAAATTGCTTGAACCGCGTTTACCTTTTTTACACGTTTAGTGTACACAAGGACAGGATAAGCTCTGTTTCAACGCTAATCTTTCTGCACTGTTTATCTACGCCAGATCACTGCATACGAAGCGAAAAAAAAAGCTTCTTTTCCTGCTTATTTATCTACCTAAGCAAATTAAAATCGATTTTTTGTAAAGGACTGATCCCTGAACAAGGAATAAAAAAGTCTGACCTTTGGGAAGGTCCGCCAATTTATTGAAAGCAATTCCAGCGCCACGTTTACAGCAATGTCAAGCGTGGGAACTACGTTACAAATTTATTAATCTGAAAAAAAAATTATTTCACATGTAATCCCGCATAGTGTACGGGAATTTTAGTTGTTTACTACAGACGTCTTTTTCTTGTTACTGGGGATTAACACATGTGCACTTATCTACAATAATGGGCTGCTAATTGTAGCTCGAAACTACAGCCCGATTTCTCTTATTTGTACTGAGCAGGGTGTCGAACCGGAATTTTTTCGGGTTCGGTTCGGGTTCGGGTTCAAGCCTTTCGGGTTCGGTTCGGGTTCAGTTCCAGAGCACCATTCCGTTCCGGTTCGAACCGGTTCGAACCTTTTCGAACCGGTTCCAACGGGTTCAAACGGGTTCGAAGAAAAAAAAAAGCAGGCGTGTTTTTTTCTGTTAATTTTTTGTGCTCGTTTTTCGTTTCCTTATCAAATCGGCATAACAACAAATTCATAATGAAGGTTTCTTTGTCCAAATCTTTTGTCTTCGCCAAACTAAAGCGACCCTGCAACACGTTTTCAACATTTGTCTAAATCTTGAGTGCTTGCATAAAGTAGTCAACCAACGCATTATACTATGGGGTCGCAATGTGCCTCAGCCAAAAATTACTCTTCTCTCCTCGTCAGATAAATAGAAACTTGCTCAAAATATTTTTCTCTCCTTCCTGGTCTTCGCGTTCTTCGACCGCTGAATGACGTGATTACAGCGGTGTAGCGGCTGTTTGCCGGCTTTCCTTAAGTTGCAGAATAGAACGCATTTGGTGGCCATCTAAAAAAAGGCACAAAAGCGAAGCAGAAACGGAAGGTGTATCCGCAGCGACGAGCAAATCACGCACTGTTGCTCTGTGCTGGCAATAACTATAGTTTTCGCAGTGCTTCCAGATGCGAAGAAGATTGAAAGCGTTTTCGAAAGTGTTTATTTATTTATTTACTGCTTTTTATTTATTTATTTATTTATTTATTTATTTATTTATTTATTTATTTACCTAGTTATATTTATTTATTTAGTGTTGGGTTTAACGCGCCGTCGCAACGCCGACGACAAGGCGCGCCATAGTGGAGGGCTCCGGAATAATTTTGACCACCTGGGGATCTTTACGTGCGACGAAATTTCGGACACACGGACGTTTTCGCTTTTCGCTTCCATCAGAAAAGCGGCCGCCGCGACAGGGAAACTAAACCGCGTCTGTGTGCTCATCAGCGCTACGCCTTAGCCACTGAGCCACCGCGGCGAGTTTATCTAAGGTGTTGAAGAGCTCCTTTAACTGTACCCGCAAAATGTTTTCTAAAGGTAGTGTGACGAGTATGTGGCGCCGACTGCCACGCGTGGCAGGTGGCATTTAGAAAAATTTTCTACTGCTCATCTTTTATCTTCTAACAGAGCTGTTAGAAAGAAAGAATGGCTCTAAAGACTCATTGGACGGCGGGTATAGGACGACATTGGATAGGGAACCACTGGAGATAGGAACTTGCTAATGGCCCTTCAGCGACTGGTGACAGCGATCACTTGTAGAGAGAGAGAGAGAGAAAATGAAGTGTAATTCAATCGAGGCGATGTTTAAGAGAGGCGTCCTCATTCGAGGGGGCCGAATCGACAGCCGTTTCCATCAAGAACAACTGATCTTCCAGGCCGCAGCTGGCCATGTCTGTCTCCCAATTCTCTATGGAAACGTGAAGGTTGGATGGATCTACGGCACACTAGTCGCAGCCGCCTACTATGTGTATGAGGTTCCCAGGCTCTCCACAGAAGCAACGCAATGGAGAGAGTTGTGTTCCGTCAAAGAGGTGAAGTCTGGCGTTGTGTGGGAAGGTGTATGCCCACAGGGTGCGGAGTAATGTTTCCTGGTTAATCGGTAGCGATTTGTGCGGGGAGGAGTACGTTCTATGGAAGAGGCCAGAGTGCTGAGTAACTTCTTGGTCTGTGACTGCAGGATGCATGCACTCGGGCCGGGCATCATCAGCGCTGGCTAAGCGAGTCAAATCTCGAACCACGAGGTTGGTGATCTTGTTTGCCGTGGATGCCGGTATGAGCTGGCACCCATACAATCGTGACTGGTCTCGTTGGTGGTCTCTGATTGAACATCGGAAGTGTTGTAACATGCAATCGACAGTTGGAAAAGTTGGGCCACGCCTGCTAAGGGTCTGTTATGAGAGTTTTGACGCCGCTTTGGCTAAGCGCATGTGCTATCGCCGCTTCCTCAGCTTCGAGGGGGCTGTGTTCGGCGGCTGAGATGCTACACCTGTGGGAGGCTGCAGAACGGTAACACAAAAAGAAGGTACTGAAGAATGCTATCGGGCGGCTCTTGCATCAAACCAGTTGATCGTCCCTCCCTTTTTTTCTTGCAGTTTAGTTTCTTTCCAACTGTCTCCCCTCATATATACACACGTTTTGAAAACTGTTTGATGAATATACAATATGCATTAGGCAATTAGTTATTAACTTTAGTCCGAGATGTCAATTTTAATATAACAACAACATAATAGCGCAATACGGGCATAAAGAAAGACCTTTTATAGCATTCAGGTGGTCTTCACATAACTTTGCGGCTACTTTGTGCGTGACAAAATTTCCTGATTGGTCGAGAAGGAGAACGCTGCAAAATTTCCAAATGCCAAGGACCCAAAGATATCATGTTTGGTCCGACCGTCGAGTCCGCCTTAACTGACCCGCTAATTCTTTTAATCAAAATTAATCAACACACCAGTCCCAATAATTCACATTAGCTCATTCACTCACCTAACTAATTTCAACTTCAACTTTATTGAGCATTTCGTACATAGAAATGCGAGGACAAACACAAAAAGCTGCAAAACTGCAGCTTGACGAGGTGTTTGCACCTTACGGTTGTCGTGGCAGAGCAGAAACAGGAGTTTAAAGCATACGCACAGGAAATAATCCTAAGAAAATAAATCTCGCCTTAACATGTCGATATTACATACAAACATAAAAGAAAGCATTAAAACGCACTATAGCTCAAAGTTTGTAAAAGATACTTATTAAATGATATACATACACGCATATAGGCACCCATAGGCACATACATACATATTAAGGTTACAAAACAAAACAGGGTACACAGGTACATAAAAAGAGAAATATTGGATATGTACGGAACCTGTGTAGACAGAAAAAAAGCAAAAGACAAAACGAAGAAAAAGTCATGTTATATACAGGTATGCATGCACTCATCAAAATCTGCACTACAGAAGTATCCACATAAATAAATACACACAATATTGGGAAAAAATCAGTGTACGGTACTTTTTAGATGCTAAAGTTTGCAGGGAATGAAGACAATGCCAATAAAACGCTTGAAAAATATTACAAGTAATTTTGGCTAAACCAAAGTTGCCACGATAGACAACGCTTAATAGATTGTCAGTTAGAAATGTTCTATGTTCAGCAGTAAACGTTTCCTTAAGTCTCACTTAGAAATTGTATTTATAGCTATGCCACTCTCGGCTAGGTTATTTAAAAGGCGGGCAGTTCGGGATTGCAACCATTCATTGCCATAATTCGTTCTTGAAAACGGCACGAACCATGTACTCCTTCCCCTAATTTCGTACGGTACGTCCAACGGTTTTCTTAAACTACATAGACTTAGATATGCTGCACCGTTGTGTTGCAAGCTATTTTTATACTTTGTTAGAAGATTAAAGTTGTAGATACATTGGACAGGAAGCAAATTATACTGCAGAAATAGTTCGTTGGTGTGAGAGTCATATGGTACAGTTGCGATATGTCGAATGGCCTTTTTCTGAAATAAATGCAGCTTATTAATATTTATTGCGGAACTGGTTAACCATGCGAGGCTGCAGTAATTGATGTGAGCTGTGAATATAGCATGATAAAGAATAAGTTTAATATTTCATGAAACCACAGGCCGTAACCTACAAAGCACCCCACACGCTCGAGATAAATTAGTGCAGACGTGATAGACATGGGCATTCCATTTTAAATGTTCTTAAAAAACAATGCCTAATGTTTTTATTTCACTAACTATACAAATCTTTTCACATCCGATGTACAAACTGAGGTTTCTGTCAACAGATCTTTGAGCTGGTGAAAATAACACCGCTTTAGTTTTCTTAGTATTTATTTTTAACGAGTATGCTTTAGTCCATTTGTGAAGCTTTTGGAGGGTTATATTTGCTAAATGCAAAAGCTGAGTAGTATCACACGATTGAAAGAAAATGTTGGCATCATCTGCGTAAATAATAAAATGTGCAATGTCAGTAATTTCTATGATATCATTCATATAAATATTGACTAGGGTTGGCCCTAGAAGACTGCCTTGCGGAACTCCAGCCCTTACTTGTTGTGAAGAAGAGTTGCGTTCCTTTATTGCTACGACCTGTTGCCGGTTACTCAAATAAGATTGCAAAAGAGTAAAGCTCCCGGAATCCATAATGTTGTAATTTTTAAAGCAATGTTAAATGACTAATTCTATCAAATCCTTCGAAAAAGTCTATATTACCTTCTTTTCTTCAAATCCCTGTATTATTCATTCTTTTTGCGTTAGTAAAGCTAATTCGTTGGCATATGTTTACGAAAACCGAACTGTTTTGATGATATAATAGAGTGTTTGTCACAGAAGGACACAAGGTGTTTCGCGATTACTTTTTCTAGCCTTTTAAAATAACTGGAAGCACAGAAACCGGTCTATAATTGGAAAAAATTGATTTTGTCCCCGGATTTAAACAGTAGCGTGACCTTAGCTTGCTACATCTGTTTTGGAAAAACACCAGTAGTAAGGCATAAGTTATATATATGGCTAAGCGGCGATGCAAGAAGGTCCAGTACAAGCTTAATAGGCCGAATCTGAAGCCTATCGATGTCTATGGCTTTGCTATTTTTTAGTGACAAGAAAATCGACCATATTTTCTGAGGCGTTACCGGAGAAAAAAAGGCTCTGTGGGGGTTAGAATCCTTTAGGAAGCTCATAGCGCTTTCATTGTGGGAGCATTGCATAAGATTCGTTAAATAGTGATTAAACTTGGTTCCCAGTTCTTGACCCTTGAGTGGTTTATTATCTACTGTCAATTCAAAGTCGTCGTTACGGGGGGTAGTGGGTGCAAAAGTTTATTCAATTCCCGCCACATGACATCCCGCCGGGAGGAAGCCTCAGAAAACACATGTTCGAAGTACATTTTTTTAGTATAGCGTAAGAACTTTGTCACAAAGTGTCGGTATTTTTTAAAGGCTACAAAATTGTCCCTGTTCTTTGTTTTTACAAACTTATGGTACAAAAAATCTTTTTTACGAATCATCTTCAGACATTCGTCTGTAATCCATGGTTTCCTTATATTCTTATTTTTCTTGACCATCTTAAGAGGAAAAGACTTTTTATATGCATCTTTATATGATTCTAGAAAAGTATCGTAGGCATCATCTGCAGTTGTTGCACAGAAGTAAAGGGTTCCACCAAATAGAGGGAATTTTCTGACGAAAAGTAGTCAAAGTATTCTGATTAATATCGTGAAAAGCGAAAGATTCGGGGCATTGCTTACATCTTAGTATTTCTGTGTGCATTGAGAACATATATATAGGTAAATGGTCACCTATATGTACACCAGTCACACCGGACATGGTACTGCTACTTGTATCACTGGTTATAAATAGATCAATAAGACTTTGGGAAAGACGGCCCATACGAGTCGGTTCTTTGATCACGTTCATGCAGCCGAAATAACCGAAAAGGAGCTTTAGATTACGCGAATGTGCGCTTGCCTGTAATATGTTAATGTTAAAGTCCCCACCAATAGTTATTTGTAAACCATAAGACGAAACAAAATTGAGAAGGTCTTCTAAAAATGCGAAACAATTTTCGAGTTTTCCATCAGGGGGGCGGTACACAACAACAAAAATAGCATTTTTACATTGCACCGTTAAAGCTTCATAATCTGTCGTAACTGTCGAAAATTCGTTCATTGTACTACAACAAAGCTGTGTAGACACGAGCTGTAACACACCCCCACCTCGCGGTGGGACCTATTTAGAAAGAACGTGTTGAATCCCGAAAGGCGCAGCACTTCTGTGTCACTCGTATACCAGGTTTCCGTTATCATGACAACGTCGAACTTGAAACTTTCAAAGCTTCGTTTTCTTTTCTTGTAGTTTCACATTCTTCTTTCATTTCCTCGTAGCTTTTGTTGAAGAATACGCAGCTTTTTTGCATTTCCACATTTTCTTTCCTAGTGGTTTCATATTCTTTTTTAATTTCCTCGTAGCTTTTCTGCATTTCCCTTACTTCTTTTGAAATTCACGCTTAAGATCAGCGATCTCGCGGCTTAGGTCAGCAATGTCAGTTTTCATGATAAAAGCAATGCGGGATTATACACAAGGGCACACAATAGCAATGACACTGGGTGGTTGGCACCAGAGGCAACAGAAAAAGTGACTGAGTAAGCGAACAAAGATTACTGCAGAATATTCAAACCTGTGAAATAGGAAGGCGACCATCACGCGACCGTTCTGTTCGCTGCCTCCGCTGCCAAGTGATGCTGAGGTGGACGGAGCGTTCTTTTAAAGGATCCACTTCGTGACGAAAGCCACACGTGGTCCAGGAAACAGGGGGTGTGGAGAGGCGATGTGGCGAGGGGGTGTGGCGAGTCTACCCGCTAACCCGCACTAATCGACTTCAATCCATTCACCTCTTAAGTTTAAGGTTAAGCAGATTCGAGATAACATAAAAATGCTATCAAATATATTTTAAAAGTGGAAATTAGGATTCCCAATTTTTTTAAATCTGATGTTCTCTTAGAGCAGTAACCGAAAGACACAACGGCACTGTATACAAGAAAAAGTTACGTTAATTTTGAGAACTGCGAGTGTTTGTGTCTCAGTGCTGTTTGTATATAACTGCCCATTCAAACTATAAGTGGAAGATATGGATGTATTGTTGATGGTGTCCCTGAAGGCCTTCACAAGCGGACAGGGATGCATGCGAATTAACAAGACATTAAAAACTTTACGCGATTTTAAACACCATGTAGAGAAACCATGAAGAATATTCCATGATAGGTTGCCTCGTAATATGCGTTATAACTTAAGTTATTCTAAACGTAAAAGATAATTGGGAGAGATGGGCAGTGCCTAACGCAAACTGATAGTATATACGGACAACTTTACATTAAATTGAGGGAAATAATTAGAAGAGAACATGATGGGCCTTGGGAACTGCAGACTACGCAAAATATTTCATGGTTCTGTCTGGGGAGTGGCAAAATATCTTCAGACGCAAGGTAGGGTACCGAACTGGAAAACTAGAAATCACATTTTTGAAGCCCCGGAACCGGTTCGGAACGGTTCCTTCGATTCGTTCCGGTTCGGGTTCAGTTCCAAAATGGCGGAAAAAATACGGTTCCGGTTCAGTTCCGGTTCCGGGCAAAAATTCGGGTTCGGTTCCGGTTTTCGGTTCGGTTCCGGTTCCGGTTCGACACCCTGGTACTGAGTGCAAGACTTAGCGAAGCATTTTTTGTGGTTACACAATGCGTATCAAGAATACAACACATTTTGTAGAATTTTTGCATGACCTGGCGCAAATACTATTGTCAGCCGAAAGCATATTTCTGGAGTTCAAAAAGAAAAAAAAAACATTTCATGTCGCTCTTCTTCCTGGATTCTAGGTTAATAGCGTAGATGTTTCGGTGCCGCTGCATGAGTCGCCGACTACATTTCACTGGGAAGGCTGGGCTATTTTCGTCAGGGTCATTCATCCAGGCCCCTTTTGGCTCAAATGGGTGCCATCGCCAGCACATAAACGTAGTCACTCAGAATACTTGCTAGGAGCTGTGCGCTGCACAGTGGTGGGTTCCTCATGAACTTCAGGTGTTTTGCAGAGCAACTTTAACGCAAGTGGTGCCTGTGCTGTGAAATTCGCGCGGATAAAAAAATACTCGCATTTTGATGAGGAAACGTTCCGACACCAGTAATACATATGCGGTAAATAAAACCGTCCAGAAGGAAAGCGACAGTGCGAAAATACTTGGAAATCTATTTCACGTCGCATTTACGCTGAAACGGCGATGTACACTATGCAGGCATAAGCCAACGTTTCATTTAGGCTTCTTTCGCGGTAAGTTTCCTTACGCACCCAGGAACATAGGTAAATGACTTACTTCCAACACGTCCCTGTTAGTTAAACCCCACGAATGAGCACATCAGAAGTCGTCAATAATTACGCCGGAGAAGAAATGGGAAACGAAGCTGTTTGATTTGTCCTAGGTGATTCCAGTCGTTGGCTTCGCACGACAGATAGCAAACGCTAAGTGCAGCGGGAAAAACTGTAAGGTCTGGGGAAGTAAATTTGGGTAAAATTCTCCAAATCAACGATAAATCAAACACAGCTTTTCCTGACATACATAATCAGAATAATTGTTTGCTCTAAAGAAATGACCACCACTTTTACTTCAGGACTGTTCCCTTGCGAGGTGGCACTTTTCGGTATCCACTTTATGGTCACACATTCATTAGAATGTCTTGCACCGTGATGTTCCCGCAACTTCCAGTGGTATTTGCACGTTGTCTAATTAAGTTATCTTTCTGCTTTTTGTTCACACTGATAGAGCGGTCCCCCATCCGGCCGTATTTCTCGTGGCGAAGCTGCTAGCAAAATAAATAAAGAGCTGCCAGCATGGCTTACGAGCTGTGCAGAAAAACTAGCTTTGCAGGTCACGGGCACCTCTGCAGAATGCTGCCTACTTTTGGGACGCTGACGACCATTCTGTTGGCGATATTCACTGCGAACAAACACGACGTAACCACAACATCGTGCCGCATGCATTAAACTCGGAAACAAATAAAGAAAACGGAAGAATCCGCGTATCTTTGTTTTTTTCTTCTTTGCGCTTGAGGAAAGAACGGTATGCAGATGAGGCCGAGAGAAGAGGGGGGGGGGGGGGGGTTGCGTACGTTCATCCACTGAGGCTGCTGCCACTATTGCCCCGCTGTTTACTGAGGCTGGTGTGAGGTCATTTGCCCCCTAGTGGATCCGGTGGTCACGGGCGCCTGCGCCAGCAGCAGCGGCGCTCGTTAATGTCGCCGCCGGTGGGCGCCAGCGCGCACGTGGCCGGCGCCGCAAGCTCCGCCTGCGGCTCGCGGTTCGTCAGCTCCCAGCGCCACGCAGCGGACGCGTCTCGTGGGCCGGAAAATTAGCCGGGCTCCGGGCTCTGAGCGCAGCTGCCGTCGCTAGGGCGCATGCGTGCGCCGGCTATTTAACGACACGCGCCGCCGGGGCGGTGACGAACACGACCCGAGGCACCGGCAACACGCATGCGCCGCATCGACCGAGCACCAGCGCCGACGACTCCAGTGTCCTGGCCGCCTTGTGACCGTTACAATGGGCATGTTGGTCCATGCGCAGATGCCCACTGTCACGTTCACTGGGCGGACGTGGCGCTCGCCCGCCCCCCGAAGAGGTGAATATAGCCCGGCTCTCGCCCGCTTGCCGCTCGCTGCACGCCTTCGGAAGAGCAGCGGTCAACCGCCGCCAGTGCGCGATCCTCCGCGCCGACGCCGCTGCTGCTGCTGCTGCTGCTGCTGCTTGCTGCCACGTGACGTGAGCCCTCTCGCCATGGGTGTGTGGGTCCTGTGCAAACCACCTTGCATGCTCGCCCGCACCCGTTTCGCCCGCAACGCAACGCACGGCGCGCAGCGTGCACAATCGCCAAGCACGTGGCTCACGCCGCTAGGCACGCTCAGACGCCCGTTCGCTTATTAAAACGAGCCTCGAATGCCTCTCGCCTGCTCACTCTGTGCCGTAGAATGACGAAGACGTGCGACTAGACACCCCTCTCTTCGCCTAGCCGTTCAGCAGCAGAAGCGACCTTCGCTTTCGTTCGTTTTAAGCCTGTCGGCGCTAACGGCTGTAGTATACGTTCGAAGCGTTCGCCAAGCCATTCGAATCCACGTACACGCGAGCCAGAGATTGTACACGTGGAGGCTCATCCTTTGGCGTCTCTCATTCCAGCGCGCTCCGGCCTGAGCGCTGTCCCGTCCGCACTATATTTACCGAGTCGTATCAGCTGAAGATCACTTCTGCATGCTTGCTGTGCGGAACTGATTTTCACTGGCACAGTACAGGCTTCAAAAGCGATTCCGTTTTACAAACGCTATCTCACTGGGTTAAAATTTTTGCTGTTTGATTTGCCATAGCCCGTAAAATTCCTACGTGGGCCCTACTTCGTAAGCTTTTCTTTGAAATACAAAAAAAAAAAAAATACTCCCGGAGACCATTTACGGATAAAAAAGTTAGAAGCGAACCTTTTTTTTATTATTTCCAATGCAGGCGTTAACACAAATGAGAAATACGCTGTATGCTCGCAGTCAGAGCAGTATAGGTTCTTTTTTATGTGTTTTAATATGCAATCCACGAGCTGCCCATCACGACTATAATAATGTACATTGACAGAGAAAAAGAAAACTGCGCATGCATCATTTTCACCGGCTACATCGTTGCTGACATGAACTGTGCGATTCATACAATAAATCTTACGTGGCTGATTTTTAGGAACTCTAACCTTAACACGCAGGAATTTTTGGAAAAGCTGAATCAAAAAGGGTAAAACGGCATAGCTTATGACACGATGGACGTCTTTGTCATTTCTTCCGCGGATCTCTATCCAACGCGGCATGGCGTACTTAATTAAACCCGTCAAAAGGTTAACCTTTTGTCGTTGCCTCTCGCTATTTTTTATTCTCTCTCTTTTTAACGGTCGTAACTTCGTTAAGAGTGGCTGGCGTATGACGGCACACTTTCCCGCTATCATGTTTCGCTTATTTCTCTTTCCTGGAAGCCCATGCGGGCCTTGGCGGCGAACGCCCACGTGCTCTGGCAGGTTGGCGCGGCTCGCCGCGCGAACACCTGGCGACTTTTCGGGGCTCGCACCGTCTGTCCTGTTCCGCTCCGGCGCCCTGCTTCAAAGGTCACATGCACGCATGCGCGCGCCTTTACGCCCCCTCGCCCCGCCGCTGGCTGGGAACTCTTTGCTCCTTCCCGCCCCCTTGCATCGCCATCGGGGTTGCACGTACTAAACCTTGCTCGAGCACCAACTAACTCGGCGCTCGTAGTACGTCCCGCTACGGAAACCATCACTCTCCTTAACAGTGACTCGATGATGCGCTTTCAAAGCCTTGTGTGCGGCCGTCTCGAGCGGGTCGTATCTGGAGTAATTTTGTGATAATGAGAGCGAGCTCAGCCTAGGTTTCAAACAATGCAGCGTTAACAGTGCACTTTTTTTTTTTTTATGTACGAGGGGTGGATGTTGACGAAAAATATGACCGCAGTGCTAGCATCACCAGCACCTGAACTAGTTAGTGCGCACCTCAGAGACACTCTGACATGCAGTGAACCGGTGAACTCTTGAATTTCAAAATTTTCAAATTTCTAAACTGTGGCATTTCAAAATTCTATTTTAAAGTTAAGCGAGCCGTCATGGAAGAATGGACATTATCTACATTTCCCCGAGATATTACTGGCGCAAATGAGAGTTGGGGTATCGTGTTAATATTGCTTTTTTTTTGTATATAGTAATATGCACTCATATGAAAATATTAGCTCCTATAAACGTGGAAAAATACGAGGAAAGCCCTCTATGAGATAAACAGGTTATTTAAACTGGTTTAAAAGATTTGTATCCACTTGCTGGAAGCACTATAGAAACCCATTTTAGCTGATTTGCTTTTTTTCGGTGCACCCAAGTGCGACAGCCCGTCAACATGTGCTACCAAAGGCAGCAGATTTCCCTAGCACGGATCCAACCTGAGATGCCATAAATACACCTTATCCACGCCAAACCGCGTGGGTTAGAAAGGAAAAAAGAAATATTCAAATTCAAAGTGAGCCTTGCGCGTCGAAGCTCTTTGTGCACGTACTTTGTGAGGATCCCCGTAGCGGAGGGCTAGGGACAATTTAAACCACCTGGAGTTCACATTTCCCCTCTATTAGGAACACAACTTCCTCGCCTGGCAACTCGCGACCTCGTGCCAAGCGGCGCGGGGCCTTAGCCAGTAAGCCACCGTCGAGTGTTGTAAGGGTAACGAAAAGGCAAGGACACTTGCGGCGAGCCGTGAAGACATTTTCTCGTGTGGTATTTCTTTTGACATTTTCTGGAATGTGTTAAATCATCGTGTGTCTGCTTGAGTTTGGCGTGGAGCTGATTTCGGAAGCTTACTTGGAACGGTCTCTTGAAAACTCTTCGAACTGTAAACGCCCACGTGTCACCCTATAGTACCCGTAATACGGTTCTCCCAGTAGACGGAGGTACTATTCACATGTGTTCAATTAGTGCTCTTGCGTATAACCCCAAACACCTCGATATTATGCCCCTCGCATACAGCACAGCTCTTTACCCGCCACGTATACAAGTTAACTCCGATTAAATTGCGACTGGGTTTTAAATGTCCTGAAACAAATCACACATATTTAATAGACTCTAACTTTATTATAAGCACCGCAGAGTGCACTCCCCGTCCTTTACTTCCATGGACTGCACGAAAGTGCGGTACGCCGTAAAGCAGACTTATAAAGTTGTTTGATTGGGAGGGTTTAACGCGCCGACACAACGCAGGCAATGAGGCGCGCCGTAGTGGAGGGCTCCGGATTAATTTTGACCACCTGGGGATCTTTAACATGCGCCGAAATCTCCTACACACGGGCGTTTTTGCCTTTTGCCTCCATCAGAAAAGCGGCCGCCGCGGCCGGGAATCGAACCCGCGACCTCGTGCTCAGCAGCGCAACGCCTTATATCCACTGGGCCACCACGTCGGCGGGTAGACTTGTAAAGTTACACAGTCCTATTGCGCCAACAGAATGTCACAGTTTCACGGGAAAAAATGAATGACATAGTCGTTTAGACCAAATAGTTGGAAAGCAGAAGTTTCAAATTTTTATAAGTAAACAACCACGCATACAATGCTAAAAAAAATGTTCCAACCTTTCTCAAACGGTGTAAATACGCTTTGGCTATAGAATAAGTCGTCCCGTTACGAAGAGTGACAAACGACTCCAAGTGCGATTAAATGAAAAGAAAATAGCCCGCGACCCCTTTCAGGGCGCCCTGGTCTAGCCTTTTCGTCGAATGAACCCGCTATCCTGGCGCCGCGGATCGCGTTGTTGCAATGTTCAAGAAAAGAAATCCGTGACTGCGTTGGGCTCGATCAAATCGAGCGGCAGGCAGCGTGAGCCTACGCGAGGTTGTCTGCAGGGGCAGCCATCTTGAGCGCCTAGAGCGCTTTCATTGTATCGCCGAGCGGGCGGCAGCAAAGAGCACTGCAACGATGAGCTCCTCGCCGGGGGAATAGGGCAATCAACAAATACGTCTCTGCCACGTGTAAGTGAAAGCATGACAGGCTCCACTTGTTCTCCTTATTTTAAAGGTCCTCTGTTTTCGCGCTAAAGAGATGGCTACATAGTGTTAGAAAAGTCAAAGTGCGAGGAAGCCGGTCTGTTTACATGTATTTGTTAATTTTCCTTCTCCCGTCTTCTCCGCCTCTGCAGACGCAGTCACAAGCATGCCCGAACCCAGACTTGATTTCCTCCTTACGTTTACAAGGCGATTTTGTGTGGCGCGGTTGCAGCGGCTTCGGAGACCATCAATCAAAGCTCGCCTCTGCTTACGTCGGCGGCGCGTTTCTCGTTCAATTCATCGCGCAATGAAGGCGACAAGACATGAGGAGTCCCTCATTTCACACTCGCAGCGGCCAGCCCGAGAGCGCGCGGCAGCTCTCGCTATGGGCCCAATCATTTTTGCATTCCGCGCCGAAGCCGCGCTTTCATCAAACGCGCTCTTCTAACCTGGGAACCCTTGCACACTGCACCGCTGCCCTTTGGTAGGTAGGCACAATGCAAGGGGTAGCAGTCGGTCTTTTTGTAATATATTCGTGCTCCCTTGCTTTTATTCATCTTCGCATGCTTGTGGATAGGAAGGGGTCACGTGCAGGAAAGGAGAACAACGACAAAAAACGCCACGTTCGCCCGAATGGCGCTGAAAGGCCGTGGACCACCTTTTTTGGCTCATCCACCTAAAAAATACCCGCCGTGAGTTATCTTCTATATGCCTCGTTCCAGGCAAAACGGGTCTACACTGTATAACTACCGGTACTAGTTCATCACCACTGCTCTGTATGTGAGCCTCTGCCACAGGGCAGCATCGCCCTTTCAAGCAACACGGAAAAGTTTAACGCCAAACGAGCGTCGCTTACACACTGCGATTCACGGTGTCTCTGTAGGACTGGCCTTGATGACATTTCCGCAGAATTATTGTTAATTTTTTGCGGTCGAACGTGACGTCGTTTGTTCTAGAGCAGCTGTATAAAAACAGTTGATGATAATAGACGATGATTGCTATTGGTTTCCCCTTTGTAGTGGGGTGATGACGTGTCATCTTACCAAAAAGGGCTAATATACCTATGTTTTATACTCTTGGTTTAATACTAGCGCTGCTTAGGGCAGGCGCAAAACAATTCTTAGGAAGAAAATACTTTTTTTTTTACCTGTTACAGGAGGTAACTGTCCTAGGCAATATTCTCCTCTCTGCTTTTTGTCCACCAGCATTCTAATCTTCTTTTCGTCGCCTCGACAGTCTTGAAGTTAACTTCCTCTGTGCTACTCTTAAATCGTAAGGCTTCTGGAAGCCGAATATTTCCCTCATGTACATTTGAACGGATACCCTCGCATTCTAACACTATGTTTCGCATAGTTTCTGTTTCTTTTCCGCAGTCCACGCATGCCCCATCATTTTGTGAATACTTCCACACGAAGCTCTTAGTTCGCAAGCAACCAGCTCTAGCCTCAAAAAGCAAAGCACTGCCCTGGGAATTATCGTAGAAATTTTCCTTTCTGATGTTCAATTTCTCAGCCCTGTACATCTGTAACGACGTTTTAGCTTCCATTTTTTCTCTCCATTTATTCGTTTCTACCTGCCTTGCCTCTTTTTTGGTTACCTTGGCTGTTTTGGATTCTCCACTGCTCTTTCCGTATTTCATCGTCAGCCTTCTAGCCTTCCTTAACCACTGCGTGTCCACGATTTTCAAGTATAGGTACCTAAAAACCTTAGCTGCCCACCTACGTTGATCCATTGCTCTCAACCTCATTTCAAAGCATATTTTACTCTGCGCTTCTCGAACTTAAACAATTAGCACCCCCCCCCCCCCCCTCCTTTTCTTTTGCAACCATGGGTTTCTCGGGAAACATAGTGTGTTAAAGAACACATTTCTGCCCGCAGAGAGCCGCGAATAATGAGCGCCGTTTCAACATTGCAATTAAGGACGTACCTTAATAACAATATTTATAACCTACTAACCTAAATAACCTAAATAACCTTAATAGCATTTTGGATAGTTATAAACTGCATTTAGTGCTCAACGTGATGTATTTTGTTTTGAAGTAGCAGCATAGGGACGAAAGTGAAGGCCACTTCTTGAAGCCCATACTCGGGCACATTTCGAAAGGCGTCGAGAAACAAGAGAAACAAGTCCTCAAGCTGCAATTAGAGGCCTTTTTAAAGCAATGAGCTTAATGAAACTTCGCATGGCTGCAAATTTATCATAGTAGCCAAGGGCGATGTAATGTGTTTTGGTGCAATTACCTCACGTGAAAACGAGAGTTATAGCCGCTCATCACAACCACATGCTCTGCAGTAAAACGTGAATTGGGCTGAATTGGGCATTTAAAAAGGCGGTTTCATAAACCGACGGCCAAAAAAAAAAAAAAGAGAAAAAAAAATGCAGGTGTCTGTCAAGATGGGCTTCTCGTTGAAAAATACAAGGGAAGGAGTGCCTGCAGAGCCGAAAACACTGGGGTGGCAAGCCCGGCACATATAACGTATAGATTGAATTCACGCAAGTACACACTCGCATCGCATACGTTGTATTGTCACCCTTCAGCCGCTTAGCATGCGTAAGCGCTCGCTAGGTCACTCTGGTTGTTGAAATACCTCCTTATACAGTAGAAGACCGATTTTTCGGACCTGGGGGGTAATGAAAAATAGCCCGAATGAAAGAGCAGTCCGAAAATTCCTCTAGTCGCGAAAACGAACTATATTTAATTTAAACAGCACTGAAGAAGTCGCGAATGGTTCGTTGCCTTATATTCCTCCTTCGTGTGAGAACGTCTGCTTGCCTCTCTGCAAGCGTCACGTTTTTTTCGTAAACTTTGGACAACGACGCCAAAGCGTTGCCTGTGTCTTGCGCTGACGGTTGCGGGCGGCCAGGAGTGTCTTCGTCGGAGTCAGAGTCGCTTTGCGGCAGCGCGGTCAATTTGCGCACGATCTCGTCTTCCGTTATCTCGGCGCACAACAGTACGTTGCTGTACCCTGCCGCAAACTCTGGAAATGTCGCGAAAGATCAAAGTTGGTTACCCCGGTGGGAGTCAAGCCAATCGTCATACAATCCGAAGCTAGCCAGGTGGTTAGGATTCAAAATGGCGTGGTCCTGCAGTCACACCGTGGCTCTGTCGCGGGAAATTTTGTCCAGAAAATCGAACTTCTGGCTTTATTTTGTCCTAAATATCCGTTGTTCACATACATTACTCCTATGGAACAACTGGCGGTTCCTCGGGAAAGTCCGGAATATCCAGCAAGTCCGAATTTTTGGAGTCCGAAAGAACGGTCGGCTACTGTTTTTTGCTGTGTGCAGGTTTCCCAGATTGTTTCTTGCATTATTTTTATGGCTTGGAGGAATTACCGCTTTAAAAAACTATTCCGTGCCATTTTATGGCGTGAGAAAAAAAAATGCCGAAATGACTTTTCACGTGACTGCCCCTACCACTGCATCGTTTCTTTATTTTAATGAAATTGATCTTCCGACGTGTTTTACTCATGCTGAAATCGATGATGAGCTTGTTTGCGGCGTATTAGTAATCCATCGTTTAGTGTACAGTGCCGGCAAGAGAAAAATCTACTTCAAGTTTCAACGGGTGCAACTTCCTGGAGAAGCCCGTAAAAGCCAGAGGCAAGATTTACAAAACTTTTCGCCGGCGGGCATGGTTCGGGACTGGTCGCTGAATTCAATTACTCGCATTAAGTGAGCCAGTCGGGCCCTGCTGAGGGGGAAATCAGAATAGACGATCCAATCCCGAACCGCTACGAGCGATTAGTTTTGTTGATCTCGAGCCTGGAACGTAAAATTGGAAATCACGACCCAGCTGTCGCCCACTAACGCTCTAAATAAAAACAAAGAAACCTAAGACACTCAACGAGCGTTGATTCTTTGACGCTTCCAAGAGGACCGTCGGAGCTACGCAAGCTGAAGTTGATTGAAGTGACGGTCAAGCAAGGTAAGGGAACTCGACCTAATGGGTGAAATTCGCTACAACGCAAAGGTTCGCAAACTGAATTTCGACACTTTTAAAGCTGCACGAGACTCTTCCAATAGTGGAGCGTTTGCTGAGCTTGTCCGCTATACCAAACAAACCTGTTGGGCTCGATCCCAAAGTTTATCTCCGTCTCCTACGTAAGCCAGCCGCGGTGGCTCATTGGCTCAGAAATTATGCTACTGAGCACTATAACGACGGTTGGGTGCCAGCCGAGGCGGCCATTTTCCTGTTGGAGGCTAAAAACAAAAACTCCCGCCTGTAGAAATTTCGGCGCATGTTAAAGCTCCCGAGGTAGTCTACATCGATGCGTAGTCCTGTACTACAGCGCGCCTCATAGCCCACGTGTAGTTTCAGCAGAATAAAGCCCAAATAAAAAAAAGCATGCCTAAATTAGGTCGATTTGGGGTGTTTTTATTTATGAAGCATTCTCAGATTACAAATATCCCAGCCCGCTGCGCACTATTTTAATGTAACTTCCACCATTTTCAACATGTGGTGTCGAGCTAAAATCTCTCGGTGACTATTTTAGATCATTGTAGTACAGACCAAAGTTGCCGAACCTTTTCTTTTGCCTTTTTTAAATACGGTAGCGTAAGCAACGTTCAACCTCTGCCAAAACGGTAATGTGACGTGAAGCATGCATGTTACGCAACTGTTAGGGAATGTCAGCACGGAAAAAAAAAACCAAACAATTCGTCAGAGGCTCTCACGAATTATGCAGTGACCATTTAGGCACGTATGGAGAAACTGGCATAAAATAACGCAGCAGGAGGACACGCAAGCGGAATCTAGTGATCAAGCAAAGCAGGAGATATGGGAAGGATTCGGTAATGGCTGGGGCGTATACGTATTTCTTCGAAATGTTCTGCTACCCAAGCACAGCGCACTGATAATGAGTTGACGCAGTGTTGCCACCCTCCGAGTTATCCCTACACTAAGGTAATCCCGTGGTTCAGCTTCATTGCAGTGCACTCGAGTGACCAATCCACGCCGCCAGCAACGCAAATTCGGCGAATGACAGCAATGTGAATATCATCCGACTCCAAAATGGGATCTGCGATGTGGCACTGCGCAGTGCAGAACGTCAGGCTTGGATTGCCGTATGCAACATCACAGAGCGAACTTCTGAGACAAATCGCATGCTCGACATCGCCATTACTCGAAATTTCATTGTTGGCTACATGGATGGACCAATCGAAAGCATTGGGGTGAAGCTAGATAACGGAATGGTCCCACTCAAAATTATAGATAGCAAAAAATATCGCGTTACACCTTCTTACGCCCTTCATTTTGCCGTCTATTGCTTGATTGCATATTTTCTGCAAGAATGTTTGCACAAAATACACGAAAACGGCTGCCATTTCATATTTGTACCTCTTTAAGCTCGACGACAGTATACGGGCTACAAACCTGAACGAATTGAAAAAGAAGTCTGACGCCAAAAAAGTTAGGATGGAGTTTTTTTCCTGCATTCAATAAAATCTTTCAACTCTGGAAAGAACATTTTTAGCTAATACCATGCATGCATGAGCTAAGCGTTTCCTGTGTTGCTATAGGAGGCAGCAGTGCAATCCTTTCCTAACGATGAAAAGAACCCTGCGGTTTCTATTTCCTTTTTTCTTTTTTTTTTTTTTGCACGGGGAACTTTTCTTCCCATCAAAGGAAAAAAAAAAAAAAAAAAACGAAGTACAGTATGTGGACGGTCCGCTGCTAATGTGGTATTATATATCGAACTGAGAATTTGGAGTAGTTCGGTTTCCCAACACCGCTCCAAGACGACCAATCAGCAGCACCAAATGTGCGAGCGTGAAGAATGATGGGGTCCACCATAGGATTTGGGGAATAAGTACAATCTGCACAGGCGCAACTTAAGAAGGCGCTTATTGGCGTGGTTGTCTCCGGCAAATTCTATTTTTCACTCTAACCCTGTGCTGGGCTTCGTCATTCGTTAATCTCGCACGTTTGGTCCAGCTGACAGGTCGAGTTGGTGCGGTGTAGTGAAGCCGACCTACAGCGAATTCTTAGAGTGCGGTCGGTACCTTTTCTCGACGTGTGTCTGTCGCGGTGGGTCCATCGCTGGGGCGTCGCCTGTATCACGAAAAGCCCCCGAGGACGGATCTGAAAACTAGAATGCTTTCGGTAGCGGATCCAGCCCAGGCCGCTTAGCTTCAGAGACGGGAATCGTAGCCACTCGTTCACGCGTCTTCGCCAAAGCGAGGTGTAATTGCAAGTTTTGTACTAAAGATTTGTGAGTGGTTTGAACGACCTGGAGGTGGAAGAAAAAAATTATCATGCTTGCAGGTGTCGCAGCACTTGGAGGAAGCGACACCAAAAATGCATGGCGTTGCTGCTCCAGACTCGGGTCTCCATGACGCGTATCCACACGGGCCATCTTGATCAATGCCCCGTGGGGATAATAAGTAAACAAAAAAAAAAATAAACAAACAAACAAGCAATTCAATAAATAAATAAATAAATAAATAAATTGTTTATTTATTGACTTGTTTGTTTGTTTGTTTGTTTGTTTGTTTGTTTGTTTGCCTTAGGTCCCACCCGCGTTATCTCGAAATGGAGGACTAGAAGTCGGCATACAATTTTCCGTAAACTTACACGCCTGGAAATTTCGCCTCCTCAGTTCGAGGGTGAGGGGGGGTGAAGCCCCTCAAGCTCCCTTCCCTCCTTGCAGACACCCTTCCACGGGCTCATACGCACATATGCGCACATGGCACAAACCCAAGCACGGGATTTATCATCTTTATAGAGGGACAACTCCAGGACCAACCGCATGAAATGTCCTCTGCGAATCACCATAATCTCACTGTCGCACGTCGGCAGCTATCGCTGTGGGTCGTATCGCTTTGGGGCGATCCGCGATTTTTGGTGCGAAGCACCTTTGGGGCTCTGGCTGTCCGTGTCTCCTGTCGTCGTCTCGTGTAGTGACGGTACTAAAACACCGGAACACTCGTTTTCCAACGCCCCGCGCTAGAACGCTTCGTCGTTAAAAGACACGAGACTTTTACAACAAAGCTGTATACCTCTACCTGAACTCCGCACGATCTATGGCTTGGAACCTCATCAACACCAGGAGCATTAGGAAGAGGGAGAAGAACCCAAAAAATACATTATGCATATTGGCTGGGATTAGCTATGCGATTGCTGATTGTATATAATAAATGTACATATGTATATAGCTGAAACAAAATCGTCTTCTGTCTCTCATTGCCCATTAGCAGCGATTTTGCTGTGGGAAACACCAGCGCACCCTGCATGCTTCGCCCCTCCCTATGTTTCACGTTAGTGGAGATGGCCCGGGATTTTTTAGTAGATCCCTGCATCTCGAATGAGAAACTTACCCAAGTTTCCAAAAGGGAGCGGAATTCTCTAGATCGACAGATCCCTGGTTTGAATCACTCTAGACCGTCATTTGGTAACTCCTGGCACCCTTTACGTTAACAAAGCCTTGTGGGTAAACAACGGGGCTCACTCTTGTTTCAGGTTGCCATAAAGTTTGTGTTTTATGGGCGGGAATGAGCTGTTGGAGCACCGTCTGCCAGGGAAAAATCAAGCAAGCAATTTTGATGATCTCCTGTGGTATCTGACACAGAATTACAAGTGCATAGCTGTTGAGCGTGCTTATGCTCTACTGGTATATACACAAATAAAACAGCAGCTACAGCATCTTTATAAACAACTGGTGTTAAAATGCGGGCGCTAGGAATTCCTACAACTGTAAGAGTAACTACAGCTTTACAACCAACGCTATTTTTACTGCTCGCGCTACCGCCATGAATGCCGTCGCAACACTGCGACGTCGTGCTGTGAAACACCCTTATCAGGTTCCCCGTGGGTTTTCTTCACCCCAGCACGCCTGAGGCACCAAACATTACGATCAAAAGAGCGATGAAGGCCAAAGAAAATTTAATTATGCGGTTTGTCATTATACGATTTATCCAGAAAAATGTGGCCCGCGCTGTGACATTACCTAACACAAGCATGCCGTGTTGTATGGTATCATGTCCCGGCACACAGACCCTATTTTTAGGTGCATTCGGTGATGTCCG
The DNA here is from genome assembly GCF_048455015.1 of Haemaphysalis longicornis. Lineage (NCBI taxonomy): Eukaryota > Metazoa > Arthropoda > Arachnida > Ixodida > Ixodidae > Haemaphysalis > Haemaphysalis longicornis. Next base: position 388,578,567 of record NW_027526203.1, on the reverse strand, counting down.
CCATCGTGTCTGCTTTCTTGAACACTGCGAGTAGTCATAAAGGTGCATTGTGTATTTATTTGCCTGAATAATATTATCCTTGCAATATTATATTATCCTATGGAGGTTTATGATCAAATATATTGGGTCGGTGTTCTCCAATACCAAATTTTTGGCGTTCTTACCGGCAACCAGTCGTTTTCCATTTGTGGAAATAATTACACTACAATATTTTTGTGTAACACTTATGTATGCAATTTTTCTCAAATAAATACCGAAATGCTATCATAAGAAGGTGTACTCCTGCCTTGGCAAAAATCGTATCATTAGTATTTCGGCATCAGTTTACGTATAAGCAATCTTATTACTATAAAAAGTGTCTCGCTTGCTATTTACATATGTGTAGGTAAGTGTATGACGTGATCAAAATTTGCAGCCTGCCACCGTTTTTAGAGCTTGCTTTTGTGTTCTGTTGCAAAACGCGACTCTATTAAACAGATGTTTAAATACTTCATGACGTATTTAGCTTGTAAGTAAAATATTCAAACAAAACAAGAACGTGGATGGAATTCATTCAAACCGCGGGACGGCTGGCGGGAACTTTCTTATGGGAATTTCCCAGTTTTAAAATACGTAGAGAGGGTGGTTATGGGGGAAGCGAGACCAGAAGAGGGGAAGGACACTTTTGTCTGCTCGACTGTGCCTGCACCCCACCTGTACCCGCTTAACTGTGCCAGTGTAAGTAAAGAAAGTGCCCTTAATATGCTACCTCTAGTAGGTAAGGGTCGGGAAGCACTCAATGTTATTCGAAACGTGTACACGAAATACATCACGTTACCTACAATTTTCAGTTTATGGCGGTGTTATACGAACAAAAAACTTGAGATACATCTTTGTCATTGATGCAATCTTCAGCAAATATTTGTTTTTTTTTCTCACACTGCTTTCATCACATAAGCATGAAAAATTTCAGCAAAACCCCAAGCAGCTGATTTGCGCCAGTACATGCTTTGTCCTTACAAAAGACGTGTTCCCGCTTTTCGACCTCTAATATGTCAATTTTATTTTTCTGTTGCACCTCGGCATTGCATAACTTGAACTGCGAAAAATGATACAATCGCTGTACTTCTGAGAGATGAAACAGTTACTTGAAAAGGCCCCCAGTGTAGTATCATGCATCATGGAAATATTGTTTTATAGAAACGCCGGCGGTGTCTTCAGCCTGACCGATTTATTTGTGGGACACGGGTATTTATGCTTTACAAATAAAAGTACAATGTAAATCTGCCGCTACACAATGGCTTCTAAGCCACAGCGTTATCAAGAAGAAAAGTAAGGTTCTTTTGTGCGTACACGGTGTACAGATGTATAAAAATGCATAAAGCGTAGGGAAGAGGGGTGGTAAAGGACATATAAAACTGGAAGTTGAAAAGTAAGTATATATGTGGAGCGGCACCGCAAAACTGTGACCAGCTGTGGAAGGAGTCGCTAGTTCTTGTCCGTTCTTTAGGTGTGAAACAGTCAACAGAAATCTGCAGAGGTGACTCGTAGCGGGATCAAAGTATAACAGATAAAAAAATAACACACTTTTTTTTCCTAGTATCATTCTCTGAATGCGTTTGAGTTATGTCGCTTCCCACATCTGGGAAAAATTGTTTATAATTACATAGGATCCCTAAGCGTATTCTTATGAAAATAGAAGGCTAAAGCATGCGAGCGATTGAACTTTAGACAAAATAGACTGAAGAAGATTAAACTTAAGACGGCGGTGGCAAATTATTCCTATTATGGGATGCGTTTCTATACCGCAGGATCAAAATACGCGCCTTAGGCCGGCTGGCGCCATCTAGTGAATCCCCTGAGAGGCAGTGTCCTGTCGCGTGCGCAACGCCATGTTTCCAGGGGACCTCAGATTAAAAAGTAGAGTGCGCTCCCTTACTTTATGTTTCATTTCTCCTTTTGGCACCATTTTACTCTTAAAGTACCCCGTCCTCAATAAGTAGCGTCAAGTACCAACTGGCCCAACCGTAAACCTTATCAAGCTACACCTCGAATGCCGTGTGCCGCGTGGTGTTGTCATAGAGCAGTGGTTGAGTCACTTTCCTGTACCTGTGCTGTTTTTTTAAATGCAGAGCATTTCAGTAACTCACGATGTCACCCGCGTTGACGTCCGTAGGCGTCCGTAGTCGTAGTCCGCACCCCTCCCCCTACACTATATAAAAAAAAATACTATCCGGCGCCTGGTTTCGATCCCTCGGCCCTGCGGGCGGAACGCAACGTACATGGTGCTCTACCCACTGCGCCACAAAGCCGACACAGAATGGGAGGCTACGAACGCGCCTTATATCCTTGACTCACTCAAATTACTGCTGACGAGCGCTCTCTCGTCAGAAGTTGCCACAAGTGCAACAACATTAACGTAACGCAAACTACTTAACGTCGTGCGCCCCCGGAAATGCTCTGCATTTGATCGTGCCCCTCGCGAGGGGAATGTTTCACTGCGTCGCCATGCGAACAGTTTGCCATTATAGTTCCCGCCCGCTCCGGTCGGTGTCGCCACGGTTCAAACCACGGCAGGGGAGCTGCGTGGGCGTTCGTTGATCGGCGTGCGTTCCGGCGTGGTGGTTTGATGTTTCGCTTACTTTCGTAAGAACCAACCCAACGAGCGTTCCTAACTAAATGAACGCGGGTGCTGCCTTTACTACACATTTAAATATAAATTTTTTTGTTAGATGGCGTAATTTGTGCGCCTTTTTGGGTACGCGTTTCGCGGACGACAGATGATTGCGCGGTTTCGCCAACCTTGCCTTTCGCGTTTAAAAACGGCACTCCTTGCATTACTGGTAGTGGTCTGTTGTGTTATTCAAGAACCATTTCCAGCCCGTATACCATAGGCGTCAGATAGGTCTAAATACAGCGGTGGTCATATAAACAACAAAACAATTAATGCTTCAGCAGGCATTTGGGCTTCATCCGTCGGAGGTGCGCTGTAATCCACGCCATAGTGGAGGCTGTACGAACTGAGAGCCAGCAGAAAGGTAGCCCACACACGCGGTAGTTTTAGTGTATCGCCTTCGTGGGAAGAAGGAACAGGGGACACGGCCGGGAATCGAACCCTCGTCCTCATGATCACCATCCCAACGCCTTCGCCGCAGGGTCACGGTGGAGATACAGGCGTCTAGTGTTCATATAGGGTCCTGTGTTGCTAACATTGATTTTTGAAAATTTGGTGGTTTCTTACGCACGTGCATGGGTACGTGCGTGCGTGCCTGCGTGTGCGTGTGTGTTTACGCGTTTCTCAGGACAGAATGTTTTGTTGGGAATATTTATTTGTTACACTGGCAGTTCTCTGATCCTTTTCGGTGAACTCAGTGGGCGTGAAGAATTTGACGTAGGTCGTTAAAGAGTCGCTCTTGATTTGTTTAGCACTGCGCAGTTAATATGCATCCATCAATTGAATTTCGCTGAGTCAGAGTTAAATGTTATCAAGAAATATGCTGATGTCATGAATAGCTCTTGGGAAATGATCGTCTGAAAAGTGTGAAGATCCAGTATAACTTATATCCTGTGACTGCATCGTGTATACCAAAGCCAAAATAACGTGGTGCTTGCTCGTCTTGAAGACCACAGAACGCTAAAAAAAAGAAGCATAAGTACGCAAAGGTCCCAGGCAGTTGTCGGAATAACGTGTCTTTACTGAGCCTCAGCAAAAGAAACGTGAGGCTTTACTAAATGGTCAAATTTTATGACGGTATTTAATTCTGATTGGGAGAGTGGTTGCATTATCGGAGATGTGATTAAAGCAAGCTCCAAGTTTTATCATCAAGAACTTCTCAACATTTTTTCCAGACGCTATGCTCTGACAATTTCCCCCTCTCCCCGAGCACCTGTGAGCTGACGAGATGAGGTACAGCAGACCTAGTCGTGTCGATCCCTCAAATCAAAATATCGGTCGTCAAACAATGGCGATGCGAGGAAGTGAAGCCGAAAAAGGCAAGTGACAAGAAGACGGGTGAAGACGTCAGGCGACGACAAGCAATCTGCTGGTTCACAAACAGTTTTACCCATTACACTACACCCTCACACGGTGAACGCTTTCGAATAAAAGGGAGTTATCGCCGTACTTTCAATGTTTTTTTCTTCACCGAAAATGTGATGTTGTGACCAGCCACCAGAAATATAAAGACCCCGAGCAGAGTAGCAGTCACATAAACGTCAACCTTTAATATATAGCAGCAAATATGTGAGTGCGATGCGCAACGAAAATTTTAATTTTTCGATGTTTATCTTTCATATTTTTTTTTGGAATTCAGCTGGAACAAAATTTTAAGTTTTTTGGTGAAGATTTGTTCAAATATAAGTTTAACTTTTTTTTTACCGGTGAAATCTGTGTTAGACCAATTAACCGTAACAAGTTATTTTTCCATTTTTTTTTTCTTTTCGCGCCATGTAGTTGCGAGTAATCCACATGTACTGGTGGCAGAGGGGAGTTATAGGTAACCTAGCGATGGGAATAGGGAGACAATGCGCAACATAGTTGTTTAGCTGGGAACTGCTAAAAAACCGTAGGCACTGTAACATAATCTTTTTTGAATACTTTAGTGAGTTAAAGGTTCGGAAAAATGAAAAATAAAGCGAAAATACGTACGCAAGCAATGCCGGTACTGAGAAGCTTTCATCTTCCCTGAAAAACAAGGACGTTAAAAAAAATCTCTCTCCTGCTTCCTAAGAAAATAACAAAAAATAACTTTACAAAAGCCTGCACAAAAAACCTCGCCGCGCCGGCCGGGCTCGTGTCGCCACCTGCCGGAGGCGCGGTACAACTGGTACAAGCCCGGATTCGGAAACTCGTCGCGGGGTGGCTCGCTCTATCGCTTGTTGCGACTAGTGGTGCAGTTTTGGCGGTGCAAAGAGAAGAATTAATGCCAAAATGAAAGACGCCAAAAGGACGAGACGCGATCACTTTAATAAAATTCTTAATTGCGGTCCCACGCGCCATACTACGCAAGCTAAACGGTGGCCACCGAACGAGTTCAAACACTTTGAGCAGACGTTCGTCCCGCTGCGCCCTCCGCTTCTCTTGGAGCTTCACCGCAATACCGGTGGGCATGCGTACATGGTAATTTAATAACCGAGTGTTCATTGCTCTTTGGGCGTTGACGACGACACCACGCAGAAAAACTGACCGGGTCTCCAAGGATCACCACGCATATGCTTAACCGAAGCCACGATAAGCTTGGTGGGGCAGCCAGCTTCGCTGTTTGCCCAGTCTTCGCGCCACGTACTAGTGCGAAGGTGCCACAATTTTTTTAGCAATGCCTTAACAAACCATGCCCGCTCAGATGGCCACGGTATGGCAATACACTGCGACGACGCACTTGAGTAATCTAGCCCAGGCTAATACTTCACGGCACGCCGACTGCTGCTACGTTTGCCACTCTCCCCTCGGGCACCAACTTTCACACTTGCCGCTCATTTATCATGAAAGTGTACAAGAAGCCCTTATAAGTGTCGATGAAAGGTAAATTCTCAAATATTCTACGACAACGGCCGGTTGAATAAACCGAAGTGCTATTCTGGGATGAACACGTTTTAAATGTCCGGCCGGCTTGTCCCCAGTCCAGCGACAGGGAAAATTCGTCATTCTGGACTAAGAGCTTCTTGAAAACGTTTCCAATTGGAACTCATAGCCTACAGAAACTAAAATCACGAATCTGTAGCAAGAATAAAACTTTTTCAAAAACGCCACTCTTCGTTTGTGTGCTACCTACACTTTACTGCCTCCTCCTGTGCTGTACTGTACTGTACTGCAACTGCGTCCTAAGTTGAATCAGCTGCTCGTTAAAGTCAAAAAAAAAAAAAAAAAGAAAGAAAGAAAGGAAGCGACAACTTCTGAGGGCTGTGCAATTGTGATCCGTATTTCGTTCCGTATTTGGACTCATTCACAGTTAAGCGCTCCGGCTATGCTGTGTATAATTGTGCTATTAGCATCGAGTTGGGCCTGGTGAGTTCTAGCGAGATGAGACGAAAGTGCATTAGTATATTTTTGAGGTTGCGTTAGATGTTTTCCCAAAACACGCATGAACATTTCTGCTTTTTTTTGAGTCGTAGACACGTTGTTGTCGCGCAGCCTTGCGCAGCCTTGCACGACGTCTGACCTGTTAAGGGGGCTCACATTCACGGGAAAATCACAGGTGGTTATCAGGTAATGGCTCATCTCAAACCTACAGTGTTATTTTATACGACGTTCATGTTCTATACGAGGGCGCAATCGCTACGACGGGGGAAGACGCGCATTACAGTGCTAACCCAATGTCACAATTTCGGCACACATCCAATCCGCCTTTATAAGTCGGGCTCTGGGTTTTCAGATTAATCCGAAAATATCCAAAAAACACTCGCCGGTAAAATTTTGGACAATTCGGATTTATCCGATAAACACCGATTTTAGAGCAGACGGCTGCAACAAATGACGGCCGAAGTTCAGACTTCAGGATATCGGGTAAGTTATCAGCACCACTGGCCGTTCGCACTTTTCGGCGATAACTACGAATCACCGCCGGTTCCGCAAGGAGGCTTTTTTGCCCTCTTTGAATACCAGTACACTTGTCTAAACAGGGCTTATCAATGATTATGCAAACTTCCAGAGCTATGTCATACGTAACATTGTTGAACCCCTCTCGTTTTGGAGAGTTCACACTGAGCAGTGGCAAGTGCTTTCTCGCTGTGCACTGAGGCTCCTCGCTCTGTATATTTCTAGGGCAAACGTTGAAAGGACATTTTGTAGGCTGAGATTCATAAATCGAAAGCAGCGCGCTTTCATCAGTGAAAAATATCTCGTAAAGTATGCTAGCGTGTATTGCAACAACCTTTACGGTTGTAATAGGGGAAATGTACATGTTTTGTCTTTAACTATTCGTGCTTGTGAACACATGTATGACTTCCATGCAAACCTTTGGGACACAAATTTGCTCCGAGCGTTCATGAAGTGGTTGTGTTCAGATATCATTTAACCTACGATTTGGAGTATTTAAAATAGAGCGGAAAAAATCCTAACATCGGATAGTTTGATATATAAAAGATATAAACTCCGAAAAACACCGAAATTCAGCTAAAACAAAACTCCAAAAGACACCCTCCGAATTTTACCAAAAATAAACTCTGAAAACCCGGAGCCCTAGTTGTAAGTGATACAACAGTGTAACGTACTCGTTTGTGACGCCAGACGGTGTTCTGCTGCGGTCAGGAAAAAAAATGAAGAATCCCACGTATAGGTGGGAATCGACCTGAAGCGAAGCTTCATTGGCATGCCTTTCTGAATTCGTCCCTTACGTAGTGCTTTTCGAATTATTTTTCTGAGCGAACAAATGAGACGCGCTGATCTCACAATGCCCCGAGAGGTTCTTCTGATTGTGACATGTGGTAGTAGAGATGACCACACTACTCGTCTCACGTGGCGTCGCATACGTGGTCAGCACGCTGTTTAGTTGCCAGCTCCAAGCAGTGACTTCATTTTGCTCCGGCCGGCGACAGAAGCGCTGCCCATGGCGCTTCCGTCAGCTCCGCGGAGGGGTTCGGTCGGCGGCCGAAGCATGGTTGGTGGCGCTCCCGTGGGCACCCAGAAGCCGCACGAGGCGCTTGATTGTTCTTTACGGAATTTTAAGACTGAGCTTAAAGGGGACTACTCAGAAACTCTTGTGTGTCTGCGCACACTGTCAAGCTGAGCGGTGCGAACTGCCTGCCGCTCTTAGCAGATTGGACGACAGTCCTTTCACCGAACACACTCATCATGGTTGTCGATCTCAAACGTACCATTTCAGGAAGGTAACGAAAGCACCCCTTCGCTATCACAGAAAAAGTAGCCTGTCTGTTTTAAGAGCTCGAGACACTTCTTTGTGTGGACCACTCTGTACTTGGTGGTTTTTTTAGCATAGTGTGCCTGTATCCTTCTTGAATTTATTCTATTATTTTTCTGCTTTTTATATTATTTTTTCTTATACCGTTATCTCTTTTATTTCCTTCCTTCCTTCCTTCCTTCCTTCCTTCCTTCCTTCCTTCCTTCCTTCCTTCCTTCATTCATTCATTCATTCATTCATTCATTCATTCATTCATTCATTCATTCATTCATTCTATTTCATTCAGTTCATGTGGCTGCTTCGTCGTAGTGCATCTGAATGACTAGTTACTTCTTCGTCCAATGAAGCAAACTGGGTGAATAATGAGTGCCGATGCGTCATTTGACGTGAGTTACACGAAATGGAAAACATCATGCTTGCACTGAAGAATGACGTTGGGTTAGGTTTCGTCGCGCGGCCTACTTTACTCCTTTTATCATAATCATTGTTAATTGAAGTGCGCTGTGATAAAGCTGATCCATGGACGTTGCTGAGAGAGAGGAGCTGAGAGGAACGTTGCTGAGGGGGACTGGAGAGGACACCGAACTGAGGCGGTTACCTTGTCCGAAGTCTTATCTCTTCCAAGCCGTCCATCTGCCAAGTTTTATCCTCTCTCTCTCTCTCTCTCTCTCTCTCTCTCTCTATATATATATATATATATCTATATATATATATATATATATATATATATATATATATATATATATATATATATATATATATATATATATATATGTGTGTGTGTGTGTGTGTGTGTGTGCATCCATATGAATTGTATCTCTTTTTATTATAGTACAAAAGATGGGGCAAAGCAAGAACGGAGCTAAGATTGCCTTTTTTTTTTTTTACAGACAGATGGCTATAATCCGTGCACCCGGAGTTTCAGAGATCCTAATGCAATTTGTTCTTGCTGGGGCTGCAGCGATCACAAAAAAATTCGTTAGGTCACGTCAATTTTAATTGTCATGCTACCATTAGAAGTGGTGGCAAGAAAATGTTTAATTGGCGTGCTCACAGCCTGATTGATTGGTTGTAAGGATTAAGGCGCCAACACAACGCAGGCGATTAATTTTCACTACTTAAGGATCTTTAGAGTGCGCCGAAATCTTGTAAAAAGGGGCGTTTTTGCTTTTCGCCTCCTTCAGAAAAGCGGCCGCCGCGGCTGGGAATCAAACCCGCGTCCTCGTGCTCAGCAGCACAACGTTTTTGCCACTGAGCCACCGCGGCGGGTACGTGTTCATAGAATAAAACTACCTAATATACATTGTGGCTAACCTAGCCTAGCAATGTTGGTGGCACAGTATATGGCAAACCATCGTAATGGATGAAAAACCATGTTTCTTGTTCATCAGGAAGTGAAGGTTCCCCGTAAAAAAATACCTGTCAAAATTCTGGGCAGCGCCTCGTGTAACTCGTATCTTACCGCTTGTATACGGCAGTTGTAGCCAATATTAATGCCTTGACATCAGCCTCAGCGAAAATGGGCAGCATCTATTGGGGATATCAGGTCTATCCGTAATTTGCAGCATTAAGAAGTCCTGTGCTCGCCTCTTTTTTCACGTCAGGTGGTGGGTCCCATTAGTTACTAAACTCGCTTCGTATGAAGCAGTATGAAGGGCGTCATCTGCCATTGGTCCGGCTGTATACGACGGCGTCGTCCAGAGGCTTCTTCTTTTGGATGGCGTTGACTGGCTACGGTTCACTGCAAGCATAGTTCACGCATCCTGCATCCGCACGCATGATATGGCCTTGTAAAACGCCGAAATGCAATGAGACTGCGATTGGCGACGCTCTTGTGACGGTCGCTGCACGGTGTTACGCTGTCCTGTGCGACGCCATAATTTGATATCCCAGCCTGGCAGAAAAATGGCGCTGAATTCTGGCTTGACTCGTACGTCAAAGAAACAATACATCGGTTGCCGTTACGTGGCATTGTGTTTGTGTGGCACAAGGGGCAATGACTTTATGGTATTTGCAAGGATTGTTGCAGCTTCTTTTCTGTATGCAGTCGTTTGAGTAGCCCTTTGATTGTTTAGGAGGGCCGGTATTGTTCGAAAGGTCGCCCTGCCAGGTGACTGTACCATACTCCCACGTGTTAAAGTGACGAAATTCGTGTGTTTCTTGCTTACAATAGTTTGAGTTTTTTCCTCACTGCTCAAAAACGTTTTTTGTGGGCCCTCCTATCAGATCTGTGCCCGCACTCGCCATAGCTTGATCATTGTTCTCTATACACATCAACAGTTTAAGAGTTGGCGTGCGGCACACTCATTTGTGACCTGCAGAGAAATTTTTGTAATCAGGGACAAACAGACACGCAGACAGACAGATAGATTGACATATATACATACATACATACATACATACATACATACATACATACATACATACATACATACATACATACATACATACATACATACATACATACATACATACATACATACATACATACATAAAGATAGACATATAGATATTTTTCTTATTGATTTATTGAACACACTTTTATTGGGAATCGACATTGGCACGGGGATTCGACCAGGCCTACGGAAAATGGACAAAAACAGCACGGTAGCACCACAAGGCGGAGTTTACGGAAAGGAGCCGATGGGCTGGATGGAGCCACGAAACATTCAGTATCACTGATCCCAAGGACGCCCGTGAGTGAACATGTGCCACAAGGCGGGGAGATGGTTGAACATGCGCAGGGGAGACAGGTTCACCATCAGCTGTTCCGAATAAAGGGGGGGTAGCATGCCCCGTGCTTAAATTTTGGAGTTCGTGTATGTCATGTAGATTTTCGGTGCTTGCAGCATACACTCGCATCGATTACCGAGGCTGTAAAGAGCAAAGCAGCACTTGAAATTCTCATTGTTACTTAAGAACGCGCCCCGCTTGCAGTCATAAAGGGTGTGTTCTTATGGCAGCTCATCACCGTCGTAATCATCACCACTCTGGCTACGTCCACTGTTGGACGAACCCCCCCCCCCCCATATGTTTCTAACTAATCGTATCCTGCGCTGTCAGAACCGATTATTCGTTCTGAATATCCTTGTATACCATCCTTACATCTGGTCATCCGTTTTTCCCTACCTCTGGTCCAGCCTTTCTGCTGCCATTCTGTTGTCATGTCAGCCCACCAGTTGCCAGTCATCTACATCACATGCCCAGTATACCTCCACTCGTTTCTCTTAGTTTGAGCTGGAATGTCTTCAACCCGAGTTCGTTCCGAGATCCAAGAAGCTGTAGTTTCCGATCTGTAAGCGTTACTCTTGTCATTATTGTTTACATGTCTGGTAGAGCTGATCTGAGTTTTCTTCGCAGGGGTTTAGTAAGGCGCCGAGTTTGTGCCCAGTAAGTCATCACCGCCAATACGTACTAGTGGTATACCACTGTTTTCTGTGACAGAGGTAGCCTACTACTCATTCGAGAATGCTGCCATTGCTGACCTAATACAGCCCAGCCCATACAATTTCTGCCCCTGATTTGCTTCTCGTGGTCTATCTAGGTCGGCACTGCCAACCTAATAGGATAGATTATTCGTGCACTATTTTAGTATTCCGTTACCTAGGCTGAAGGGGCGCTTTCTGCAGGTCTTTCAACATTACTTTCAGTTTATTCACATTAAATTGAAATTCTTCACATTGAATGATTTGTAGCGATATATCCTTGTGTAACGTTTGTTCCCGATATACTTTATTTCGGTGGGGGGGGGGGGGGGGGGGGATAGGCGGGATACAATTACTGCTAAATCTCGCTGTCGTGCCACGACGAAGGAAAAACGAAAATCCGCTCCGATTAACAATATCGGCGTTCTATATCCAGTTCACCCTAGCCCTATTTGTGATCTTATATGTACGCCGGAGAATACGGGTACTAATTGGCGATATAAGAGAGAAGATTATGATTTTTTTCGTAAAATAAAATCTTCCAAGAGACTAGGAAGACACCTATTGTATATTATCTGAGGGCGAGATATACTCGAAGCATGCCTTAAATATTCCGCAACTTTGTTGAGTCAAAAATCTTGCCCGATTTGCGGAGAATAAAACATTTCTGATACACGAAGTGGTTCCTAGTTTGGTAATTCCCTCTAAGCACCTAGAACTGGTTCATCTACCCGCCAGTCCCTCGTGTGATTGTGTTTTTTCTGATTTGCGACCGCCTGCCACCACCAGCAAGGACTGCGAAGGCATGGTCATTTAGAACTGCAGTACAGGGACGACGCGCTCTACAGTAAATGCCGTATCCTGCGGTGGTTACCTCAAGGACCCCGTTGGCTCCATGGGTGCTAATCGTTGGTTGATTGCAGCTGGTCTTCTTTGCTGCCACGTTAGTTCTTTTTTTCGTGCCCCAAGGATGAAATAACGACCTCTCAAAATAAAAATGGGTCTATATACTCCTGCCATCGCGCGAATCCCGCGAGGTAGAGGTATTTCCTAGACCGGCATGTGGCGCTTCAGTGCTGTTTACAGCTCCATTTTTGGTCATGCAAAAAAAAAAAAAAAACTAACACAGGACTATTGGCGCGACATGAGAGCGCGGAATGGCCGGCAGAGGGCGCCCATGAAGCGCGGCCGCGTCGCAGCGGGAGGGATCTGTCCCTGGGCGGCGGTTCGGCGCGCGACCAGTGTGTCCGTTCGCTCCGGCGGAACAGCGCGCGAGGATGTTAGCCGAGCGCACAGGTGGCATCCAGGTGGCCAGGCGAAATGAAAACAAGAGAAACGGAGCGCCCCTCCCACGCCTGTCTCTCGTCGATGCGCCACGCGCGCCTGGCCATCTGATAGACGCGCCGAAAGAGGGAGAACAAACACGAAGCAAAGGACACTCCGCGCCAACGTGGCAGCACCGCCGCTCACGCCTTGATATACGCGCTACGTGCGCGCTTATTTGCTGCGCTCGGCCGCAGTTGGCGATACCGACCGGCCTGCCCCCCCTTCGCTAGCGCCGTTCGCCAAAAGCGGCCACGGCTTTGAAAGTGAACGAGAGAGAAAAAAATGATGCACAGCACCCAAGGGCTGAATGTTTGGGGAGTCAGCCGAAATTTTGCAAACCACCAGTCAGTTTAGATGCAAATTTTACAGAACATCTTATTACTCAACCTAACTGCCGGTATTACTCAACCTCCAGCCATTTGCTCCAGCGATTTTTCGGTGCTGATTTTTTTTTTTTTTTTCAGTTTAGCGTCGGGGATAGGCCACTTTCGGATTACCTAGGGTACAAACTAGGGCCCCGTGTCCCCAGACCTTTCTGCCAAGACTGTATACATTCACTTTGTCGATGGAAATTATGGCATTTAGTTGCGTCTCTTTCCGTTGCGATGTGGAGGTGCCCAAAGGATGTGAGTAACTGGCGACGATCACAGCCGCACGCAATAACTAAGCACACTGGCGCTACTCTCCCGACCATGAATGACGCCGTCTCAGCAAAAATGCCAACTCAATGATATGACGCAGCGAGCTCTGTGGATACATCATTGCGTAAATAGCGCTACAAAACACGACACTCACACGTGCGCAGAGACGTATAGTACGCGCCCAATCAAAGCAAGAGCCCTCGCACTGAACAAACAAAACGGAACAACACGCCAAGTCTATCAGCGTCTATCTGCGTCATTCATTACGGTGCTGGGCTTCTTTCGCATGAATTTTGGGTAGTCGAGTTTTACTTCTGTGGGATTTTGTTTTGTTGCGTTTAAACCACATTTTAATTTTTGTTGTTGAGGGTATACATCCCAAGGAGCGGCTCTCGCATGACCAGTTGCAGTTAGGTTCTCACTGTTTCTCTCTGAAAAAAAGAAAAAGAATGTTTTGCGTCCTCACATGGAAGTAGTGGGGGGTGGACAAGAAGTATCATTTGCTGTTTCACCCTTCCCTTCCTGTTTCCGGGTCGGTTTAGTAGGAACGCCGAGTTAGGACAGTGTAAGAACTTTCAGCGCCGAGGCGACTGCCGGTTCGTTTTTCTTTTTTGCAATCCCTTAAAAAGTATAAGTTCTCTATCATTTCGATCTCCTTCATGGTGTATACTTCTCTAGGGTTGTTAAGAGAATGGATAAACACACCAAAAGTAAATATTCAAGTGGTACATTGTCTCAGCCCGATTATCGGCTTCCTCCCCCTCTGTATACTTCACCGAGTTTTATCAGTTTGAAAATATTGCTACCACTGGCTTTACCAAGTATGGTTTGCTCTACTTGAAAAAAGAAGAAACTTGTCGGCCAATGCGCTCGCGTTAGGCAAGTTCGGCAGGTATAGCGCGTGTGATAACATTTTTTTTTTTTGTGCAGCCTTCCTGTTGCATCCATACGAACCATTAGTAAAACTGATGGTCTTTGTAGACGTGGGCCTTAGCGCGGGTTATGAATATTGTTGGCGTTGCACCTCAACTGCCGACGTGCTATTTTACGCACATTGTATATTGCGCCTTTCTTCTACGTTATTCAAATAGCTGGGTGATTTCTCTTCACTTTGAAGCAAAACATGAAAATCGGCGCTGCAATATTCAAATTTCCATCGCCACTGCAAACAGTATCTGGATAACTAACTAGAAATGCGTTAAAAAGAAGGAAAAAAAAAAGACTGTGGGACACAAAACGGTGGTGGTAGGCTTGAAATGGCAAAGATCGTGAGGGAGTTATTAGTGAATACGGTCTTACACGCGTTTTCCACGCAAGGGGCCGCAAATTACCATTTGCAGGATTTTGCAGCCGGTGGCACGAACCAGCCCCGCATGCCACCGACGAGATCGCTCGCGTTATTTCGGCTAAGTCGCCGCTGGAAACAGTTTTGAATGGAGGCGAGACACGCGTCGCTCAGTTCCGTGCACTGACATCTGCGCTCGTCGCTGTCACAGGTGGAGGCCGTCGCGGCGCACGTTGCATACTTTAAAATAAACCCCACGGAGGGCGGCGCACAGCGCGCCATCTGCCGTACGCGGAGAAAACGATACCGCCGGAATAAAATAAAAACAACGAAAAACATGCGCGTCATATGCACACGTACGCAGCTGCACCGATATTAAAGTGCCTGAGATCTTTGCCTGGATTAAAAATGTTAAGTGATGCTGGGGGGTAACTTAAGTTGACCGGCATTTTCACGGGAGCCTTTGGTTGGTTGCTGCTTTCCTTGCAGCCGCTGCATGGGGGGGGGGGGGGGGGGGGGGGGGGGGGGGAGGGAGGGGTGTCGGGGGACAGGTGGAGTAAGAGTACAATAAAAAACGTTTCGATTCGGAATGGAGTTGGAAAGGAATGGACGGGTAGACTTAAACGTTAAACTGCTGGTATGAAACTTCGTTGCTTGTCACGCCGGGTTCAGCCTGTTGCCGCAATCGTCGTAATAACTTTAAAGAATGACGTCATTTCACGTCTCAGCCAACCGAACTGCATGAGACGCCGTTTTTTTTTTTTTTCGTCCATGGATTACGATATGGCTTTTGCGTCGGTAGTCTGAACATTGCCTCAGTGTGCTGGCACGCGGCCCCGTAAATGCTTTTGTGAAAAATAGTTCGAGCGAAATCACACAAATGGTTTTCTGTCGCCAAGTAGATGTTACAAGAAAGAGCAGCTACAGGCACAGACAATTGGAGAACGCTGAACCATTTTGATACTTCTATTATGATGATGGTGCGAGCTTGCTGAAATTACCAGCAGAGACACATTCCATTGTAATAAATAGACTGTCAAGGCCTAGCAGGACAGCATCAGGAGACGGTTCGCGAGCGCTTGGAGCGACTCACTTTTTGATAGCGACGTTGCTGGACACAGGGTCCGAGTGCTTATGCGGCTGGACTACAACAGCGCAAGAAATATCCTCCGTTCTTGCCTCGCGAAGGCTGCTTCTATTAAGGGAGCAATTTCACGGTAAAACTCCAGGTACTGCGCCCAAGCCTGATCAAAATGAAGTAATTTCGGAAGCATCAGAAAAACTGAGACTGCCCATCGTAAAAAATGAGCCTGGCAAAATCGGAGCTCTTTCACTTGTACGCCTCAGTACCTACCTGTACGGGACGAGGTGAGTACGCCTCAAAAAATCTGGAAAAAAGCCGACGCGGCGCATATTCTACAACCATAAAGCATCGCAGTGGCCTTTGCAGTCAGAGCAACATCAATGAGGGCACAAAGATAAAGTTTTCGAGAACCTCACCTAAAGCGCGGGAAAAGAGAACTTGATCACGAGGTAGCTTTTTCGTGCAGCTTATGTTCCTCAAGATCATGTCTCTAACTAGGACGTCGGTAGATCTGTGCCGAATTCGGAGCAGGCTAAGCAACCTTTCTTTCAGTGTTTCATTAGGAATGCAAACAGAATACCGCAAAAAACGCTCAACTATTCTTAGCGTTTTGCCTTCCGTAACACAGGCTCACTTTTGGCTGCGTCTAGAGACGTTTACATATTCGCATGGACGGAATGAGATGCGTTTCCAGTCACTCCATGAGAGGAAATGGACTTATTTTCTACATGCCGAGTAGTTGAATTTAGTAGAATCACCGAACATCGCCACCAGCGGAGTAGCGAGAAATATTTTTCTGGGGGTTATACGGCGCCAGTAAGAATTTAAAACAAAAATAAAAAAAAAGAAGTACATGCGCCCAAACAACGTCTTAGTCCTTTTTATACTTTTATAAAGCGTTAGGTGCATCGTTCACCGCGATATCTACATAAAAATAGGGTATGCGCAGCACTACCAGGAATTATTTGTTTAACAAATTGACACTGTTATTATCTAAGGTTTCTGTTTTAACATATCTATTCGGGGTATAAATAGCATGGGTAAAAAGGCTGAACGGAGGGGAAAGGGAGGATAGGGAGGATGCAGCACTAAGAGGATTTCGGCGGGTGTTTTGATGCCAAAACACACCTCGACCCTGATCGCCGCACCCCGGAATGAAGTGGGGTTGGAGTCGAACGTCTTCATTCTCCAACTATGCCTCCTTGCAAAGCGGGAATTTTTTTCTTTTTAAAACTTAGATTGTCATGTTTTGAGTAACGAGCATATATTTGCATCACTTGAACAGCCGTCGGGAGCAATCAGTATGTCGAGTATTAGAGCGGCGAATATCGCAGAAAACGAGCAGTGGGGACGAGGTGCTTTTTGGGACAGGGCTAATATGAAACTTGGGTGTACCAGGATCCGCAGGGGCATTCTGAACCATTGCTATAGCTGGAAGCCTGCGCCCATGGCAAAAACATAGGGCCCACCAAAGCACCATAAACCACCCGACCACCGTTGATTAAACAGGAATGGGATGTGAAGGGTTTAAGTCATTTAGAATGAAAACATAAGCTGCAATGCCGTTTTATGGGTGGCCTTAATTTTTATAAAGCACCGCGGGATGAAATGGAAATCCTGCCGTAAGCATCTTCTTAACTAATTATAGCTTTGTGATCGGAAGCTATAGCTGAGTCTCATGTCCAGCGTTTACTGCGGCTTTCTAGCTCTCAAAATATAGCAAGTCGAAATACCGCAGGCAAACATTTAAAATCTTGTGCATTCCAACGCGTTCGGCAGCCTTTAACAGCTTAGACAACCTTTTTAAAGTACTTATACACAACTTGAATTCGACTGTGAGCCTTATACTATGCAAATACCCTACAGGGACCAGGCAGTTTCTTCAAATCACTCGAGCTATCGGAAATATGAAAGCCCCCTGACAGCCGGTTAAATAAGTGCTTTTGTCACCATACAGATTTCTTGCTTTAGCACTGAAAGGATTGTAATATACAGTCAGAGCCTACGCGGTGTCTTTTCACACAAAGCCCGAGCCTGGACTATAGAGACGTAGATTATTCGTTCTGGTTGGCCCGCTAAGTTTACAGAACTTCAGACCACCTTAGAAACTTGAAATCTCGGGATAAGGGAAAGCATCAAAGCCTTGCAGTGTATTCGGGGCTTTCTATGCGTCTTTGTATAATAGTGCCTTCGATTTGGCACACATAAAGACACTTAGCTTCTCCGCCCCAAATTTAGGGACATCTCTGAAACTGCAGAGCAGCGAGCCTATATTTTTATTGCAACACTCGTCAGTTTTTATAGGCTTGACGTCTACACCCATTCAAATACAACGCCGTCCCCATTTTGTTTTCTTGATTTAACGTCGCAGATCCAAAAAGAATGGCACGCTCCTTTTACTTCTTTCCCCATGATGGAAGGCTGCACGGAACAATTGCGGCAAGATTTGTTCCTTAAGAGCGATAGTTGCTTTCTCGTTCTTTTTACTTCGGCAGAACTCGTCTGTTACTCGCTGTCCATTTAACATGCCGTAATTTCCAACGAAGTTCGCACGAATACCAAAGAACGTCGAGACGGGAACAATGGCCTCTATCAGGTCAATTTAAATCTAGAAAACGTTCTAGGCTAGACTGCATTTTAATGCTGTGAAGCACTTGCCGATTACTAATTGCACGTCTGGGTTCAAAACATAGCGGTAACTACGCGAACTCGCTGGCACGTCCGCATCCACCCGACAGGTGCCGCCAGCTGATCGGCCGGGTTCTTCTCCCGCAGTTGAGTCGGCGCACATTCTTTCCGCTTCTTCTCTTTTGTTGTGTTTTTCGCGCACCGCGCCATTGTTAGAAGGTTATATAGCAAAGATGCTCGCTTGGATTAGCCTATCGCAATAACTCCCTTCCACTTCCCCCTTTTTCCTACTGAAATTGTCCTACGACAGAAGCGAGCTATCAGCTCTGCCTGTAATTGAACGCCCAACATCTACAAATGTTGAGCGTTCTGATGGTGTCTTTTCTGATGGTGTCTTTTTACGCCCTCGAATATTAGTTGCACAAGTTTTGGGGGCTGGGCAATGGGTTGTTCTTTATACTAGAATAGGATCAATAACTGGATCCAAGCACGAAATTTAATCGCCAGTACGGACGTACGTCAGGACGCATCATCACCATCATCACCGTGATCGTGATCCCGAGTAGCCAAATAACAACACCTCTTTAGTCTTTGCCTCAAGCTGAAGTCAGTTTTTCCCTACATTATATCAAGCTCAACCTCATTACTGAGAGGGAAGTGCAATATAGCAAGCTTATTTTAATATCAGCTGGACACCACTGATATCACCTCAATGTCGCCGCACTGTCAAGCTCAACTGTAAGTCATCCTCACCACAGCCTCAAAAACAAAAACAGATGCGCTTGTTAATGTAAGTTCAGCTTTCTTCAGAAAACGAAAGGAATTTTCTGCATGTGAGGCGTATGCTCGCTTAACATTAGGTGGTAACATTTACGGGGGAGATTTAGTGATAGAATTCAAAATACAGTCGAACACGGATGTATCGAACACGGGTATATCGAATTATTGTCTATATCGAACTCATAAATTATCCCCTTGAAAATTCTGTGTAAAAGTATAGGAATTCGTACGTTTATATCGAGCCGTATTTTCCCCGACATTGGGTATATCGAACGCCGCGCGAGCTGGAAGGTGCTCTTCGGCGGTCGCTGCATCCCCGATTGAAGTTGGGGAGGATGTGAAGGAATGCGCGGGCATGGCGAAGACTTTCTCGCGGAACTAATCCCCCCTACCGGAACGAATTTGCGCTTGCCCAGTCGGGCCCCGCTACCGGCCGCTGTAGCGTTAGCGGACGGAGCCCGGTATGCTAAATCTCTCAAGGCACACAAGTCCGAACGCTCGGAAAATGTGACAGTGCGAGGTAGGGATGCGCCGACTGCGCACGTCCTTTTTTTTTTTTTTTTTTTTTTTTTTGCGGCTGCGTTCGTTCCCCGGCTTGCCGAAAAAGAGTTTTTTTTCTCTCTCTCTGGGTCTGTCTTCCCCCGATGTCGTCTCGGGAAAGGGAAGACGGAACGAAGGCACTGGCGGCCTCCTCCTCCTTTTGCATTTTGCTGCTGTTGCTGCTGTTTGGCGAGTTGTCCCGCACCTTTCGGAGATCACTGTTTCTCTCGGAGATGACCATCGCGAGCGCTTTGTTGGAGTCCGTTCAGAGAGCCTTGGAATTGTTACCTTCAAAGCTCTTGTGGTACGTGCGCGCTGTTCTTTTGCGTGCGTGTTTTGCATGGTGTGCGAAGACGCAGCGTACTGCTGGAATTTTCTAGTTGTGCAGCCTCGAGAAGATCGAGACCAGCGTCTTTAATTTCAGTTCCATGACGAAGAAGCAGGCCAAGATTAGCGATTTTTTTCTACGGAAATAAAGCGTCCTGTTGCGTCGTGAGTGCGGAATTAGTTGTCATTCTTGAATGCGACGATCGGTAAGTGATCGTCCGCCATAGGTGAGGTCTCAGAGCCCATATTTTTTTATATCGAATTTTTTATATATCGAACTATTTCGCGACCCCCTTGGAGTTCGATATATCCGTGTTCGACTGTATATCGCCCCAGAAATTTAAGTAATGACTTTTCACACGTGCGGTCGAAAGTTTTAAGTGCTCAGCGGTATTGCTTAACTGGATAAATTCCTTTCCAGAGGAAAACAAAACGTTAAGTGTGAATACGTATACTGCACGATCGGGGCGAAACACGTATTGTTTCAAGCAAATCGTAAGGTAAGTTTTCTGGGTAAATATTGTAAGCCAGATGACACAAAATTAATAGCAGTTTGTTTTAAATACATGTTTGACTTCTTCGTGTACAAAAACATAGGTGACAGGCGAATGGTAACGGCGTGTTGCGGTGGTGTAGCCGGAATCGTCTCCGGGTTGCAGATACGAGCGGTACCCCCTGCAGGGACCGGTGGAGGAGGCGGTGCTCGAACGAAATAGTGTAGTTTTATTCACTCGGCGAAGTGGAAGAGCTCCACTCGAAAGAACAGGTCTGTCTTTTATACCGTCAGAGCTTCCAGATGTCTTGTTTTTTTCCGAGCCATGGAGGCAGTCCCACCTGCCTCGTACCACACGCGAACACATTCGTGGAGCACTAAAACGTTTGCGTACGACGGAAAGGCCTTCGACGCCTCAGGCGGGACGGGTCGCTGATTTTGGGCTCATAGCTGATGTCAATCACGGCGCCATCCCCTGTGGTAATGGAGGGGTGGGCGGCACAGATCGGCAGGATCACTCAAGAGTGCACTCACACATCCCCCCACTCACCCCTGATGAGTGAGGGGTGAATAAGCCTCGCCATCGTTTCGGACTGGCGAGTGTGAGTGCGAGTGAGTGTGAGCCCCACGCGCAGTATGCCCCGCCCACCACTCGCGGCGAGCCGCACTCACCCCTCGTGAGTGCGAGAGCAACTCGCGGGGAGCCCCGCTCACCACTCGCGAGTGCGAGGGCTACTCGCCGTGAACTCCACTCACCACTCGCGAGTGCACTCGCGCTGCTTGCGCCATTTGCGGGGCTTAGCGGGGTGAGCGCCACTATGGCGCTTCTACTTGCTGTTGGCTATTCGCCGCAGGAGCCGCTCGCTGTGATTTGTTAATGGCGGGATTGCTTTTAGCTTCGGAAATATGTCGTCACTGAGCTCCTGCTATGGGCCACCCTAGAATTAGTTCTCTGGTGGCGTGTTGATTTAGGAATATGATTTGGATGGCCTTCTGACGACGTAATGCACTAATACTGTTCGGTTTCGTGACTCATGGAGGGTCTGCTGCACACATTCGCGTGCGACGGGAGACGACGAGTGTTGACTGGGAGTGGTGACAGCGAGTGGTGAGCGTGAGCGCAAGTGAGTGCAAGGGGTCACGGCGAGTTGTGAGCGTGGGCGCGAGTGGGTGCGAGTGGTGGAGGGTGCGTAGTGAATGTGAGTGCGAGTGAGTGCGAGTGGTGAGGACGACTGATGAGCGTGAAGGTGAGTGAGTGCGCGAGGAAAAATATATTTTTGTGTGGGAGCGTGAATGAGTGGCGCCAGTTTTGCCGAGGTATGGCACTAGGCGGAACGTCTTCCACCGCCCGCATTGAAAAGGGAAAATTCAGGGAGGTTTATCTCAATAAATGTTACTTCTCTCTCTCGCCGACCTCGCTCCATCATCACGCTGCTCCTTCTGCCGCCACATCATGTCGTGAGGTTGAGCCACATCTGAAGTTGAGGTAGGCCTGATGAGATCAAACTTACCTCTAAGCATGATCCGCTCTTCAGAAACCAGGGGATGTATTTCAAAATATTGGGGTTTAACGCGCCGAAGCTTCGCCTGGGCTACGAAGAGTGCAGTATGTCTTCCTCACTAGCGCGAGTAGTGGAGGGATTGGTATCACGATTCCGCGACTTGTAACATGCCTTGTGAGCTGCTTCCGGGGCTGAACAATCCTTTACGTGTCTAGGGTACCATTAGGTAAAGTACTGAAGATTCCGGCCGTTCTGTTTTCGCGCACCTCAGCGAAGTATGAAAGTGAGTAAAATTGATATTTTTATAATTACCCCTAGAGTGAAATCCGTAAGGTCTTTGGGGCGACGTTTAAGCTGCGAAGCGGTTGCTTGGTACGTGATGCCTCACATCCCCCAGCCCTACTTAGGAATGCGTTGGGACGACAGACAGTCGACAAGTTAACTTTTGTAGCGGTAATTTGTGCAAGGTAGCAGAAACTTTCCAATGTAGTCCCCTTGCTTTACAGTGCCCTCGTTACAGTGAGAGGTGGAAACATGCATTCGCCCCGATAATTCAGTTTTATTGTTCCAGTTGCTCCACACTCACCACTAACATTCACCTTCGCTTTAGGCGTCCCATCAAACGCGAAAAGCAACCATAGTCGTCGTCGTTGTGGTTGGCGTCATCCCGAATGGTACCAAAATGGCCACCGCTGTAAAGAGAACATAAATTAGGTTCGTGAGGGATTTGAACCCTGGTGGCCAGAACAGCAGCCAAGTGCTCTAACCAGGGCGCTAACCCGGCACCCTGGCAGAATGGAACAAGATTGAGCCTGATAGGTGCGCCGGGAGTGACAAGTGCACGCGGAGGAGAGCTCTCAGTGTGGGCAAGCTGCCCGGCGTCCCGTCTGCCTGCCGAAGTAATCCGCCGTGATGGCAGTAATGGCTCAAGGATAAGCAATGCAAATTACAATGAGATGGTGGCACAGGAAGATGGGAAGGGGTCGTTCACTCATAATGAATCAATGCATTTGAAAAGGTATGTATTCATGTAATGAGGGCAAATAAAAACATTTTAAAGTTCGGTACGAGCGTATGAAGCACTGAAAAAATGTGGTTGATCCTTCTTTAATAGGACTCGGTAAAACACGAAAGAGAAATGTGCCTTTACAAGAACATTTGAATTTTTATTGTGTATCCATATGAACTTGCACATCGCTATTTATATTTCGTCGGTATGGCACCGTTAGACGCATCAACATTATCCACTGGATTACACGGGCCGGAGCATTGCGTAAATCTGATTGAAACCCCAGGCGCTCGCAAACGCGAGAACGAAACCGAACGGGTTGTCAGCGAATCGTTTGGTGAAGTCACGGTCCGCTACAGCAAAAGGAGCATAATTTGCGGGTCAGCAGTAGTCTTGTGAGTGTGTTTTGCGAGCGACGTCCTGCTGGCGAGCGACGTCCTGTTGGCGGGTCGCTTCGGCAAAGCTGGGAATACATTGGTCCTGCTCCGTGGCGTGTACGCCAGACGCTTGAGTCGCGACGAGCTCAGCTTGTGGAGCGCGGCGGCGGCGTTCTACAAGCTGAACGGCGTTCAACATAGGCGACGGGCGGATAAACACAGCAGCTTCCACTGCTATACGTTACCCTATCGAGGCGACAACTAACGGTGCTAATTAGCGTCATGACGCACTACTTCGCTTCACCTCTCCTAGACGGCAGCATCATCTGTATGGAAAAATTAGAGAGAAGGACATAAGGCTCGTTCGTACAGCTATTCCGGCATGACTTCATGGCTCAGTCGGTAGAGCGTTTCACACCTCCCGTTGCGATCAGACTGATCGTGGGCTCGAATCCTTGCACCGCCGCGCTGAAGGAACGTCATTTCCGTGACGGATATGACGTCGGTGAGGTTTGCGTACCCCGGCATAAAACACTTCCGTGGTAAACAGTAGTCTCCTCTCATTTAAAGCCAGGAGACGAAGATTAAAATTTCACTAGCCAAAACATTCATATACAGGGTGATCAAAGTTTTGTCGACAGATTTTTTAAAAATTAGAAGCTTAGGTATACGTGAATACCACTGCTACAGTGAGGTTACGAGCCAAGGGGGACACACAATGAGGTGGTAAAGTTATGAAGGCTATATGTAAGTATTAAAATGCAGTATTCAAACCACGGGGACCCGTCATGATATGTGTGTATGCTTGATATTTATTAGTGTTCTGTCTTGTGAGTTGAATTGTTTGTGAAAGATTAAATTCTTGCTACTCTGTACTGTGGTAGTGTGGCATCATTTAGACGTTTTTTATGTTTTTTTATGTTTTTGACTTCATCTGACACGCTATGAATTCCTTTAGTATTGACTGATGTACCTAGCAAAGTACATTTACATGTTTTATTTCGTTCTTCATTGCTGTCATAAATTTGTAATGATGACGAGATAAGCATCTCTATCGTTTTATACGCGTCGTTTTCATTCTGTAAATCACATGCATGGCTTTTTGCTACCTGGGAGATGAAACGGTTGTATGTTTTATGTTTTTTTTTCAGGTTTAGATTACTCAATCGGCTTTGTGTTACTCAGGGAAAAAAAAATTCTGTATGTTAGTTGAGTTGTTCTCCATGTGTACACAAAATTTCTGCCATTGCTGTATGCCATGGGTACTGGGACCTCGTCAAGCTGTCGCATGGCAAGCTTTTTGTTCCTGTTTCCCTGCATTTCTGTGTATTAGGAATGCTCAAATAAACAAACTTCAAACTACAAACTATTGATGTAGGTGTCTTAATTAACTAAATTTGAATAATTAACTTTTTAGCGGCTGCAGTAAGCAGGCATGATTGTATTGAAGAATTAGACCAGAGTCCTTCAATGCCCTTCTGGTCATGAAACTTCGCCGTCACGCTATGGGAGAGCTTCGTACGCTGCCGCGCCGCGGCGCTGGTGTTGATCGGAGGGCAGCCGGGGGCGTGGTCAGAGCGCGTTTGGCAGGGAACGGACCACGGAGTAGATAAAACAGACGCTCGCCGCCTTATCAGCAGTGCGCTTTCGCTTTATGTGTCGTGAGCCGCTCAAATGGACTTATCATTTTGTGAGTGGCGAAAAAATGTGGTGCGAACGGGCATGCTGCTACTGCGTTCCTGCCTGCCGGTCTGGCTACAGAGCAGCGGCGGTCGCCCGATGCCCTCCGATCTGCGGCGACGCACCTCGCGGTAGCCTTTGTCCCCGTACGAAACTTGGCCGGGAGTTTCATGACCAGAGAAGCATTGAAGGACTCTGGTTAGACGCAATCTTGTTTATACGCAGTTTCATTTGGAATGATTCTCGCGCATTCTCACTCCGAGATATCGAACTGCGAAGTTTAATGGCCGTTCGCATGATTACGCATGCCATACAGTGACGACCGGCGCAGTGCTCCTCCCTTTTGTAACGTGCCTGCTGCGTACAGTGTTTCGTTGGACAACGGGGTGCAGACATAGGAAAAAGTGATAACTAGCACCCTTTCAGTCTTGGCTGGCGTTATCGCTATAGGCGGAACCGCTATCGAAACACAGAACAAAAGGGAGGAGCTGTGCGCCAGTCGTCGCTGTCTAGCATGCGTAATCATGCGAACGGCAAGTAAACTTCGCAGTCCGATATCTCGGAGTACGGATGCGCTAGACGAATTCTGCCAAATGAAACTGCGTAGAAACAAGGTTGCGTATAACTCTTCAACACAAACATGCCTGTTTACCGCAGCCGCTAAAAAGTTAATTATTCAAATTTAGTTAATTCAGCCACCGACATCAATAGTTACCACCTCATTGTGTGTCCCCCTTGGCGCATAACCTCACTATAGAGGTCGTCTTCACGTAAAGCTAAGCGCCTAATTTAAAGAAACCTGTCGGCTTAATTTTTATCACCCTGAATAATTGCGCATTGCCAAGCTCTCGTTAATTTCTTCGGCTCGCATTGCCGAGGGGATTTGTAATCTTGTCGCTTGAGGCGCTCTGCTCTGCAATCCACCTTCACTTTTAAGAATGGACTCGATCTGTATAATACGCATTGCACCGCTTCTCGCTACTCCCTTCCGCCTCGCGTTGTGGAAGTACTTCCTAACCATGCGGCTTAAGACGCTTTGTTTGCGATCCATCTTAACGCTGTAGAATGGCATCGATCTGTCTGCTGCAATTTGTACCCTCGTAGGTCCTACGCTCCACCTTGCGTTGTCGAGGTACTTTGTACCCATGCCGGTTGAGCTGCTTTGCTTTGCAATCCGCCTTAGCCCTTTAGAATGGCTTCGATCTTATTCTACGCATTGCTGCTCGTTCCTGGCCTCCCCTCGTACCGTCGAAGTGTTTGTGACAATGCTGCGTGAGACGCCTTGCTTCACTATCACCATTAACAGCTCGAAGCTCGAAATGTCTTGGATCTGTATTCTATGCGTTGCACAGCTGCTCGTTCCTGCTCTCCGCTTTACGTTGTGAAAGCGCCTTGTAATCATACCGTTTGAGACACTTCGGTTTGCGATCAGTCCAAAGATTTAGATTGACTTAGATCTATGTTCTATGCATTGCACGTCTGCCAGTTCATAGCGAAGTCCTTTGTAACAGCGCCGTTTCAGATGCTTCGCTTTGCGATCCGCCCGAACGCTTTAGAATGGCTTCATTGCACTGCTGCCCGTTCCTGGTCTTTCCTAATCTTGTCGGAGGGATTTGTAACCAAGCTGCTTGAGAGGCTTTGCTCTGCGATCCGCTCTAACGCTTTTAATTGGCTTCGCCCCGCATTCTACACACTGAACCGCTGCTTGTTCCTATCAAACTACTTTGTAACAATGCCGTTGGAGAAGCTTTGCTTCCGATACGCTCTAACGCACTAGAGTGGCTTCGATCTGTCTTCTGAAGTGTGAATTGCTGCGTGCTTCTGGCCCCCCTCATGTTGTCGAAGTTCTTTGTAACCATGCCACTTGAGAGGCTTTGCGTTACGATCCACAACTTTGATCTGTCTCTTACAGCTAGATTTCGCAGCTCCTCGTTCGTGCCCTCCACCCAGTGTTGTCGCAGTACTCCGAAACCATGCCCCTTGAGATTCTCTGCTTTGTAATCCGCCGCAATGAGGCTTAGATTGTTTCACTAAACTTTGCCCCGTACTAGTTTCTGCCTTCCGCCTCACGTTGTCGAAGTGCTGTGTAACCATGCTGCTTGAGACGATATGCTTTTCGATCAGCCTTAATACTTTAGAATTGCTTCGAACTCCCTACTACGCATTGCGCACCTGCTAGTCCCCTGCCCTCTACGTCGCGTTGTCTATGTATTTTGTCTGCTTGAGGCATCTTTCGGGAAAATCGGTGTAAATATTTAGGAATGGCCTCTCTTGATCTTGCATGCATTGCATCGCTGCGCGTTGCATGCACTGCATCTCTGCCCTCACGCTGTAAAAGTTCTTTCTAAACATGCCGCTTGAGACGCTTTGGTTTACGATGCACAATAACACTTTAAAATGACTTCGATCTGTCTCTCACAGGTTGCGCAGCGCCTCGTTCCAGACCTTCGCCTCGCGTTGTGGAAGTGTTTGGCAATAATTCCTATTGAGACGGTTTGTTTTGCTATCCGCCTTAACACATGTCTTCGATATATTTCTTACGCATTGCACCACTACTCGTTCAGTGCCCTCAGGCTCGTGTCGTAGAAGCGCTTTGTAAATATTCGCCTGATAAGCTTTTTTGCGATTCGCATCAACAATTTAAAATGGATTTGATTAGTCTTCTACTCCGTGCGCTGCTGAGAGTTGTCTGTCCTCCGCCTGGCGTTGTGCTCAAGCTTTGTAACCATGCCGCTTGAGAGGCTTTGATTTGCGATATGCCCTAACAGTTTCCAATGGCATCGATCTGTCTTCTGCGTATTGCACTGCTGCTCGTTCCGGCCTTCCGTCCCACCTTGTCAAAGTACTTAGTAACCATGCCGCTTGAGACGCGTTGCTTTGCTATCCGCCTCAACACGTTAGAGTGGCTTCGACCTGTCTTCTAGGCATTGTACGCTGCCAGTTCTTCCCCTACACCTCGTGTTGTCGAAGCGCTTTGTAACCATGTCGCTTGAAACGCTTTGCTTGCGATCCGCCTTAACACTTTACATCGGGTATTGTCGATTTACCAGTCCTGGGCGGTCCGCGCACAGCGCGAGGGCTGCCCTCGAACCGGAAGTATCGTAGGAATACACGGAAAATCGAGCACCGGATCGCGTCCGGGCAGTCCGCAGATGATCGGGTACTAAAAATCGAGGAGGCCCAATGACTTCGATCTGCGTGCTACGAATTGCACTGCTGTTCCTTCCTGCGCTTCGCCAAGCCTTCGACAAGTTGTGGCGAAGGAGCGAACACCAGTGAACATGGCAGGAACACCGAATTAACACCGCTGCTCATTTCTGTCGAAGTGCTTTGCAACAATGCAGTTTCAGACGCTTTGCATTGCATCCCCCTCAACGCTTTAAAATGACTTCGATATGCTTTCTACAGGATGCCCCGCTGCATGTTCTACGTACGTTGAAACAATTCCGCTTGATACGCTCTGCTTTGCATCCACCCTAATGCTTTAGAATGACTTCGATATGTATTTTCCTCCATGCACCGCTGCACGTTTCTACCGACGGGCTTTGTAACAATGCCGTTTGAGCCAGTTTTCTTTACGATCCGCCCTAAAGGTCTTGAATGGCTTCGATCTTTATTCTACGCATTGCACCGCTGCTGGTTCCTATCGAAGTGCTTTCTAACGATGTCGTTTGAGAGGCTTTCCTTTGCATACGCCCTAACGCTTCCGAATGGTTTCGGTGTGTATATTACACATTGTGCTGGCGGTCGTTGCTATCGAAGAGCTCAGTAATGATGTCTTTCAGGCGCTATGCTTTGCATCCACCGTAACGCTTCAATGACTACGGTATGTATTCCACACGTTGCACTGCTACTCGTTCAGTTAAAGTGCTGTGTAACAATGTCGTTTGAAACGTAGACTCTGCATCCCAACTAATGATCTTGAATGACTTCGATATGTATTTTGCAAATTGCAGTGCTTCTCGTTCATTTCGAAGTGTTTGTAACAACGCCGTTTGGGACGCTGTGCTTTGCTATCCGCCTTAACGCCACAGCATGGCTGTGATCAGTATTCTACGCTTTGACCACTTCTCGTTCCGATTGAACTGCTTTGTACCAATACCTGCTAAGATGCTCTCCTTCGAGACAGTCCCTACCACTTTAGAATGGTACCGATCTGTATTCTATGCACGGCACCACTGCTCGGACCCTGCGAAATGCTTTGTAACAATGCTGTATGAGACGCTTTGCATTGAGATCCGCCTGAACGAGTCGGCCTGGCATCGATCTTTGTTTTACAGTGAGCACTGCTGTTCGTTCCTATCGAACTTGCTTTATAAAAATGCCGTTCAAGGCGGTTTACTTTGCTATCCGCCATAAACCTCTAAAATGGCTTAGATATTTATTCTGCGCATTGCACCGCTGCTCGTTCCTCTGGAAGTGGTTTGTAACAATGTCGTTTTAGACGCTTTGGTTTGCATCCACTCTAATGCTCTAGAAAAAGTTCGATGTGTAATTTCGGTATTGCAGCGTTGCTCGTTCCTATCGAAGTGCTCTGTAACAATGCCGCTAGAGATATTCTGAATTGAGATCAGCAAAACCACTTTAGACTGGCTTCTATCTTTATTCTACGCATCGCACCGCTGCTCGTTTTGTAACAATATCATTCGTGACTGCTTCGCATCCACCCTACTGCTTCAGACTTTCTTCGATAAGTATTCTCCGCACTGCACCGTTGCTCGTTCCTTCCGAACTGTTTTTTTAAGAATACTGTTTCAGGCGCTTTGATTTGTATCCACCGGACGCTTCAGAATGGCTGTGATGTTGTATACTACACATTGCACTGCTGCACGTGCCTATAGCAGAGCTCGGTAACAATGTGGTTTGAGACGCTTTGCTTTGCATCCACCCAAGCGGTTTAGAATGAATTTGATCTGTATTCTACATATTGCACTGCTACTCGTTAATATCGAAGTGCTTTATAACAATGCCGTTTGAGACGCTCTGCTTCAAGATATACCCTAACACTTTAGAATTCCTTCTACCAGTATGCTACAGTGATCACATGCTCGTTCCTATGGAAGTGCTTTGTAACAATGCCGCTTAACACGCTTTGCTTCGCAATCCGCCCTAACCCATAAAAATGGCTTCGATATGTTTTCCAGGCATTGCAGAGCTGCTGGTTCCTATCGTAGTGCTTTCTAACTTTGTCCTTGTGACGCGCCCGGAGAAACTTGCGGTTGCTGCTCCTTCCATGCATACCCTTCCCTTATCAAAGGGATGCCATGTCTTTTCGGGCATGTGACGGGCAAAGCAGTTGCTTGCAATCAGCTTATTTAGGGCGCTGGTTTATGAAGAGCGCGGGAGCGCCGTCACGTGATATTTTGACACGAAAGTGTTTTATGCCGGGGTACACAAACCTCACCGACGTCATATCCGCCACGGAAATGAAATCACCAGAAAAAGATCCATTGGCGTGGCGGCGCTAGGTTTCGAGCTCACGATCACTCTGGTCGCAACGGGAGGTGTGAAACGCTCTACCGACTGAGCCATGAAGTCATGTCCGGGCTGCTGTACGAACGCGCGTTATGTCCTTCCCTCTAACTTGTCCATTGAGATGGTGCTGCGTCTAGGGGAGGTGAAGCGAAGTAGTGCGTCATGACGCTAATGAGCGCCGATAGTTGGCGCCTGGATAGGGCAGCGTGTAGCATCGGAAGCTGCTGTGTTTACCCGTCCGCCGCCTATGTGGAACGCTGCTCAGCTTGTGGAACGCCGCTACCGCGTTCCACAAGCTGAGCTCGTGGCAAGGCAAGCGTCTGGAGTACACGCCACGGACCAGGACCAATGTGGTCGCACCTTTGCCTAAGCGACCCCCCGGCAGGACGTCTCTCGCCAAGCACACCCACAAGACTGCTGCCGACCCGCAAAGCATGCTTCCTTCGCTATGGCGTACTGTTACTTCACCAAACGATTCGCTGACAACCCGTTCGGTTTCGTTCGCATGGTTTGTGAGCGCGTGGGGTTTCAATCGGATTTACGCAATGCTCCGAAGCGTGTAATACACTGTCTAATGTTGATGCGTCTAACGGTGCGATACCGACGAAATATAAATAGCGATGTGCAAGCTCACATCGATGCACAATAAACATTCAAATGCTCTTGTGAAGGCACATTTCACTTTCGTGTCTCACCGATTCCTATGAAAGGAGGATTGAACGGCTATTGAATTCCTTTTGAACGGCTTTGTAAAAATGTCTGAGATGCTTTGATTTGCATCCACCCTAACACTTCAGAATGGCTTCTATATGTGTACTACATTTATCACCGCTGCTCGTTCCTATCGAAGTATTTCGCAACAATGTCTTTTGAGACGCTTTGCTTTGAGATCCTCCTGAACACTTTATTGTAGCCTTGACCTGCATGCTACAGTGAGCACTGCTTCCTGTTCCTACAGAAGTGCGCTCTAAAAACGCCGTTTGAGATGCTTTGCCTCGCAATCCGCACTGACCCTTCAAAATGGTTTTGATCTGTTTTCTGGGAATTGCAGGGTTGCTCGTTCCCACCGTAGTGCTTTGTAACAATGTCGTTTGAGACGCTTGCTCTGCAACCCCCAACACTTTAAAATGACTCGATCTGTAACCTACATAATTTGCCACTGCACGTTCCTATCGAAGCGCTGTGTAACAATGACATTTGATTCGCTTTGCTTTGCATCCAAACTAACCAGTTAGAATAACTTGGATATGTATTCTATAAATTGCAGTGCTGCCCGGTCCCATTGAAGTTGAAGTGTTTTGTAATAATGTCGTTTGAGACGCCTTGCTTTGCATCCACCCTAACGTTTTAGAATGGATTCTATCTTTATTCTATGCATTGAATGACTGCTCGTTCTTATCGAAGTGCTTTGTAACATAATCGGTTCTGACTCTGCTTTGCATCCACCTTAACGCATTAGAATGACTTCGGTATGGGTTCCCTACATTACATCACTGCTTGTTCTTTTCTAACTGCTTTGTAAAAATGTCATTTGAGACGCTTTGATTTTCATCCACCATAAAACTTCAGAATTGCTTCGATATGTATATTACACACTGCACCGCTGCTTATTTCTATCGATGTTTTTCGCAACGATGTCATTTGAGACGCTTCGCTTTGATATCCTCCCTAACGCTTTAGAGTTGCTGCGATCTCTATTCTACAGTGAGCACTGGAGCTCCTTTCTATCGAAGTGCCTTGTAAGAATGCCGTTTTAGCCGGCTTGCTTTGCATCCGCCCTAACGCTTCAGAATGACTTCGATCAGTGTACTGCATACTGCAACACTGCCCGTTCCTATCGAAGGGACTTCTAACAATGTGGAGACGCTGTTCTTTGCCATCCGCCCTAACGCTTTAGAATGGCTTCGATCTGCATCCTACTGTGAGCCCTGCTGCTCGTTCCTATCGAAGTACTTTTTAAGAATTTCGTTTTGAGTGCTTTTTCTTTGAGAGCCGCCTTAACGCTTTAGAATGGCTTCGATCCGTATTTTGCAGTGACCACTGCTGCTCGTTACTACCGAAGTGCTTTGTAACAATGCCATGTAAGAGGGGTTGCTTTGCGATTCACCCTAACGCTCTAGAATGGCTTCGATATTTATTCTACACATTGCACCACTGCTGATTCCTATCGGAGTGCTTTTTAACAATGTCGTTTGCGACGCTTTGCTTTGCAACCACCCTAATGGTTTATAATGACTCCGATAAGTATTCTGCTCATTGCACTGCTGCTCATTTCTATCGAAATGTTTTGCAACAATATCGTTTCAGACGCTTTGCATTGCATCCACCCTAACGCTGTTGCATGGCTTCGATATGCATGCTACACATTGCGCCCCTGCTCATTCCTATCGAAATACTTTGCAACATTATCGTTTCAGACGCTTCGCATGGCCTCCACCCTACCGTGTTAGTATTACTTCGATATGTATTCTACAATAAAAATTCAAATGCTCCTGTGAAGGCACATTTCACTTGGACGTTCCTATCGAAATGCGTTTAAAAATGTTGTGTGAGACACTTTGCTTGCAATATGCCCTAACGCTTTAGAATGACTTCTTATCATCATCATCACCAGCCTTTTTTTACTTCTATCTGTCTTTTATAGTGTGTACTGCTGCTAGTTCTTGACCGCTTCCTCGTCTTGCCGAAGTCCTTTGTAACCATTAAGATAGCGGGCCTTTCCAACCGCCCTAATACCTTATAATGTCTTCAATCAATCAATCAAATCAACTTTATTTGCCTTGCAGATGGGTACAGGGGAAGGAGCAGCCACAAAAAGCTGCACAAGCTGCACAAAGCAGCTTGACGGGGCGGCTGCCCACCATGTGATTGACAGCAACGGGTTGAGCAGATTAAAAGATACAGCAGAGGAAATAAAAAAAAAAGAAAATGAAAAAACTTGGAACACGAGTCAAGTAACACGTAACAAAATGGGCTTAACAGTCATGGTTAGCAGGGCAACAGAAACAGCAAAATGAATTCAACAGGTACATGTCACAGGTATTTATAACAACAAAAATACAACAGATATATAACACGTGTTACAAAAAATATTCTTTCAAAACCGATTTAAAGAGTTTACCGATTCCAATTGAGCTACTTGTAAAGTTATTCAGCAGTCTGGGTAAAGTGAAAGTTAAGGATTGATGGTCGTAGTTGTTGTGGGGTGTAGGAGTATACCATATGTCTGGATTGCGTGTGTTGTATGCTGTAATATTTTTCTTTAACTTCGCTAGGCTCTCGTAAAAGCGGTTGTCATTTCGATCTTCCTTCTATGAAATGCATCGCTATGAGTCCACTGCCCTCCTCCTCATGTTTTGGAAATGCTTTGTAAGTATTCAGCTTGAGATGCTTTGCTTCGCGATTAGCCTGCAGACTTTATAACGGTTTTCGACCTGCCTTCCAGGCTGCTCTTTCTAAACCTGCTGCTCGTTTTGTGAATGTGCTTTGTAACCATGCCGCTTGAGAATCTTTGCTTGCTATCGGCCTTAACAGATTACAATGGCTTCGATCTTTCTTTTGCACATTGCTCTGCTGCTTTCTCCTTCCCTCTGTCACTTCAACCCTGCCGTTTGAGGCCCATGCGATGCGGCCTTACGCTTTAGAATGGCTTCGGCCAGTATTCTACATATTGCACCGCTGCTTGCACCGCTGCTTTTTACTATGGAAGTTCTTTGCAACAATGCCATTTCAGACGCTCTGCTTTGTGATCCCCCTTAACGCTTCAGAAAATCTTGGATCGTCGAACTACACGTTGCAACCTAGAAGTTTCTGTGTTCCTCATTGTCTTTCAAGTGCTTTGTAACCATGCCACTCGAGACGCTTTGCTTTACGATCCACATTAACAAAAATAAAATGGCTTGGATCTGTCTCGTACAGGTAGCGCAGCCCCTGGTTCCTCCCCTCCTGGTCGTGTTCTCAAAGTTTTTTAAACCATGCGTTTGATAAGCTCTTACTTGTGGCACGGACTAACGCTTTAAGAAGGCATCGATCGCTCAGCTACACGTTGCACCAAACTTGTGTCTGCCTACCGCTTCGCGTTGTGGAAGTGCTTTGTGACAATGCCCGTTGAGACAATCCGATTTTCGGCCGTCTTAACACTTTAGAATGACTTCGATCGCCTTCTGCGCATTGCCCTGGCCCTCCAGATCACGTTGTGGAAGTGTTTTGTCCGCTTGAGGCACCTTTACATAAGATCAGCCGTAAAATTGTAGAATGGTCTCGACCGGACTAGCATGCATTGCATCGCTGCTCGTTCCTACCATCCACCTCGCGTTGTCGAACTGCTTTGTGACTATGCCGCTTAAGACGCTCTGCTTTCCGTCTACCTCAACACTATAATGGTTTGGATCGGTCTCCTACGCGTTATGCCGGTGCTCGTTTACTCCCCTATTTTCCACGTTGTACAAGTGCCTTTAACAGCAGAGTTGTTTAATCTTTCAGTTCCACCGTCCAGCGTTACCAGAGAAATATATCTAAGAAATGCTGAGCGCATGTGAGCGTCACCCTCGTGAGGAGCGCCCGGCGTCGGCGAGCTCGACCTTCGAGAGCACTCTGCCCAGCTTTCGTGGCATGATCTCTCACGTGCTGTTCTCCTCGCCAGTTCGCGTGCGTTCTTGCCTTAAGACGGGAGCGCAGACGCCGAGTTCGTTCGCGAAGCCGGTTACCGCGGGTTCTAGAGCGTGCTAACGTGGTCCGCTTTGGAAGGGATGGGAAAGCGTGCGGACAAATCGATCCGGGCCTGCCAGTCATGGAGAAATTTCAGCGGCAAGTTCGGAAATCCATATGAAGTGCAACAGCCGGGTCTCCGACGAAGGGAGAGGGGCTGCCAGCTCTGCTGTTTCTCCAGCCTTGCGCCACTAGTGCAAGCTGCGCTAATTTTAACAGCTGAGCTGATTGAGGTCTTGGTTGCGCCGTCAATACTAAGAAATACCAAGAAAATTCAATCGCACGTGAGGGTGCGTCTCGTGAGAGCGCCCGGTGGCACGTACTCACGTGGGGGATCGGCCACTAATCGGGCGTAGGGAGGGCTAAGGCTCCCGCTACTCAAAACTGTAAATTTGAAGCTTTAGCATTTGAATGAAGAGCATATAATCACAAACTAGAATGAATACAAAATTCGGAAGTAGAGGTTGGAACAAAAGAATGAGCTTTGTGTGTCGGGAAAGCGCCAGGCGGCACGTACGCACGTGGGGGACTGGCTAAGAATCGGGCGTAAGGAGGGCTCATGCGGCGGCTACACAAAACTTGCAATTAGAAACTTAAGCATTTGAATCAAGAAAGAGCATCTAATCTGAACCAATTCAGCAAATTGTGTCACCGGCAAAACGATGGTCGTCTGCTCCTGACGTCACTTGCTCCGCGTTGCTAGGGGCAACTACTTGCGCTCATAAAACTCTAAGCTGCCGCAGCGGTGGCGGCGGCAGAACTCTTTTGGACGCTGGCACATGGGGATGGGACGACGAAAGAAGATCCAGACGCCCGAAGAAGAGGCGACTTATCGGGAAGTGCCGCGCTGCCAGGCGAGAATCAATCACCCAAAACCAGAAGTAGTAGTGCAGGTCTTCAACGGTGGGGAGCATTCGGCAAAGATTTCGCGGCGGAGGACGATGAAGTATAGGAAGCCAGGAAAGGGCACTTCAAATAAAGCCCTTTTCCTTTGATTTGGTGTTCTGGTGACGAGCGCCATATATACATGACGTAAATTGATTAATTGATTATGTGGTTTAACGCGCCGACGCTACTCAAGGGACGAGGCACGCCGTTGTGGGGTGCTCCGGATTAATTTTGACCACCTCGGTATCTTTAACGAGCGCCATATACGGGGCAAATGCTCCTGAGTGGCTTACATGGTGCTCGTCGAGTTTAGCTTAGACGAACCTAGCTCTGCCGTGACATCAGGCTTGCACTATTGTGCAAGCTGGCTTTGATAGTTTTTAATTATTAGAATTGAGACTGTTTGCTTTGCTGTCCCTCATAACACTTTATAATGGCTTTGATCGGCCTTCTACGCATTGCACCACTGCCCGTTCACAGCCCTGCACATGTCGTTGTTGAAGCGTTTTACCCGCTTGAGGCACCCGTCTATTAGATCCGCCTTAAATTTATAGTGGCTGTGACCGGTCTTGCATGCTTCGTATCTCTGCTCGTTCCTGCCGTGCACCTCGTGCAGCCGAAGTGCCCTATAACCAGGCCGCTTGGGATGCTCTGCTGTACAATACACTTCAACACTTTAGAATTATTTCGACCTGTCTTCTGCGCATTGCGCTGCTGCTAGTTCCTGCCCTCCAGCAAGCCTTGTCGAAGTACTTTGTAACTGTGCCGCTTGAAACACTTGGCTTTACAATCTGCCTTAACAGTTTCGAATGGCTTTGATCTGTCTCCTACAGGTTGCGCAGCCCTTCGTGGCTTTTCTACAGCTAGTGTTGTCTAAGCATTTTCTAACCATCCTGCTGGATATGCTCTGCTTTGCTGTCAACCTCAACACATCGAATGGCTTCGTTCTGTCTCCTACGCGTTTTCCCAATGCTCGTTTCTGCCCTTCTCCTGGCGTAGGTGAAATGCTTTGTAACAATGTCGCTTGAGGCGCTTTTTTTGCGATCCGCCTTAACGCTTTAGAATGGCTTCAATTTGTATTCTATGCATTTCAGCGCTGCTCATTCCTCCACTCCTCTGGCCGTTTTCGAAGTGCTTTGTAACCATGGCGTGTTGGACGCTTCGCGTTGCTGTCCCCCTTTACTATTTAGAATGGCCTCGATCTGCATTCTACGCCTTGCACCGCTGCCCTCCTCTCGTTCTCGAAGTACTTTGTGACCATGAAGTTTTGGACGCTTTGCTTTCTCACTTCTTCTCACGCCGTCGTTCTTCGTAAGCAGAGTATTCTTTCTTCACCCGCGCAATACGGGTCCTGCCCATTGCACGTACAAAGCGCAACGGAAATAACGCCCCGTATTCAGTGCGTGACGTTACCTGCCAAAGAGACACACATTGGCTATTTCCAGTTTTTATGTAGTTTATTATTTCTCTTGTACGTAAATTGGTTATGGTGCCATCTACAGACGGCACACCGGCGGTAAGCGAAGAGAGTGTGCCGAAGCTGTGACACGTGCCCCGACGACGCACAGGTGGTGAGAGGAGAGGGTGCACCGCAGGTCCGAGGCGCTCGCGCGATGACGCACAAGTCGTGTGTTCAAGGATGTGCAGTAGCTGTTAGGCGAGCACAGACGTTGGAGAAAATCATTGGACAAGTTTACCGTCGCAATCTTTAGCTGTACGGACGCTACAAGATTTTCTTGTCTGAGCGTTCGGTCTACGCATGCATCGATCTCCCGGAGGTTAGCGTGTAACGGCTCTGCTGGAAAAGCGCATTTGCGGCTGTGCAGGATTTGTGGCGGCTTCCAGAGTAGAGGCCCAGTGCGTTACCACTGCGCTAACCGACACCCTGCCCAAAGGGAACCACAGTTAACGTGGCGAGTGCCGCATGAGAGGTGAACGTGACGGCACCTGAGTGGGACGCTACACGCCACGATATTTACGGAGAGCTGCGATTCTAGGGATGCTCTCGTGTGCAGTGCGGTCAGTCTGCCTATTGAAGTAGTAGTTCGTGCCAAAAGACGAAGAAACAAAATAGAAGACGCAAACAACATGTGGCCGTATAATTGCAAGGATTCCGCCTTCAAAGTACGTAACTAGTCCAAAGTGTTCGGGGGCTCGTGTGTTACAAGTCAACGATTATATTTCGTGCGTTCAATGCGACGAGGTCTACGAGACCCATTTTATACGCAGCTTTCACCGTTAGTAACGAGAGTAAGAGATCATGAGTCAGGAAGCTGGAGACTGGAAGGGATATTGTGAACAAGAGATAGATAGATAGATAGATAGATAGATAGATAGATAGATAGATAGATAGATAGATAGATAGATAGATAGATAGATAGATAGATAGATAGATAGATAGATAGATAGATAGATAGATAGATAGATAGATAGACAGACAGACAGACAGACAGACAGACAGACAGACAGACAGACAGACAGATAGATAGATAGATAGATAGATAGATAGATAGATAGATAGATAGATAGATAGATAGATAGATAGATAGATAGATAGATAGATAGATAGATAGATAGATAGATAGACTGCCAGACAGACAAACAGACAGACAGACATGGACTGACGGACGGATGGACGGACGGATCGATGGATGGATGGATCGATGGGTGGATGGATGGATGGATAGATAGTTGGGTGGATGGATCGGTGGATGGATATGCGGAATAAACATGACAAGAACGTTTGCGTTCAAAAGTATTTCAAGCACTTCCCCCTTCCCCCCTAAAAAGGGCACACCTCCCAGCACCGTCCGCATGCCCACTCAGCCATACTCTTCAGGCGTAACTGTCTGGGCAAGGAAGATGTTTGCATTTTATGACACCGAACAAAAAAAAAAAAAAAAAATTGGCCGCGCATCCGCCCCGGTTGCTGCAAATTTCGTCAGAAGACGATGGTCTTCTGCCGCCCCAGCTGCCATGCAACTGCCTCTCCTGTCTCATACACCCACATCTCACGCTGTTCCACTGCAGTCTCAGTGCACCCAGGGCAGGTCAGGGGAGTTCAATTTTTTTCGTGTTGTCAGTGCTGGCGCGCCATCCCTTGGTACTGTTAAAACGTAACGCTCTAGCCACGGGCGCGAGGATTGGGCGCCAGCCTTGTTTGTATTGTGTGGATCAAACATTGTTTTCAACGCTTTGTCTTTAATTTGCCCTAAAAAAAATCGAGCACACATCTGCTTTTAGTAAAAGAACAGCGCAAACACCAGTTATACATTGACGTTCTTCGTCAAATAAGCCTAATCTTGTGTTTTTGCTGAACAATGCTCACAAATATAGGGCATATTTCTAAATTAATTACAATGAACATTATTTGCCTCGTTAACGTCTCGCTCAAGAATTTTTTCACCTTTGGCCTGGCGACCGAATCAAGGTGCAGGCAGACAGACAGACAGACAGACAGACAGACAGACAGACAGACAGACAGACAGACAGACAGACAGACAGACAGACAGACAGACAGACAGACAGACAGACATTAGAACACACACATCAAAATTTTCTCGTTTGAGTAATCCAAGAAAACTATCGTCTTTATAAAAATTTCGCTGTTATGCAGGAAAGCGGCTGTGTCCTGCTGATTCTTCGATTTTTCCTCCCATTCCCGCTGCGTCCCTCTGCTTTCAGCTTCCCTACACGCACTCGCAATATTCCAGGTTCGGCAAAGATTAATCTTACTCTTCCCGAAGCCTCTTTAAACTGCTTTACGTGCGAGGGATCTCGAAGACTGCAAAATATTTTCACAGAAGCTTACGACCTCGCAACAAAATGACTTCGGTGAGCCCCTTAGATGGTTTTCCTACTGGTTGTATTTGTATCAGAAATCTGTTATTCGCTCAAATAAGGGCAAATTTTTACGAAAGCAAAGATATTCGCCGGTGCAAATAAAAGTGACTGAAAGTTTTTGTCCGTGTGACATCCGTGTCGGACAGAAAGCGAGAAGTTCATGGCTGATTGACGTCCGTGCGGTAGTGCAGAAAATCTAATCATTCTCGTACACAAGACATGCTTGGCAAGCGAACCTGCGGATGGAACTTGATTAGCGCAGAATACGTCCGTCTGCGA
This sequence comes from Haemaphysalis longicornis, assembly GCF_048455015.1. Classification (NCBI taxonomy): domain Eukaryota; kingdom Metazoa; phylum Arthropoda; class Arachnida; order Ixodida; family Ixodidae; genus Haemaphysalis; species Haemaphysalis longicornis. The sequence goes on along the minus strand of NW_027526203.1, from coordinate 388,538,443 downwards.
GCCTTCTCTCCTATTTACAGACTCTCTTCAGCATGAAGATCCACTAGTTCCCCAACACTTCTGCCTCGCTGCACTGGACTGCACTGGAGTCACTGGAAATGATGCCTACGGAATGGGATGGGATGGCGTAACCGCAAGTCGCCTCATTTTCGGTCGCAATATCGCAAATGAAGTCGCTTTCGGTTGTACCTTCCCTTTCCGCTCGGACGTCGAGCCCTCTCTCTTCAGGAGCATGACTTTATAGTTCCACTACCAGCGCTGCTTCATTCCCCGGCCATGGCGTCCATCACTCGGGGTGACAGTGTCATCGAGAGCGGATGTGACGGCATAACCGGAAGGGACCTCATTTCCGGTCATAATATCACGGATGAAATCCCTTTCGGTTGTACCTTCGCTTCCTTTACGCCGCCAGCCATCCATTGAGGATCTGCATCAGCCCCTTTCTTCATGCCAGAAATCCCGGGCCATTGACTTCGCAGCGTCCTCCCGGGGGTCTCGAGGACTCTTCTATCTGTGCATCTGAACGTTTAGTTTGTTGTCGGTGGGGATAGTTTCATACCTGTGATGCAACCTCTATATATGCATGGGATACCCTTGCATGCACGTAGATGAAGAAAAACGGGCAGAGCACACAGCCGCCCCGGTAGCTAGCCAAATCGATAAAGCATCAAGCGCGGTTTGGGTCCGACCCGGACAACATGTATCTTACGACTAAAGCCTTACACAGGTGTGTTTCACGGCCACGCGTTCTGTGTTGCGGAAAACAGGGGGCCCAAAATACACAAGGCAGGGGGCGTGAGCCGGAGATCGCGCGCCAGGAAAGGGAACCAGCAGCGTGGGGGTAGGATCGGAGGAGGGCTCTGGGAAAGAGCTATAGCACACGTACCGTGCGCCAGGAAAGGCAAACCCGCCGCGGTGGCTCAGTGGCTAAGGCGTTGCGCTGCTGAGCACGAGGTCGCGGGTTCGATTCCCGGCCACGGCGGCCGCTTTTCTGATGGAGGCGAAAAGCAAAAACGCCTGTGTGTACGAGATTTCGGCGCACGATAAAGATCCCCAGGTGGTCAAAATTAATCCGGAGCCCTCCACTACGGCGCGCCTCATCGCCTGCGTTGCGTCGACGCGTTAAAACCCCACAATCAATCAATCAATCAATCAATCAATCAATCAATCAATCAATCAATCAATCAATCAATCAATCAATCAATCAATCAATCAATCAATCAATCAATCAGGAGAGACAAATAGCGGCGCAGAGGACGGTAGGCTGCTGCCGCTTGTGCAATACCAGCCACCTTTACAGACTAAGGTGCTGACAGGGGCGAACAAGTTGGTCCTGGCGATGGCTAGCGAGCGGAACGGGCTTTGGAGGGGGAGGTCCAGCGGGCTGGTCGTGTGGTGACGGCCGCGGCCACAAATGTCGACAGAAAGTCCAACGGCACTTCAACAGAAGGTCCAATATGACTTTCGCCTTCAAATTCTTAGAAAATTCTTCCTGTCCCGGCCATTGGCACTGTCTGATGCCCTCGCTGAGCAATCAGTCTTGGAAGAGAGTCAGACAAAAGGATTTGAGCAAAATTGCTTCCCTCATTCCCACCCTTTTTCCCATAACCCATCCCGATGTCCAAGTTCCCGTTCCCAGCAACCCACCCTATCCGGCTTTTTCCTAGGGGGGACAAGAGGGGTCCCCCCGGGTTCGTCCCCCTGGCGGTGGGTCGCAAGAAAGTCTTTCCCGTTAATTTTTCTCCCCCTTCGTGTGGACAAAATTCTCTTTGCCGGTTGGCCTGTTTTTGTACTGTTGCAATTGGGTATAACCGGTTGTACTTCGTGTGGTGCCGGGGAGCTATTGAAAGCTCCATTTACTCGATGTCCCGGCCATTCCGAATTTCATTCTAGTGCGAAAGCAGGATAACTATGTTGGTAAAAAAATCCGGCGTCTATAGCACAAAAAAAATAAAGGAAGCTCACACTAACGCGTAAGACCTGAAGGTAGCGGAGCTGTACTCAGCCTTCACGACCAATACAACGGTTTAAGTCCACGATTGCAGTCGATGGGCTTCTTCGCTGCCGCAACGACCTATACTCCATCGTTGTTGCTATAACTGTGGGCTTCCTCCATTTTTTTGGAAGTGATATCATTGGCCTTCACCTCGGAGGGGCGTACGCTATGACGTGTCTTTCTCGTTCCGAGCACGTGTTGCCACGATTGCAGGGAATGCTGGAGTCCTTCTTGCTCCGAGCAATTGTTGCCACGATTACGGCGAACGCTGGATATTTTTTTGAGGGGGGAAGGGGGGGGGGGGGTGGGGGACAGCAATTTTGGCTAATCTGTCTAAATGAATATGCTTGGCTTGAAAAGCGTGCGCAGGGGACGCTGGGCGGTCTCCGCGAGGCACCCACACATGAGCACTCGGCATTTCTTTGTTTTCTTAACTGCCGGGTGGTCGCCGCGAGGCACAAGCTCACGTGCGCTCCGCATTATCGGGGTATTTTTAACTGCTGACACCAAACTCTAACGAGTTGCTAAACAGCTGCGTTATTAAGACATGACCGCCGCATATTAAAAAAAAATACTTGTGAAAAAGAGAATTTGTAAAAAAACAAATACCATGGCCCGCTGTAGCTCAATGCTATACAGGTAGCTGAAATAACAGTATTTAGAATGTTCTCACACAAAGGTGAAAAACACACGCCAGAAAATATAATTTCTACTCTTCACATCAGTTCACTGCTATACAACCGGGGCCCAATTCTCTAAAACGAGAAGCCATCGTTTTGAAACGACGCGGTAGCGCTTGCAAATGCATGGGTTCTCAGGTTGGGGCGCCACTTTCAGGGCTGGAGGAAGGGCAAAAACCCTTGAGGGGAGCAGTATGGCAAAAGCGCGAAGCGACACGCAAAATGTACTGCGTGTCACTTTTACAGTGCTGCGTGTCGTCTTGCGCCCTTGCCACAGTGATCCGCTCAGGGGTTTTTGCTCTCCCTTCCCCAGTGCCGAGTAGCAATCCGGGCTCTCAGCCTGGATAACCTCTCGGCCTTTCCTTTCGCTTTTCTCCTCCTCCTCCAGCCTTCAAAGCGGCGCCCCAACCTCAGAACACATGCATTTGCATAGCGCTACCGCGTCGTTTCAAAACGACGGCCCTATTTTAGAGAAGTGGGCCCCAGATCACAATTAAGATGTACCGCAGCTAGTTCAAGAAATTTTTTTGACGGACGAAAAACTAAGATAATGAATCAATGCGGTTCCATGGAGATACTCAAGGTGCTGTTCCTGAGTGGCATAAAGCGAGTGGACCAACTTAAGAAAGAGGCTTCTTCCCCTACGCAGACAGCTTACGCACCAAATGGTTCATTAGGATAGAACGCACTCGCCACAGCAGTGGAAACATTGTTCGTTGCGGTCTCGCACTATGGCACGCTGTAGACGATAACGCCCCATCACAAACGCGCCAGCAAACATGATAAAGTCCATTAGCGCATTGTTGGAATGTGGAAGCTTCTCGGACAAACTTAAGAACACTTTTCTCCGTCAAACTGCGAATAAGAAATCGTAGCTTGACGAAGAAAAGTATGCCTAAGTTTGTCCAAGAAGTTTCCGCCCCACGACACTCAAACAAGGAAGGCTCTAATGCTTCTGTGTGACCACAGTGTAGTCATTGTGCACAACGTACAACGCCAAATTTTGCCAAACGGTCACACGTAAGAAGAATTTCCCATCCTCTCAGCTATCACTGTTCTGATTCAAGCGGACACAGGGTTCATTTGTAGCTGTTGATAATGTAACTGACTTATGGCAATTCCTCACCTAATTCTGCTCCTGTAATTTCTTTGAAGTCGGCTGCTGTTCTGCAGACGGACCGACAATGAGCTGTTCATAAAACAATGAACGGGAAGTTCCCAGAAAATACTGCAGCAGCGCCCTCCCCGGGTACTCCGTGGAATCCACCATAGAACCCTGCACGAGCCCGGGCAGACTCGAGCCCAGGCCCGAAGTGTTTTTCGGCCACCCGGGCCGGGCTTGCGCTCAGTGCCGCGAGTTCGAAGCTGTGTTCGAATTCAAGCCGGGCTCGGGCTTAAATTCAAGTGCCTGGCCGGTAATAATTCCGCCGCGAAGTGTAGAAAAGAGCCTTAAAAGGAATGTTCCGATTTTTGTTCCCCGCGCTTCTTGAAGTTAGTTTTTCTGCACGGTGTAAGAATATTCTTACACCGTGGTTCTAAGCATTGTTTTAAAACGTGTTTTGCTAGGTTGATAGTCACTGCATCAATGGCATGTTACGTCCTGCATCAACATTTTATATTTTGGGGTATAACATACCAAAAATACGATAACAAGGAATGCCGCAGCGGAGAATGGAGAGAGAGAGAGAGAGAGAGAGAGAGAGAGAGAGAGAGAGAGAGAGAGAGAGAGAGAGAGAGAGAGAGAGAGAGAGAGAGAGAGAGAGAGAGAGAGAGAGAGAGAGAGAGAGAGAGACTTCCTTATTAGAAGAAAGCACAGAGGTCTTCTGGCATGTATTCGCCTGCATGCTCTGCGGAAATAGGGAGAAGGGACTAAAGGCGATAGAGGAAGCAGGGCGAAAGAGGGAAAAAAAGGAAGAGGTAAGAAATGGGGTACCATGAAGTTTTGCGTGGGTTACGTAAAAGTCTAGGCAGTCTCGTAGGATGATGATATACAATACTAGATTGTCTCCGCGACGCCGATGTCATGTAAATAACCAGATACTGCTGCTAATACCCCGGCTACACAAAGGTCCGAATGTCATTTAAACTAAATGTCACTTGACTCAAATGGTGTGCTTCGAATGCCATTCAGAATCCGCCGTGTTCCAGTACAATTTCGATGGCATTTGAAAGCTTTAACGATCACTCACCGTGCTGCATGGCGCTGCTGCTGCAGAGTTCTGTTTTTACACAATAATGCAACAATCAACTTTAGCGTCAGTCTCCGTCATTAAACTGATATCAAATTATCAATAACGTAAGCTTTGACACGGTTTTTGCTTAATTCTGAATCACAATCGAGGTTTTTTGTGCTGTCTGGACACACTGGTTTGTCGCTTGCTCGCGCTGGTGCTGAGAGTACGGAATGATTACACCTTAATATCACGATTTTAGTGAACGAGAAGTAAACAAAGTCCCACAATTAAGAATATTTTGATTGTTTTAAGTACACCAGTAATGTATTTGTTTATGCTGATTTGGAACGCTGTGCGCGAAAGTGCTAGAAATGGCATTTGAGAGCCCAAATGTCTCTCTGGGTGCTCATTTGGCTCGAATGTCATTTGAGTGGAGCAGCACAAAACCCAGTGGAGCAGCACAACTTCGCATTTGAGTCAAATGACATTTGGTTCAAATGACATTCGGACGCTAATGTAGCATGGGTATAACACTTTTCACGGGGGTGATGAGATGGTTAGGGTCCAAGAAAAGCTTTCGATCATATAAGTCCGTCGTATAGGCACTTGATCTGCTAGGCGAAGTGGTTCCTTTCCTGGCTGTATGTCGGACATTCTCGCAAGATGTGCCCAACAGTTTTTGACAAACCACAGATGTCACAATAAGTATTTGGGGTTTGACTGAGACGACGTCGGTAGGAGTTGGTAAGTGCTGCGCTGAGACGCAACCGATGGTAAAGCTTAACAAAGTGTACTGGTTGGCGAGCTGGTAGTTCATTTAAAAAAAATAGCTACAGAGCGAATAGAAACAATCACACAGAAATACGACGGAACGAGCGCTCGTCCTGTTGTGTCTCTGTGTCCTTGCTATTCGCGCTGTAGATATATTTTTTTAAAACGATGGTGAAGCGTCTCAAGTCGACGTGGGATACGCTCTGGTAGCCTCATTCTGAGGTCCAGAGTCTGGGACAAACCGGAGGTGGTTTCGTTCCTTTAAGGCAAGCTTCTTCACTGTAGTCTCGTGATTTGGCAAGAAATAGTCTTTTTTTTTTGGATTTCGCAGACAACCTGGAGCTCTGCACCTACGCCTATGTACACGTGTGTTCTTCATGTCGCACCCATCGAAATGCGGCTGCAATTGCCTGGAATCATGCTTGCGTGCTAGAGAAACAGTACCGCTTAGCAACCACTGCAGGTGAAACATTTAAATGTACGAACGTACTCGTGGATTGAAACGCGGCACCAAAAATGTCAGCATACCAACTTGTGTCCGAGACAACCACGTGACGTTGCCAAGAATCTGGTCATCAAAGGCAATGGGGTCTTTGAAGTAATGATACGAGCTATTATTACGCCGATGTGACGTTAACTGAAGACGGTGGGAGCTAAACTACGTGCATTAGTTAACCCTAATTTTTTTGCATTTAAATACATGACACGTTGGGCAGACTATAGATGCTCCGCCTGATTACCTGCTACGAAGACACTCAAGCAACTATACTAAACAAATTTCCTTCAGCGTCTAAGCCCGGGCCTGGTCATGCACACGCGGGCCCTTCCTAGGCTTAAAAACGAATGATCGGGCCCGAGCCGGGCCTGGGCTTGACACGACGGGCCCGGGCCAGGCCTGGGCCAGGCTCACTTATGGACTACCGGGCCCGGGCCATGGGTCGGGTTCCATAAAGCGGGCTAGGGTCGGGCCCGGGCCATAAATTCAGGCCCGTGCAGCGCTCTAATTCACCATATATAGTGCTGCACGTACCGCCAACACGCTAGACATGGTTTGTTGGCATGGCAGACTGAAATCACCCATGGACCTTATAGTCAGCCTCAATAGCACGAGCGACCAGATTCCGGCTTTCCTGACCATAAAAACAATACGAATTCTATGGCGAGCTGTAGGGCTAAATAACGCGGTGGTTTAGCTACGTGCGCTGCATAAAAAAGCGTCGCGAGGCAGACGACGTAATTATGTAACTTCGCTCTGCGAGAGGAAAACAGAACTTCGCAGCGACCGCGAGGCGCTTCTCCGCAGTCTCGAGGAGTCGCCTCCAGGTGTCACGCACCACTTCACCCGAGGCGTAAAATACCACACCAAGCTCGGGGACACTGTCCACTCGTTCCATGTCACCCAGCAAGGGCTACGCAAACGTGCCGAAGCGCAATGCCGTGCTTTTTCCCCTGTTCAGCCTGGTCCCACACAGTTCACCGTACTCATTAAAATGTTGCAGGTGACATCTACATTCACGTCTTAAGATGTATGACGCAATAGCGTTACTTCGGCGTCGGGAGAGCGTTTTGGAATGGAACTGCCGCCTTTAAAATGCTTTCCAAGCACTGAAGTTCAGTGACGAGAGCTAGGGTAGGCGCAACTAATTTTAATCACCGCGGCACAGGAGGGGCACATGCTATCTACGCTTGTGTGGCTTAAGATGTGCGCGTTTTTTTTTTTTTTTTTGTGCGAGAGATTGCCCTGCGGCATAACATGAAGTTTTGAAGGTACAACATTGCACCAATTTCGCGCAGAAATCCAAGAAGCGACCGGTACTGTGGCCTCCGTACCCAACGCTTAAGATCTGGGGTCGCCCAGGATGGAGCCCTGTGCCTCGAAGGTGTTGAATTCTGGCATTTCTGAGACCTGAGAAAATCCACAACAGGTGTGTAACGTCAGCTTCTGACGCAGGAGTCCCACAGAAGGGGGAGGTGTCTGCAAACGGGGCGTGGTATCTGGCAGGCCAAGCGTGAGTGATTGCTGGGGATTACGCCACCGCAACTCGAAGCCTCCGCAGCAAGGCCTCCTCCCAGCGAGCGAACCCACTGGAGAGGTCAGTTACACTCGGTGGAAGTAAAGCACGTGTGGCGCGGCGGAGGTTCTCTTTTTCCGCCAACAGTTCTTCTACGGTAGATACTGGAAGGGGTACTGGCCGTGGGAGGTTTCTTCGGTGACAGGCGCGATCTGCCACAGCGTGGGCAGGATGAATGTCCCGGCAAATCCACAACGCACGGACAGGGCATAGATAGGTTTCCATAATCACATGAATGCATGCAGCCAGGCTTGTATACCGCGCAACGCGACGTAAATCCCGAATCGCTGCCGTTAAGTCTGGGAAAATTTCCTGCTTCACCCTACTAGTCACTGTCGATTCAAATGCCTGCATACCATCCCGAATGGCTGTAAGTTCTGCTAGCAGGCTAGGTAGAGTACGGAGGGCCTCGTATACACGCAGCTTTGGTTCAGGGCAGGGTAAGCCAGACACGTCAAGGCTGCGGTCCGGCTTACCCTGCCTTGAACCAAAGCTGGGTGTACAAGACCTTCCGTGCTCTGAAAACTTGCGGCTTCGGGGTGTTGGCCAGTTTGAGCAAGGAGGTGGAAGTTTGCCAGTGTTTAAAAGGGTTTATTCTGAAGTTTTGTGGCCTGACTGGACGTTTTGATTTTAATAAGACGGAGAGAAAGGAAGACCTTCGTTGAGTAGGATTTAGTAAAAGTTTGGAAAATGGAGGATCAAATGATGGTAGCCTCGGAGTGTTGAACACGAAGTCCAGGGCCCCAGACATAGCTCACGCTAATCTTGAGTTGACAAGCTGGACAGGGCAGAATGTTGTTCACCCCTGAGCATATCCATGGATATATGACGAGGTTGCGTAGAATAGATTGGGTGTTTCCCTGAATTTAGTACAGCTTTAAGTTAATGCCGGAGGTTTTAACCATGCATCTTGGCTTATCTACATTTGTGGATATGTCTTGGTTTGTATCCTACGCAGAGTTTCCGATTCTTCGGCGTTAAAATCTCCGTGTGGCACGATGAAAGATGGTGTTCTTATATGCGTAGGATGAGGAGACGTTCCCGCTTTTTTCCGGGAGGGGACTAGGGTAATTGTGGACAACACGGAGTACGGTATGCGAGTTCGCGCATATCTTGGTCAGCTGAGTCGTGCTTTTCCTGACCCTTGTGTGCAGGTGTTAATGTGATGTTAGCTTTCATCATTGTGGTTTGGAGAATCTTTCTCAGACGTTTAGGTACTGCGCCTGCTGCCTAAACGCTAATGGCCTTTTGAACGCTTCTAATGATGGTTAAGCACCTATTCAGTAGTTCTGCTTGACAAATATTCACAAGTACGGGTAACATTTTCGCTTTTTTGTCATTTCTTGTGAGTAGGAGGGTAACGACTTCACGGCGATTGTCCCGGTAGTCGACTACGACAATTGTTGCCTTCGTACGAACGTCCCGGCTTCGGCGTATACTGTGTTTTCACACTTTTGCAACTTTTCTCGAAGGAATTTTATACTTCTTGTTGCCTGTCCTTGCGTGAGTTTGGATCTATATTCTTCAGTAGGGGGAGGGCTTTTTTGGAATGGCGCTGGATCGGCGACATATCCATCATGGAGTCCAGATGATTTTTCTTTGAAGTTGAGCCTGCATTTCATATGATGACCTGTCTTAATATTGCCTTTTCAGAGACGGTCCATTTGGTGTAGGAGAAGAACTCTCTTATTTCTTCAAGGGTAATATATGACACAATTTAAAGACCCCTGCGGTGATCCTGAAAATTGGGACGTTGAGATCTGCCCTATGTGCTGTTCTGATATGCTGCCTTCTTCAGTGCGGGTAGGTTTCAGGTACGGCAGGTCGTGCGATATCTGGCTAACGACTAGTGCCTGCACAAGTTTTGTCCTTTCTTTCATTCCCGCTCTTCCCACGTAGAGGCTTTTTTTTTACAATTTGGTTCCAGATCATCAGAGGTTTCCGGTATTTAAGCGATTGTGAGACCGGCTTTGCCACTTCTCTGTAGGGCCATGCCAAGCATTCTTACGTGACAGTTGACTGGGATCACATGCTGACCTATTTTAGGGGCGCTTTTTAATTGGCCGCGTGGTGCCATTAATAGTGTGCCAGACCGAGCTGGAATCGGTGACAGGGCCGCGCAAAATTCGAAAAGCGATTTTAGAATTTGTGTAATTAGACGCCACATAATAATAATAATAATAATAATAATAATAATAATAATAATAATAATAATAATAATAATAATAATAATAATAATAATAATAATAATAATAATGCACTGGTTGTATATTTTTCTTTTGACTGACAGAGGTAGCTTACTTTTCATTATTTGGAATGCCGAGTGCTCCCCAACCTATGCCTATACTGCGCCGGATTTATATCTCGGGGTTGGGGTCAACACTAACCATGGTTCCGAGGTAGTTATACTCTTTTACTTCTTCTAGCGTTTCGTTTCCTAAGCTGAAGAGGGCGTTTTTGGTACGCTTGTTTCTGATTACTTTAGATTTATTCATTTTTATTTTTAGCCCCACGGCCGTGCTTTCTGATTGTAGTTCCTGAAACATTGTGTGCATGCATTCTGCAATCTCACTTAGCAAGACTGTGTCATCCGCAAACCTCAAATGGCCCAAGTATTCCCCGTTTATCCTTAATTCTTTGTTTTCCCAGTCAGGCTTTCCAAATACCCCCTCCAGACATGCTGTGAACAGTTTTGTCGAGATGGTATCTCCCTGTCTTACTCCTTTTCGGATAGGAAATTTATCGCTTTGTTGTGAAGGTTATCCTGCACGTGCTTTCTTTATAGGTGTCTTCTAGAAGTTTTATGTAGGATTCCTCTATTCCTCACTTACAGACGCAGCAGGGAAACAGCGCCGGCAACGGGCTGCAGCAATTCGGTTTCATTTCATTTCAATTCCTTTATTTTCAAGAACAACCCCTGGACGGTCTCCTGGGCTATAAGCTGCGAGCTGCAGCTTGACTAGGCCCAGGAGCAGTTGTACATCACAGCAAAAATGTACAGCAAAACAACAAACAAAAAAATTGAAAGAAGTAGCCCTTTCAGGCCATGAAAAACAAACGTAATGCAAGTTGTACGAATGATACAAATAATACAAGTTATAGAAATGATACAATAATGTATATAAATTGTAAACGTTGTGCAGAAAAAAATATAAATTGCAGAATAAGTCGCCGTGTACAATTTCGCAGGACATGCAGTATACAGATGAACGTAAATACATTGCAAATGAACTGTACCGGAATCATAGCACAATTTCAGTCACTTTCATATACACGATAACAAAAGATACCTATCAAAACCCGAGAAATTTTACGTGTACACATTCTTCGCACTCATAAGAATTTGGATCTTGCATACGTTGTCACCATATGCATTCATTTCTGTAAATTATTTAGACTCACATCAATAAAGTACTCCCGTAATTTTTAACAGGAAAGTGTTTTATTCCCGGGTACACGAAGATTTCACATACATCATATCCGTCACGGAAGTAACGCCAGTACAGCGAAGCAAGCGGCCTGTAAAGGGTGCACCCTTGTACACAGGGTCTTCTGGCGGGGAAGCAACCTTTAGTACTAAACAGTACGTTATACATAGGGTTGTTCCTTTCCGGGTTTTATATTTTAGAATGAAAGTGTTTTATGCCGGGATACACCAAGACTTCACTGACATCATATCCATCACGGAAATGACGCCAGTACACCTTTGCCGAAGCGATCCGCCAGCAGGACGTCGCTCTCCAAGCACACCCACAAGGCAGCCGCCGACCCGCAAATAATGCTTAGCTGCAGATTTCGCTGCGCATTTCACTTTCGTGTTTTAAGGATTCCTATGACAGACGAATCAACCACAGTTTTTCTTAGAAGTAATGGCTGCATCTTTGAATTTATTATGTAACCGCATTATTTGAATACCTCAATGACATCGGCGTCGCTGAGCTGATATAGGACCAGACCATCCTTGCACTGTGCAACCTTCTATAGACTTTTCACGTGTCGCGCTGACGGTCCCCAACGCACACGCTACCTCCTTATTTTTTACTTCTTTTATTTTCTTCTTTCTTCCTATTGCAACTTTATTCCCTCCTCCGTACCCCGTAGAGTAGCATGTGGGCGTTAACATGCCGGCAGACCTCTCTCCTCTCCTCTAATAAAAAGCTTTCTCTCTCTCTCTCTCTCTCTCTCTCTCTCTCTCTCTCTCTCTCTCTCTCTCTCTCTCTCTCTCTCTCTCTCTCACGGGTAAATTGTGTTTTATCGGCTGTAACTTATATTGCGTTCGAAAGTAGGGGATCAACCACAATTCGCGATTTCTGGTCATAATTGAAGTGTCGCGGGGTGTAAGAGAGGCTAAAGTGGGCAAGAAAGTTTGACGTTCACTTCCGCAAAAATAAATTGATTGCCGTATTCGACAATCATAGTTGTGTTCAAATCGAATAATATTATATTGAGAAAATACATTTCCAGTGGGGAATAACCTGTCAACATTTGCTATGTGTCGTAAGATTCTTTTTTGCAAAAGCAAAATTTTAATAATGCTTCCCTTGGTTGTCGTTTCCCAAATTAAACTGCAATAGTTAATTTTAACAATAGTTAACAAAACATACATAATATATTTGGAGTTTAACATTCACTGGCTTGACCATCCGACAGCGAGATACAGCTCCTGCTTTTGCAGAGAGTTTATGGGCAACATAACTCACATGCGACTCCCAACTCTCGTGACACGAAAACCAGACACCAAGAATTTTATGTTCATTAACCGCTTCAATATAGTTATTAAAAATCAGGCTATTTCTTGGGTTGAAAGCTTTATTTCTACCTTGAAAAAATACTGCTTTTGTTTCATTACCATTAATTATCAGTCAGTTTGACTCTGACCACGTCCCCAACCTATCAAGGAGAGAATTACACCTTACTAATAAATTATTGACATCTTTTCCTGAAACAAGAGTACTGTCGTCTGCATATATAAAGAATTTAACGCCTTAGACAATAAAAACAATATATATCAATTGAATAGTATGGGCCCCAAACCCCTTCCCTGGGGGACACTGCAAGGAATCGGTAGTGGAGAAGGTTCCGTGTTGCTACGGCATACAAGCTGACTCCAGTTACTTAAGTACGAGTTAATTAGGCAAAGTGGTGTTCCACGTATTCCAGGTGATGAGAGTTTTTTGTGAAGGATCTGATGATTTAGGCAGTCAAACGCCTTACTGAAGTCCACGAAAAGGCCAAGTGTAAAGTCACCATTTTCTATGTTGTGAACTATAGTTTTCTTCATTTCAAGTAATGCTGTCTCAGTAGATCCCACCTTTCTGAAACCGAACTGGGCATCAGTCAAAGCATTATTTTTTTCCCAAAAAATTTGATATGTGCGTAAATATAATTTTTTCTAACCCCTTAGAAAATACCGGTAATATTGATATTGATCTATAATTAGTAGCTAGGTTTTTATCCTCTCCTTTGTAAAATACTGATACCTTAGCCCTTTTCATTGTAGACGGAAATATTCCAGATTCTAAAGCTATATTATATATGTGTGTTAGTATTGGTGTAATAAATTCAATAAAAAGCGTAATTGGTTTCACTTGCAAATTATCCGCGTCTAGGGCTTTACTGTTGTTTAGGCTCATGATGGTAGTCTGAACTTCAGCTTCATCCGTAGGGTGAAAGAAAATGCTATCCCTTATGCCATAATTAAATACGCTTGAAGTCGGTGAGCCAATGTTATGGGGTATGGCAACGTTTACAAAATAATTGTTAAAGTAGTCAGCAAGGGGTCTATCACTTAACTTTGTGTTATTCACAGTGATTACATCAGAGCCCATGGAATTTTTATTTTCTCCCAGTACGTTATTTATTCCCTTCCATACGGCGTCAGGCCGTTTTTGGCATATGCCAGAGAACAGTCGCTGATAGTATAGATTTTTTTGCCTTTCTCAATGTGGCATTAACTTTATTTCATAAAGTTTTAAATTCTTTTAGTTTTTGTTCCGATCGAGTTTTCAAGAAATTAAAGTAAGAACGGTTCTTATTTCTTATCAACTTAAGGTGTTCCGTCGTGACCCACGGCTTTCTAAACTTTTTAGATCGAAAGCTTGTCCCCATAGGAAAATGACGAGTAAATACGCGTCAAAAACTCCCATAAATTTACAGTAAGCTGTATCGACATTATTGCTCGCAAACACTTCACTCCAGTAATACGTTCGGACGTCCTCCTTAAATGTTTCCAATGCTTTGTCAGAGATATATTGAAACGTTAAAGGCTTACACTGGACATTTATACGATTGACTTTGCTTTCACATATTATAAAAACCGGGCAGTGATCGCTAATATCATATGCAATTGTACCTGCGCTTTAGACAGGAGTTCCTACTGCGGCAATCAGTAGATGCAGTGCGGATGATGTTGTGACTGTAAGTCGGGTAGGTGTTGTAATTAAATTATTAAAGCCGGATGATTGGAACCGGATATTCAATTTGTGTGCAATGTCGTTGTCTAGTACGTTCATGTTGAAATCACCACCGCAGGTTAATTGCAAGTAATTGATATTGGAGTAGTCAAATAGATCTCCTAGGCAATCTAGAAATTTTTCTATGCTTCCATTTGGAGGTCGATATAAAACCGAGAGCATTTGATTGTCGTTTATTAGCGTTAGTATTTCGTAGTCATCAGTGGTCATACTATAGTTACAAATGCGCTCACATTTTTATCGTTCCTAGCATATATTGCAACCCCACCACCAGGTTTATTTAATCGATTCATAACAAAAAGACTAAAACCGTCAATGAACACTAAGGTATACTCTTCGTGATGCTATGTTTCAGACACGAATATAAAGCTAAACTTGAAAGAAAATTCGCTCAAGAAACAGGAAATTAAATCACCTTTTCTGGCCACAGAACGTGCATTAAAATGAAGGAAAGAAAGATTCGATTTATTGGGAAGGCTTACGTTATTTGGCAATACCAACTCAGCATAAAGCGTGTACGAGAACCGAGAACGCAAAGCTTAGCGCTGTAGTTTTTTTTTTTAACAAATTTTCGCGAGATCGTTATCGTGTTTAGTTAGTATGCTGGGCTCGTCATCCGACCTTCTAGCACAAATGTTCTCGTTGAAACACCACACGGACTTCCAGGGACATTCGCGCTTCCTGCTGATTGCTTTGCCCAGAAGCTGCTTGAGTGCAGGGAAAAGATGCTCATTGATATAGACCGGCGCCGGGTCGTCAAGTCCAATATCTGTGTTGCACAGTCGTGCTTTCTGATCTTTTTTCAGCGTGGCATCTCGCTTCGCACGGGATTTGAACTGGATAACAATGTTGCTTTTTTGTGCATCTCGCGTCAGTACACGGTGGTATGACTCGATATCACCATTGGAAATAGTTTCTTGAATGGCCGAGCCAATCTTACCAATGATGTCAACATCGTTCTCATCAGGCTACCGAAGAACACCGCGAATTTCGAGGTTCATGCTACGTGAATACTGTTCTGAGCGCGTAACATACTATTTCAGTACAATGTTCAGTCCTTTCACCATGTTGCAGTCGAGAGGAGAGCGTTCATAACATTTTGATTCATCTGCAGAGGCTAAAGAGCGCAAGAGATTGCGAAGTTGATGGTGCGTGACCGAGAAAAGCCCCGGATGGCAATGACCGCTCATTATCAACAACGAATGGTCGAGCCGTTTTGTCGCGAACCGGTGACTGTTATTCCTTTTTTCTATTCAGTTCCGGTTCGGGTTCAGTGGGCTTAAAAAATAACGATTCGCGTTCGGGTTCAGTTCCGGCAAAAATACCGGTTCGGTTCCGGTTTTCGGTTGAGTTCGACACCCTGATTATATATATATATATATATATATATATATATATATATATATATATATATATATATATATATATATATATATATATATATATATATATATATATATATATATATATATATATGGCGTAGAGGCAGCGATGGCGTAGAGGTAGAACACCCGCGTCGCGTGCGGAAGCACCGTGGTTCGAATCCCGGTGCCGGACAATTCCCTCCGGATTAAAAAAAAAGAAAAAAAATCCGCGTATTGATGGAATTGCACAAAGGGGCTTGGGGTGCGGCCTGACCCCGGCGACCATTGCCGGTAACGCACTCCCTCACCAGAGCAGGATTGGCCACCCTGGTGTAGTAACGGCCACAACCTCCCATGAATACGCCAATTAACCCTCGGCCCTCAGTCCCCAGCGGCTGCGAAGCAACTGACCACGGCGGCGGTCAGACCTGTGACGCAGCAGAGGGTGCTAAGAATCCCTGGATCCGGACAGGTCGCCAATGGAATCTGAACCTGGCAACGTTTAACGCGCGAACCTTATCTAGCGAAGCAAGTCTTGAGGTGCTGTTCGAGGAATTAGAGGGCATTAAATGGGATGTAATAGGGCCTAGCGAGGTTAGGAGGGCAGGCGAAGCCCTTACGGTGCTGAAAAATGGACACGTCATATGTTACCGTGGTCTAGAGGACAAAAGAGAACTGGGAGTGGGATTTCTAGTCAATAAAATCATAGCTGGAAACATAGACGAATACCATAGCATTAACGAAAGGGCAGCAGGTCTTGTAATTAGGCTCAATAAGAGGTACAAGCTCAAGGTGGTGCAGGGCTACGCGCCGACATCCAGCCACGACGACCAGGTAGTGGAACGCTTCTATGAAGATGTGGAATCGGCAATGGCTAAAGTAAAAACACAGTATACCGTAGTTATGGGGGACTTCCTCCCCTTTGCTTTCCGAGGTCTTCTTGACTGCCAATTCTTATTTCTGTCTTATTTTCAACGAGCCCATCATTTCCTATATATATATATATATATACATATATATATATATATATATATATATATATATATATATATATATATATATATATATATATATATATATATATATATATATATATATATATATATATATATATATATATTGGCCAACAGACACTAATTGTCGTTATTTCTTTCCATGCATATTCGATTATCCAATGCCTCATTTCCCATGATTACTTGTCCGGATAACGCTTTTTAAACATAACAGAGCTGTTTCTCCTCCATGACACATGTTCGTGTATTTTGAGTGTTTTTGTTCATACTTTCGTGCCTGTGATTCTATTGTCCATGACTGGATGCCAGACTGAGGCCACTCCACGATGCTTCGTGACCTTGGCTTGTTTCCAAAATAGATCCCGATAATTCCAAGTCAGTCCTCTGGTGTTAACACGCAGTTTTTTTTTTCACGATATTGGCGAAACTACAACAGTCTTTATTCGAACTCGCCTGCCGTTAGAGCACAACTATTAGACAAAACCTCCTACACGAAAGCACCTGTGAATAAATAGGCCATTTATTGTACCCTCGCACGAATAGTTTGCGACGTCTGCCCGCTCTTTTTGCAGCAGCTGCGAGATCGTATGCCCGTTATTGACAGCCTTTTTTTCTGGAAACTCTACATTCAACGTACGCTTATTTACAGAAATCAGCGCCACCAATGTGGCTTAAAAATCAGCAGGATGCAATCGCCCGCATGCTTAAAATTATGAAAAAGCCTTTTCTGAACTGAGACTCATGACCAGAGCGATAGGCCTCGGTACGAGCAGCCTTCAGGCGGAATTCTTTCCTTTATCATGCATATTTTAAATCAGATATTAGTACAGTGAAACCAATGAAATAAGCACCGACAAATCCATTAATTATCTCCCGGGCACCTACATTCGGCAACTGGTTAGTCAGTAAAAAAGGAACATCCTCAGTTGTAAATTGAACGGGGTAGTGGTCATCACGCCTCCGCGCTTCTCCGTGGTCTCGTGGGAAATTTGGGCGAGGTTATTTTCACCGTAGCTGGGAAGGAGGCGTGTGACAAGAAAAATCCTCTCCGCTGAGCCCTGCACTGGTTAGTGTCCGGTTTTTTGCTTATCTTGAAAAACTCTGGCAGGTTTGCTGGCGTCGATTCTTTGTCGTCGCTTTTCTTCAGCTGTTTTCAGCTCCAGGAGAAACCGAATACCTTTGCTGAAATAATTTCTGCTACAACAAAGAGAATTACCAGGAAGTATATATATAGGCCAGATCTTTCCAAACTAGCATCGCTTGCGGCACGGTTGTTACAGGTTATCCCAAAGGTATTATCAGGCATAGTTGACGCAAAACTTAAATACAGAATCAAGCACACCAAATTTTTAAATTAAAGTACTCTTCGTATCGGTTTTCACAAAAACAAGTCACAAAGAAAACGGTGGATGAAAATGGCGCCGAATAGAGGCGACATAAAGACCAACAATGATAAAAAGGCGCTGCGTAGCGGTGTCTGCTAGAGTGGTGCCAATAACTACGTTCGGGCGATTTAAACCGGACAGATCCGGCAAACTCCGCCATATAGATGTTTAAATAAGCATAAAAAAAAACGAGAAGAGAAACTGCCGTACTCTGCCGCTGCCCGAATGAGCGGCGCTGATGACGTGGCCCAGGCTTCGTGATCCACGCCGCTGCTCGCAATCAGCGCGGCACATCGTTCAGTGGTTTGTGTAGCTATAGCGATTACTCCGGTTGACTTCCTTGTACTATAAACTTATTCTAGTCATATAATCGCGTGACTAATGATTTCTCACGGCAGGTGTCTCTACCAGATTAAAATTAGATACTTGGCATTCACAGATATTGTTTTTATAATCTCAGAATCGCACGCCCTTGGCTAAGCACATTCATGTTCTAGGGCCCGTTCTATTGAATGAAGCGCCGTTCTAGCTTTTGCTGCTCCGTCCTGGTATTGCCCTTGGACGCCTAATGTGAGCAATTTTTGTAGTTGCAATCTCGTGTTCACATAACGCGAACAATGCCAAATCGGCTTGGCGTTAAAGAATTGAAGGCGTGATGTTTATTCGTACAATATTTCAGGGTAAGGCCTCCTTGATGACGTAACTTTTGACAAAAAAAACGTGCACACAAATACAGGTCTGAGGCGCACAATATAAAGTTACACAATTCTCCCAGAAAGCTGTCTCCATCGAATAGAGATTTGGCAAGGTCAAGGGCGCGCTGCCACATAGTAGTTGTTATGCTGACGTACTTATACAGCAAGAAAAAAGTCAGTAGCGCAAACGCTAATTAATCTCCAGTTGATATTGGGGGGCATATGTCCGGTGAGTGTATTTGTGGCGAGCTCTTATGTGGAGTATAAGTCTCCGTGAGAAATACTTACTATACACATGTACACAGCCACTAGATAGTTCAAGAGGAAAATTAAGCATGTTCCTCCATGATAGAGCAGTTATGCAAAGATATCTTAAAAAAAAGTAGCTGTCAAGCCAGGCTACGGGAAAAAATGTTAGGTCCTTTAGCGAAGAATCGGAGGCCGCCGAGACCTTAAGGCGAAATCGAGAACGACGGGAGTCGAAAAAAATTCTCAGCCAAAGTATAACGCCACCATCCAGGGTGACCCTCCGGTGCAGGTCTGGAAAGTGAGTACCTGCTTCGACACAAGCCCACATAAGTGGCGTCACTTCTCACAAAAGAAGGCCCAAAACCCGCGGAAACTTCAGCGAAAGCAAACTGTTTTAAATTCGATACGCTTTCTTGAAAACGAGTTTCGGATTCCTAACACACGTGCATATTAATTCCCATCAATCTAAAGATTGCCTTATCGCTACAGGAGGGCAGTAAAAAATCTCAGCAGAAATGTTATTCGAATGACTGTGAGAAATGGGGGCTCGTTGTCCTCTGAGCGTGCACAATCCCTCAGTGCACCGACCGTTTGTTGACCCCAAAATAGCCTGACTCAGTTGGACAACTGTTGTTCACGCGTAATGGTCAAGGACATGCGACACACTTGCGACAGCACATTTCTCTTTGCTGGTGTCTACAAGTTGTCTGAGCTTGCTGCACCGATTTAACCCGCCTAGTACCCGTTTGCTGGGTAGAGACATGTAAAGCTCTTACGACGAAAACCAATTGCAACTTTTCGGGTGTTTTTGCGCTTTTAACGAAATATTCATAAAAACTGACTCCCGGGTGCCCCTTGCAAATCCACGACGGAACGACGCCGAGAAAGAACACGCACGAAAATTACGTAAAGCAAAAATTTAGCATAAAGCAACAAACATTACGTTTTAAAAGATTAAAAACAGTTCAACTCTGTGAAACAGAAGGACACTGAAGCCTTTCAGCACAGGAAATAGAGGTGGCATAGAATTTATGTGAAACCAATGAAAAAATATTTTTCTTGAGCGTTGACGGCGGTCAACCCCAAGAAAGACAAAGATTTAAGAAACATAAAGAAACACAAAGAGTTAAGGTAAGAAGCCACTCGGGAAAAAACGAGCTCAAATGCTTTAAGATCAGCTGAACTGGCCAACCTGCCGGATACTGATGGGAATGCAATGTTACATGCTTGTATAATTACCAGGGACCGGAAATTCTTATTTTGTTCCTTGCGTCCCTATCGCTCCGCTTTGATGTATGAGCACGAATTAGATGTTAAGAATGGCTTTCATGGTGTTTTATAGTGCCTAGAAATGCCTATTTTTTGCGTTTGGGCGTAAATATCTGCAAATGCCTATAAATGCCTATTATAAAAATCGGCGCCTATATGACCACCAATTATCCTCAAGTTTCGCTTTCGAGTGCAGTTTGAGGTCGTTATTTGCGTCATCGGGCAACATTGACTGCTCCGAACTCTATGGCACTCAACCTAGTCCTATAGTTCAATCAACTGCGGGAAAATAACTGCTAGTAACTGAAATAACTTAACTGGAGTAACTGAACTTAAGTAACTGAAAATAACTGAAAATAACCGCAATTACATGGCGCGAGCAGTTGGCGAAAGCAATACTGTTGAAAGCCCGCCCACAGGGGAAAGGAGAGCGAAGAGCAAAGGAACAAAGAAAAGTCTGATGTACGCGCGGGTTTGGTTGTGTGTGTAAGTTACTTTTTTACGGGAAACATCCTCTTTTTATTGTGCGATTCAGATAATATAATTGTAGGTGAGAAATCTGCCAGGGTTGTACCCAGCATTCCTCATGTAAGAACATGTTAATTTCTGAATGAATGGACGTCTCGTGTGCGTTTAATATTTGTGTTTGTTTTTGCTGTGTCGTAATTTAATTGCGCCAGCAAGACATAAAGGGGCACTTTTTGATGTCAGTACTCCTCCGTTTCAAGTATTTTTCATTTTATACCTGTTTTACTGTATGCCACGCTCGATCAAGCGACAGTGGCCATTTAACATGAATGTGACCAGTGCGCTTGTTGAATTAAGCCAATGGATCGCCTTGAGTCCAGCAGTTTTAGGGGACAATTGAATGACTATGGTCAACTGTTGGCGCCTTTGTACCCTCACAAACAATGAAATTTTTGGTTTTCATGCAGTAGATGTAGGTCACGCACGTCTTATTTATTGGAATTTATTGTAATTTATGTAAAAATGTATGGTGCCCATATTTACGACGTTGGGTCCTAAAACATTGTTTCGACTGCATATTTTTGGCGCCTACAACGCCCTTTCTTTAATGCCTAAAATCTGGCCTCTAATACTTACATACCCATTGCATCAGTGGAACCCAGGCAATAGTGGCGAGTCACGCGCCCACCTCACACATTCGACCGCTTGCTCCGCGGTGCAGGTATACTGTATAGGTGCATCTGTTCTTCCCACTTTGAGTCCGCCGCTGTTTTGTGCGGATTCCACGGGCAAATCACTCGAGCGAACATGCAGTCACCTTCCCAGCAATGGTTCCAGCAAGTTGATTGCATTAGCCTTTCTGTTGCATTGTGCGAGAGGGGGATCCCACTTATAAACGCGAATAAATACCACGAGACGCGCACTGAGGCCCTTGCGTTTTAAGTTTGCCTGTATTTTCATACGCAAAGCGTACGTTGACCAACCACGGCCGGTTTTGTTTTTCAGCTCACGGGGACATTACACCTCTCAAAAAAGCTAAAGCAGCTAAAATTCCCACACATTACAGGTATACATAGGATACTAAATATTACAACTTCTAGCATTGGTGAGAAATTTTCGCACATAAGAACCATCTGCAACACAAAAAAAAATCGTCTTGGGCACATCTGAGGCAAATCTTAGGGGAGTTACACAGGTTATCAGTGTTCTGGTAATAAAAACGTTAGGATCCTCAGGTCGTCAAAATTATTCCGCAGCCTGTCACTACGGCGCGCCTCATCGCCTGCGTTGCGCCGGTGCGTTAAACCCTACAATCAATCAATAAAAACATTAGTGGAAAATATATTCGCGATTTCAAAGTACGCGTAGGCACCTCATCCGTCTCCCTCGACAACTGAGGCTCGGCCCGTTGCGCACGCCTTTCTCCTGGTTCAGACGCCCGCGACACGGCGTTTGTCGCACGCCCCTCGCAGACCCTGCCTACCGTGCTTTACGTTCTAGCCGTTTCAAGGGTCACGTTTACTCGACCAGTCGCTGCTTTTTTTATCTACAGGTATCGGCATTTCCTTGTCGTCATTCCGGCTTTATTTTTGCCGGCTCTGCACTGTTTGCATACGCCATTTTCCAACGCGTACAAGCGAAGTACACTGTAGTGTGGATGAAAGACCATCCATTTCACGGAATGGTTACCAAGGGATGACAGACGAGATAGAAGGCGAAAGATTCGAGTGTAGGAATGAATGAAGAAAATTGCGGAGGGGGGGGGGGGGGGGGCAATTCGACTAACCAGGATGGTGATGAGGATGACGGGGGTGTGGGGGTGATGATGGTCGGGGTGCTGACGGAGACGATGATGGCGACTAGCAGTAAAGGGACGTAGAAGAATCGACAAATGGGCTATAGTTTGTAGTGGTTCTTGAACATTTTAAGCAGGGCATATTAGTCACGCACACAAGAAGGAAGTCCAGAAACCACACGCTGTGGTTTGTGTACTTCCTTTTCGTGTCTGTGTCTAGTGTTCGCTACTTCAAGAGGTGTAAGTAAAGGGACAAGTCTCGATGCTGTGTGACAAGCGTGTTGTCGCAGGGAGGTGGGACGCATTGTCACTTAGAGTTTGCCAGCTACGCCATCGATCCGTATCCGTATCGGCGAAAATGTTTGCCGATATGCCCATCTATTGCTCGCTAAAAATACACGCTGTGACCGCAATGTGTGCACTTGATGATGATTGTAGGGTTTATCACGCTGTCGCAACGCAGGCGATGAGGCGCGCCGTAGTGGAGGGCTCCGGATTAATTTTGACCACCTGGGGATCTTTAACGTGCCCCGAAATCTCGTACAGACGGACGTTTTTGCTTTTCCCCTCCATCAGAAAAGTGGCTGTCGTGGCCGGGAATCGAACCCGCGACCTCGTGCTCAGAAGCGCAACGCCTAAGCCACTAAGCCGCCGCGGCGGGTCAATGTGTGGACTTGCTCTCTATGGCATGTCAACGTACTGAGGCGCACTGAGTTTTGTAAATAACTCCATCACGGCAGTCACCACGCAAGCACGCCGACTGACTCCGTCGTCTACCGTCGTGGCGCACACCGAAACATTACTGCCCACCACGTCACTTCAGTCATCGCCGTGCCCCAGCGCCAGAACACTGTTCATGCAACATTTCCTCTTTATCCTGTCCCGCGGACCCCACAATCCCGCACACCTCCGCCGAGATGACTTGGCAGAACGACGGAGAATGTCTTTGCGGCCGCGACATAGCCGCGGGAAGGCGCCCGTTCAGCGATTGAGAACGTGGGGGGAGAGCCCTCGAAAAAGGACGCTGAGGCGGTCCCCACAAAGGTTACGCTTGATTCCCTAAAACTACTGCCTGTCCACGATTTGTTAGTCGGCGTTCCAAACAGCGCATCTTAAGATACCATTAAAAGGGTCATACGCAAATCATATGGAGCTGGAAGCCATCCGTTGACGAAACACCTAAGACTTTACCAACCCACTCACTCAATCTGGGTATGAAAACTTTCTAAAAAGCGCCGAAAGAAAATATAGAAAGCATAGCCTGGAAAAACGTGTACGACGAGGCGCGGATGAGTATATTTTAAGGCTAAGGAGTACCCCCGCATATAGGCAGACTTGCAGCTTCCCGTATTTACTGGTGCATACTGTTGCGTAGGACAGTCGAAATTCAAGTTTTCCTGCGGTTATTATAAAACCTTTTGCCTCACGACTTGCTGCGAGAAAACTAGTCTGTAAAAACGCAAAATGTATATTTTTTATTTTCATTACTCACGAAACAATTATTCTCTAAAATGTTGTTGTGCCGTAGGCCTGTGCCCTAGAACGAGAGGTCGGCACAAAGACCGAGAACTAATTGAGTATCACGGCACAAAGCACGGGCCAGGCCAGACAGCAGTTACTTCTTCTCCTTAGTCAATTCAGGGATGCGATCAAAAGAAAAAAAATGTAATAACCACTGGCTTATGGCTGGGCAGTAAAAATATATTTTTTTTTCATTTTTCAGGACTTTCATTATCCTAGGTAATTTCCTCTAAATTGTTTCGTGTTCAGTCATGTCTGCTTCGAGCCAAAACTAATCAGCCGGCACGCTGTAATTGTGTAACCTCCTGGTGGGTTGAAGGGCTAGAGTTGCAGCCGTCGATGGCCGCTGCAACCGGGACGGACCAAAACACATCTTGGGCGAGGCTTATCTCTGTCTGTCTGTCTGTCTGTCTGTCTGTCTGTCTGTCTGTCTGTCTGTCTGTCTGTCTGTGTTTTCCTCGATTCAGCCTCCGGGCCGAAAGTTAAGGGAATTCTTGAACAAGAAGTATATACAGGCAAAACCTTGCCGATCAACGAAATCTGTTAGCATACTTCATACATTCTTCAGCTAAAAGAAAGCGTTAGGCATATTTGAGGGAAAACAGATAAATAAGGGATACTAGTAGTGTTTTCAATGAAAAATAGACGTGAGCTTGATTTGTGTGAAAGCTAATAAAAAAACGTATTATAGATAACATTGTATCCAAACAATATAAAAAAAATTCGCGCCAATCCACCCTGTGAATGTGGTAGGAAAGCAAAGCTCTAAACGGCAGCCACAACGATTACCCATGCGAGGCCACTTCAATTCACTCACGTCGCTCTACAAATAGTGAAGCCAGAGAGAATTGAAATGCACTTAACTACACCCTTATTACTTCAAAGAGATATTCTTGGTAAAGTTAAATCAATGGATGATGCATGAACGGTGGTTGGTTGAGTTGTATTGGTGTAGCACAAAGGAGTGGAAACTTTTTTATATAAAAGTAAAGGAAGCTGAAACCAGACGATCCTACTTAGACGATCCTACTTCTCAGTCTGTGCCTCCGTGGACGGAGGCCACGAGACCGGCGGCAGAGACGAAGGAGGAGGATGATGAGGATGAGCAGGAAATATTTCTATTCAGATTTCTGAACGGCCCGGAGCGTGACCCAGGGAAGTGGTTCCTTCTTAACTGGAGCCCATATGCAGTCCGCTCCGCCTGAGCTCTGACCACCAGCTGAAGCTGGGTAGGCAGTGAGGGGCTGCACAGCAGCATCTCCCATTGCTCTTCTTGGTTAGTACACGGAAAGAGAGGAGGGTGTTCAGGGCTAAAGTCACACACCCCGATTATGTGGCGGAGTGTTCCTACTTTAGAGCAAAATTTACATTCAGCGTCGTAGCGATTCGGGTGCATTAGGTGAAGACGCGTCGGGTGAAGGAAGGAGCCGGATTGGTAGTTTGTTGTTTTCTGGAAAGTTCAGGGTAAGGCAAAGGTAGGGTCCGTCTCTGAAGGCGATAATGCTTGGTTATGTCCCTGAACGAGACAAGCGGGTGACTGTCCTCGTGCAGCTCCATAGCACGGGGTGAGGGGTTAAAAGTGCAGGTTTGGTGGCCGCATTCGTTGCCCTCCATAAAAGTGTGAGCGGATGTCCGGGTGGGATTAATGGAACCGGTCGGGGAGTGGCTTTTTAGCCCATGCAGTGCAGGTCGGGACACCTATCCCGATTGGTAATTCCGGTAGGCTTGTGGGGAATCGGTGACTACCTTCCGAACCCCTGGCAGAGTGATAGCCAAGGCGATGGCTGCCTCTTTTGTTGCCGTCATGTCTTGGGTCTTGAGTGAGGCACATGCGCGGAGGTCGGTTCTGGAGGTAGCCACGATGATGGCGTACTGCTGCCCTCGATGTTGGGAGGCGTCTGTGTAGATAACTGCATGATCCCCACCGAGGGTGGTGTTGAGGGCTTGAGCCCGTGCTTTTCGGCGACCCTTATCGTGTGACGGGTTCATATTTCTAAGCAAAGGGAGCATCTTTAGTTGTTGTCCCCAAGAGTCCAGGGGTACATCAAGCGGAGTGACATATGTGCCTCCCAGCCAATCTGGTGAGGAATGCGGCGACCCGCCGCAGTTCTGCTCAATCGGAGCTTCTGGTTAGAAAGATGGCTCTCTATCAGCTCTGCCACCGTGTTGTGGAGCCCCGTGCTAAGCAGCCTCTCTGTGGACGCACTCATGGTAAGATCAATGGCCTGCTCAACCGCCTTTCTAATCATTATATAAAGCATCTTTATGTCGTCCTTTCTGAGAAGAAGACAGGGGGTTGACGTAAGTGATTCTCGAGATGACGAAAGCTTGAATTAATCGAAAGGTTTGAGATTCCTTGAGGCCTCACTTCTTGGTGGCAACTCGCCTGATCATGTGTATGCTTTGATTGATGCTGTGTTTGTGGCACTGCAAGGATACGTCACAGCTGCTGTTGTCCTGGAGCTGTAGGCAAAAGATCTTGATTCTGGGGCTTGGAGTGATGGCCTGGCCATCAAGGAGTATTTGAATGTGTTCCTTGATGTGCCATTTGGCGTGAGGGTGGACGACAAGGAGCTGTGAGTTTTTGCGTGAACACTGGAGCCAACAGGCTTTAGCACACTGGCGTGCTAGAAGTGAGATGTCATGCATTGGTGTAAGCTTCCGTTAATATTTGTAACTCCTAGCTAGACGTGCTGTAAGGCGCACACAAGGCCGCTAGACGTGCCGTGAGCGGCGCGCGCAGCGGTGCGAGAGGTCGCGTGAGGCTATTACATGGCATTCAGCGAGAATACAGGGGGTAAACCCTTGGGTGTGCCTGGTGAGGGCACCACCTGTCTTGCCCGTCTCCGCGTGGACTCGTAGCTAAGTCGGTAAGACAACGGGATCTCGCTTTCTTACTCTATTAGTTCCAGGTTCGGTTCCTGCGACGCCAGTAAATTCTTTTATTTGTTTGCGGGAGTTTTTAGTTGACACCAACGGTCACGAAAGAACACTTGGGAGGTAGAGGTAAAAAGCTTTGCTTTAAAAGGTCTCACGCTCGAGCCTCAAACTGAAAGCAGCAACACAAGCTTAACAATAACAAAGGTTCCAAAAGATGGAACTCCGGTAGTGCGAACGCCGAAAACGAATTAAATCCAGCAGACCTCCATTTTTCGGCGGTTTGTTTTCAGTCGAGATTTCGGCGCACTTTAAAGATCCCAGGGGGTCAAAATTACTCGGGAGACCTCCACGACGGCACGCCTCATAGCCCAGATTTAGCGTTGGCGTGTTAAATCAAACCTACCTTGCGCTTACCATGGGAGGAGCGAGACTGAAGTGGCAGAAAGTGAGGCTTGTGCGCAGGAGAGAGGAGAGGCAGTTACGTGGCGGGGCGGCAGAAGACTATCGTCTCGCGACGTCACTTGCAGCGAAGCGAGCTGATACGCGCCAATTTTTTTTTGCCGGGTTCCTAACGACGCTTCTTAAAGCAGATTGCCGTGCACGGGCCATAGGGTAATGGAAAACACTCAAGTTGGCCCTTGCTGTAGTACAGAAGGAGTGATATAAGAAAGATTGGTATGATTGCTTGAATCAGCTTCAATCAGCTTGATAGCTTGAATAGCTTGAACGTCCATGAATGAGAAGTTTACATGTGCTACCGAGGTACTAAACTGCTCTCGTCGGTGAGAATTATTCATATATGTCCAGCTTGTTAAACGGAAAGAAGCCTTTGGCACATTAGACGCAGAAAGTTGGTACATAAGAAAATCTAGCAGTGATCTATTATTAAAAATACATTTAGTTCTTGAAGCACAACGTTCATTTCACTAAAGCCCCTCACTGCCTGCCGTGCTTTGTAGTGGGCTTCGCGCGATATGTCCATCAAGCCGGTCACGCGTTCATTTTGTGGTTGTACGAGCCATCGGTTGCCGCCATGATTAAAACTCCTCATCTTTAAAACAACCACTGTGTCTAGTTAGAGAAACCATATAAAAAGTCAAGTGCAGAACGGCTACCCCATAAAAGTATAGGACCTAAAAAGCCACCTACGAGCCGGATGATGTACAGGTTCTGATATTGGGAACGGAGCCAAAACCGTCGGCGGCCATGCAAATGGCCGGGGGGCTATTGGGGACGGAGTATATAGTTGCAATTTTCATTCCAATGCGGTTACGATAATATATCACGGCTCGGTCATAAGAAAATACTCCGTAAAATGCAACAATGTGGTATGCTAACTATATACGCTAGAAATGCAAGCTAATCGCGCTTTGAAAATGTTTTTTTTTTCGTCGTCAACACCAACATTTTCTGGATATTCTCATACGCAACACTGGAACCTCTGAGATTCGCGTAAAAGGTACCGCTTATTGTACCCCGGAGGCCAATTTTATTTAAAAACAAGAAAAAAGTAATCGTTATGCGATATACCGATTATATGCTTCGGGTTTATCGCTTGATTTTGTGGCCGTTTGATGTTCTGGGTCCAGCCCTTCAAGCTACAAAATATGTTATGGCGCTTCACCTCATCTGCTCTGTTTTCAGTGGTCATGATTTTTGTTCAAAGGGAATGTTGTAGTGCTCCAACTAACAATATATTCCGTGGTGACAATTACAAAAATAATAAATATAAATAAAAAAATTATTTACCATTACAGCCATTCAAGAATGGACGACCAGTGTGGCTTTTAGCACACGTCGTAGACGTGACAGAATTTAGGTGAAAGGTACGAGGAACTTTTAGGTGTCTTGAGCGTTCAAGGCGGTAATTCCTAAGAAAGACACATACATATACTAGCACACTTTTCTTTTGACTCTACTTAAAGTAAAAATGGTGCCTATTCAGGGTAACTAATCCACTCCAAATGCATATCCAAGTGATACGACGCATAAGTTTGGAGTCCAAATTATGTTTCGAATGGTGTGCGGCTTTGTTCGTGACCGCGGTCTAATAGCACACACACTGGGACGTTCGTTGTCCAACGCCACGCAGTTCTTCCCCTTATCAGGATCACGCAACATCGCGCACTACGTCGTACATTCACACAGGCACATAGCTCCGGCACAGGCAGTAATATACGTTTGCTTTTATTAAAGCGAAGCTTTCTATGATTCACTGATTCGTCCGTGAGTGTCGGAGCGCCCGCGGCATCGACGAAGTAACGTACCAGATGCTGCGACACCTGGACGTCACCCAGTGGAGGCCACTCCTGTGCCTCTTTAACCGAGTGTGGAGGGCGGGTGTCCCATCGGCATCCTGGCTGGTGGGAGTGGTATCACCCATCCTGAAGGTAGGTAAGCCACACATGGAGCCAGCATGCTAACGGCCAGTGTCTCTCACGTTGGCGGCCGGCAAGCTCACGGAAAGCACCGTCCTGGCCCACCTGCAGCGGATAGCTGACCGGCGTAGCGTCTTCCCGGAGCACCAGAGTGGCTTCAGGCGACACCGCTGCACTGCTGACGCACTGGGGAACGTCGCATCCATGCTGGAGCAGGCGCGCCACGACAAGGAGGTGGCCTACCTCATCTTCCTTGACATCACACCACCACCATCCCCACACCACCACCCTGGAATCCTTGGACGTCATCGGCGTCGTGGGGCACCTCAGAAGCTATGTACAGGCGTTTCTGGATGGCTGAACCCTTCGGGTAAAGGTCGGCCGGGCGACCAGTAGCCCACGATACGTCCACTCTGGGGGTGCCCCAGGAGAGCGTGCTGATCCCGTTCCTGTTCAACTTGGTGCTGGCTTCCCTGCCAGACTGCATTCCCGCTGGGCTCCGATATACGCGGATGACGTCGTCATCTGGACGCACGGGCCAACAAGACAGCTGTCCAAGGTGATGGCGTGCCTGCAGGAGGTCCTGGGGGCGGTTGCAGACTTCCAAGGCCAAGACAAAGACCGTGATGTACCACCCACGTGGCTACCAGGCACGCAGGACAACACCCCTCCTCACCCTGAGCGGTCAGCCGCTCCCGTGGTGCCTCAGGGTCAAATACCTGGGGCTCCTCATTGACGGCCGGCTGACCTGGATACCAGCGGTGAGGGCACTCCAGCAGCGCACGGTGGGAGTCCAGCGGGGCGTGCTGAAGCTGCTGGCTGAAGCTGCTGGTAAGCTAAGTAAGCTTACCTCACCAGGAAATCACGCGGCTCCTATAATGTTTAAAACGAGCTTCAATAATTTCATACGGGGCTTCTATAATTTTAATAGTGAGCTGTGACTCGAAATTACTGCGCACGGGTTACACAGGTGTTTGCACTCGCTTAAGTAACCGGAAGAAGCTTTCGCAACACTCTACGCATGCTCTTTCAACCTTTTCGTTGGCGCACGTGACTCTACCGACTTACATGGATTTGACCACAGGCAAGTGGGACAGAATTGGTCTACCTCAACACATACAATAAAGTGATATCCTGGGTAAGTGTTGCATGTACTCTTTTTTTTTTCGCTAGTATGATCCACGGCCTTGC
Organism: Haemaphysalis longicornis; assembly: GCF_048455015.1. Classification (NCBI taxonomy): domain Eukaryota; kingdom Metazoa; phylum Arthropoda; class Arachnida; order Ixodida; family Ixodidae; genus Haemaphysalis; species Haemaphysalis longicornis. The sequence goes on along the minus strand of NW_027526203.1, from coordinate 388,508,069 downwards.
ATTACCTACCAAGTCTGACAGGAGCCAAAAAAATTGCCGTAATGTTTCACCACTGCTCAATTATTTAAGGGACTGTGAGTCCGTATAAATTTTTGCGTTAACTGAAAGATCACATGCTTTTGTACCTTAAAATGTACGACGCGTTAACGTTACTTCGACGCCAAGGGTGTGTTTTTGAACAGAGTTGGTGCATTTACGATTTATGATCTCCAAGCAGTGAACGTTAGCCAAGAGAGCAAGACTAGCCCCAACGGTTTTAATCGCCGTGGTACAGCAAAGACAGAGGCCATCTACTCTTGTGTGGCTTAAGATCTGAGCGCGAAAGAATTCAGCTGCGGAGTTTTGGCCAGTTTGAGTGAGACGGCGGCACTGTCAAGTGTCTCAAAGCATTTATTTTCTAATGTCGTGAACGGACTGAACATTTTTTTTTCTGAAAGAGAGATAGATAGAGGGAGATCTCTGTTGTGTAGAAATAGTGAGAGCTTGGGAAAATGAAGTAGGCAGATGGTAGGGAGCTCAAGAGTGCAACTTGAAGTCCAGTGCCCCAGATGCAGCAGCTCCTTCCACTGCCCTCTCAATCAGCTCCCACTGATCTGTAGGTAACGACCTGGTCAAAGCTGCCTCCTATGTCTAAGGTATAAGCTTGGGCGTGTTGGTACGACATTCTTTTGAACAGCGCAAGTAGACGAGGACGAGAAGTGGACAGGACACAGCGCAGACGAACAACAGGCGATTTATTGCACGAAAATACTTCAATACATATCTCCGTTGCAACAAAGGAAGGGAAGGGGGTGGGGAAAGATACACATGGGGAAAAGGGGGTAGAGGAAAGATACACATCCATTTTTCGAGCCAACACGGCGGATCACGTTCACTAACAAGATAAAAAGGCGATTTCTTTGTCGGTTAGCATGACAGAAGGGCAGCTGACGCACACGTCTTTGTTGGAGAGGATTTCGTAGGCTTCAACTATCTCTCTCGTCAGTCGATTATTGCTTTTATGAATTATGGAGCATTTTTGCAGGTCAGGGTAGCAACCACATTCTTTACAGTGCGCGCCTAGATGTCCTTTATCTTCTTTCTTCACATTATTGCGATGCTCGCGTAATCTGTTATTTAGACATCGTCCTGTTTGCCCTATATACTTCTTCTTGCACTTATCTAATGGTATTGAATACACCACGCCTACCGAGCAATCAACAAACTGCGTGCGATGCTTTGTGGTGCAAGTATCGGTGAACACGGAGCATTCATTCACTTTTTTGCAAAGTTTTGATAGCTTTTTAGGGGCCGAGAAGAGCACGTTTACGTCAACGCGCTTCCCAATCTTTGTCAGATTATGTGAGATCGCTTGAATGTAAGGGATAGTGGTGCATTTCCTTTTTTCTGTATCTCTTGGAGCATCCTGCCTGCGTCGTTCATTCATCACCTGTTTCAAAACATTCTCGGCTACAGAAGTCTGTAAAAGCAACGGATATCCGGCGGCAGTAAGCCGAGCCGTCTGTCCTTCGAGGCTGGCTCCCATCAGGTGAGCACACGATTTGTTAAGCGCGTTTGACACACAGAGCTTTACGATTCCCCGCTTTACTAATTTAGAATGTGCGGAATATACGGGAGGACGGGTTTCAAGCACCGAGGCTCGTAGGCCCAGCATACATGGCTATCAGAAAATTGCAAACGAAGATAAAAAAATCTGATGCTATCATCTTTCAGGGTTTCATGAGTCAAACAAAGTGGATGGAAATGATTCTGGAAGACACTGGAAAGCAATAATCGACTGACGAGAGAGATAGTTGAAGCCTACGAAATCCTCTCCAACAAAGACGTGTGCGTCAGCTGCCCTTCTGTCATGCTAACCGACAAAGAAATCGCCTTTTTATCTTGTTAGTGAACGTGATCCGCCGTGTTGGCTCGAAAAATGGATGTGTATATTTCCTCTACCCCCTTTCCCCCATGTGTATCTTCACCTACCCCCTTCCCTTCCTTTGTTGCAACGGAGATATGTATTTAAGTATTTTCGTGCAATAAATCGCCTGTTGTTAGTCTGCGCTGTGTCCTGTCCACTTCTCGTCCTCGTCTACTTGCGCTGTTCAAAAGAATCTCCTATGTCTGTCTCGGTAGAAGTGCATTATGTAAGGATTCAGTTATTCTCTCCTGAGCATATCCTTGGACAAGCCCAGGTTCAGTAAAAAAGAATACACGTTTCCCCGCATTTACCACCTATTTAAGGTAAAGGACCCCTGCAACGCGTTTTTTAGAGGTGCTTTTCTGGCCCTGCGTCTGTTCTTCGAGTTGTTCAGATGCACATGCAAAAAGAATGATCAGTATATAGGCGCGGAAGTAAGAAAGTTACTCAATTTTTGCGTCTACAAATACAAGCAAATGCGCCATTGCCTACGTCACCGCCGAAGCCTCCAGATATGACGACGCAACGCGGGGACCGTACGGACCGTATACGATTGGCTGAGCTCGCAATATTTTACATATGTTATTGTATAGACCAAACAAGCCTAAATAATGCATTGGCAGAGGCGTAGCAATGAAGGCGACTTATGGGGCTTCATCCCCTCCCTTCCCCCTCTTCCCAAAAATTTTGCCGTGCTGTCATGCATGGCGACCAAGGTAACCATCTGCGCTGGAAACCATTCTAGGATTTCGTCTAGAAGCCCAGGAATTCTGTCCTGAAATCGCACCTACTCTTTTTTAGGTGGCCCGTTTCCTTCCTGACATGCCTAACGCCTATGCAAGGCCTTCATCCTCGGGGTGTTCTGCGAGCTCGCGCTCCGCGACGCGACGTAGAGTCGCTGTTCAGGACAAACTAGGGGAGATTCACGGGTGAAACCGCAGGCCTGGCTGCTTTGGTACATCCATGCAACCATGGCTGCCACCGGAAACCAGTGCGTTAACGACTTCGGACTTCGGACTTCGTCTCCGCCCCTCACTCCCTCTACATGGTGTGAGAGAGAGAAATAATGATTTATGGGAGAGTTTAGCTTCAACCTAAAAAGGAGCTGGATACTCCAAACACTGGAGTAATTAAAAGGTAGGACGTTTATCTTAATGAACCACAAGTTTAGAATAAGTACATTGAAAGAGCAACGGTTGAAAGATCACCCAAAGATGATGATGATGATGATGATGATGATGGTTGGTGTTTCATGGCGCAAGGCCAACGAGGTCACCCAAAGAACCTATATACATCTATACACAAACAATACAACATGGCCATGACGCGACACAGATACTTTCACCTATAACCTAACACCATTGTGTGTTTCCGTACTCATGCTGAGGAATGTGCACGCATTTAATACTAGCTGTTACCTCATTTTCGTCATTTAAAAAAAACTCTCTTACGGCAAGGAAGTCTTCGGTTTGGTTACATACATTGTCCCACGGTCCCAACAGTTTCTGCAAAGTTGGAAGTTTCCAAAATAGCAGACTAAACTTGTCACTTAATGATTTTAATGGCGAATTCGCTGCTGCGGCGCCATTCATGCGGCCAAATGGTCTACTGCCTCAGCTACAAAAATAAGTAATTCTGCCGCACGAGCGGCGCCGCAGCAGCGAATTCGCATGTAAATTAGCACCATGTAGAACGGGTTTTCTGAATAAATCCACACTTTGCTGACAGTGACACTTTCGTTGCCTTGATCAAAATATAACATTCTCGCTTTTTTCGCTACCACCGTACATTTGAACGTACTTTTGTGTGACTAATTTTGGTGCAGTTATCCGCAGTACGCGACGGTTGACAAGCTGCTCCTATGCAATATATTGGCAAAAAAATAGATTTGTCTCTAACCATCACATGCAAAAAAAAAAGAATCTTCGTCATCGTGTGCAAAAAAAAAAAAAGAATCTTAGTTGACAAAACGACTTTAAAATAAAACGTTCACCCACAAGTTGTTTGCTTAGTGCTTTTCACGTTCATAATGTCCGCTTCGTACTTTGTTAGCTTTAGATGAATTAGTTCTCTACTTCCCTGTTTCCTGCTTTCATGTTTGTTAAGCAAATATGTTTATATTTGTGCTACATTTCGATACTTCTTAAAGTGCTATTTCTTCTTATGTGGACAAAACGGAAAGTTGCAAGCAGGGATAGCAATTCCGCCACAATTCTCGAAACATGCGAATAAATTTTTTAATGAAATGTTTTATTTTGCTTGTTCTGGACAGTTAATAGCTATGTATTTTCACTTAATAATTACAAATTTCATTTAACAGTTTCAGTTTATAGTTACGGATATTATCAGTTAGTAGATAATTATTTATTATACATATTTTTGATCCCTTGAAAATTCATATGGAGAAGGTCGGGGTGCAATCTAAGCCCCCCCTCCTCCATTTAGAGCAAAATTTCTAGCTGTGCCCCTTTGCTTTAGGTCGTATTTTTTCCTTAAAGAAAGCATAAAAACAAACCGCGGATAGTAACAGAGGGCACATACTACTGCCCCCCTCTAGCGCTTGTGTGCATTTCAATCCATGTTACGATGAACCGCTCTCTTTTTCTCTAGCATCGCCGGGAGTCCTCGCCCATCTAGATTTTTAGGTATATGTGTTTGCTTATCCTGCGCCGGGTTTACCATTCTTCGGCATTCAGACCCCCTTGAGACACAGAAGAGGATCTGGTTCCTAGGCATAGGCAGAAGAGACGTTCTCCATATTTTCCTTTGTGAAAGGGACTGTGGTAGCCGTCGTCACAAGGAGCACCGTATGTGAGTTCGCGTGCTTCTTAAGAGGTCGGCTGCCTCGTCCCCTTCCAGACCCTCGTGTTCGGCTCTCCTCGTGATGTGTACATTCCTCATTGTGGACTGGAGAATCTTTCCGAAGCGTTTAGGTATTCTGCCTGCAGCCAACAGCCTAATTGCCTTTTGAGAGTCTGTAATGATGCTGACGCTTTTCTTCGAGGTTGTATTGCCAAGGGGATGGCTCCAATTTCCGCTTCCCCCGTTCCTCTGTCTAGGAGGCTCATGCGGTAAGTCACAAGAATTGCCAGGGTCGTCCATTACGACGTCAAAATGTATTTCCGTACATTTGGTACATCCCAGCGTCGGCGCATAATGTGTTTTCATGGTTTTGAACCTGTTTTCGAAGATATTTGATCCTGGCTTGTCGCCTTCCTTGCGTTGGTTTGGATCCTTGCTTTTTGGTAGGGGAGAGTTTTTATGTGAGGTGCCTGTCTTTTATATCACAACCCGTCCCGATTTTTTTCCTCAGCCGTTCCCTTTGCGATAGGAGAGTGACATCTCTGATTTCAAATTTGCTATGAAAACCCAAGTTCAGGACCTTTTCGGTGATGGTGATAATTGGGAGGTTGGGGCTGCCTTATACGCTCTCGTGATGATGTTTATTTGATTTTCTTCTGTGTGGGTAAGTTTGTGGTAGGGAAGGCTGTACGATTTAGGCGTTTGTAGGTTTGGCGTTTTACAATGGGGACCAATCGCTTAATAAATTTTCTGTATTTGCGAAATTGTCAAATCGACTCTGTCGTTTCTAAGGAGTGCCATGCCGATGGCTCTTGAGTGACATCCTTACCTATTTTAGGGTGACTTTTTAACTTGGCCGTGTGGCCGTCATCCATCGTTTGCCAGAGGAGCTTGCGGTGCCGAGACAGCCGTGAGTATTATGTTCGTTTTTTGTCAACTATATTCATTATATTTACTTTCAGTCATTACATTCCCTGCACGCCAGATGAAATAATCGAGCCAGCTGAAATGAGGAGGAGTCGTGTGGATATTCGACACTCTGAAGTCACACCCTTGTCGGTGGGTCCTCATTTTGTAGAACGTTATGTAAATTACCAGAACTTTTTGTTCGGGAATAATACGAGGAGGAAGCGTTGTTGTTGATCAACGAACTCGCAGTAATGAATGTACACAAAGCGTTCACATAACTTCCAGGTAAAGCGCGGTGGTTATTTCCTCACTTTTTTTGCTTGTCTTGGCAGTCTTTTAAGGAGCCATGAAGACAAAATACAAGTTGGGTTCATTAAAAAGGGCCTTTTGTCTCGATACCAGCAACACCGAGTTTATAGCCAGCTTCAAACAAATATTTCAGATATTAAAGAAGACATAGTCAACAGTGGCGACTCTCTAGCCACTTTCTGGCAACCTTTCTCTGATGTCACAGAAACTTGTTTGTGCGATTGGCGGCCGCCGATCTCAGCCACCACCGAAAAACATGATTGAGAGATCGTAGTGGGGCCTCTAGTTTCGTTTGGCCGTATCATTTGAATGCTAATGCGCAGTTAACACACAGATAAAATGTTTATAGTGCCGGTCCAAAACACGTCACTCCTGCCCATATTACGTCACTATGGCACGAAATGTGAAAGTGATTTAACATTTTCTGCCTTTTTTTGGTCAAAGAACATTTTTAGAGGCTAAAATGAACCTAAGTGAACTACTGAAGTGTAGTTCTTCAAATAAAACACAGTTGTATTTTGTCTTCAAGGCCCCTTTAAAGGAGTACCGACACGAAATTTCAAAGCTGTGATAACTATGTAAAACGCTTTCTTTTTATCAGGAGATATCTCCCAGCAAGTTTCAACAGCAACAGTTCAGCGAAACATATTTAAAATCCATTTTAATCTTCGCCGGCACGAGAAAGCCCAGAGCGGGCCGACATGACATCATGTGCTACGTGCCCCAAACTGCCGACGTCGGGGCTCCCGTGACAAAGCCAACGCGCTGGCTGTGGTTGGCGCGCGCTGCTCGGGCGTGTGTACACGTCATGGTTTTGGGACTGACGTCATGCTGCCCGGTCCTGTGGGGACGGCGAAGACCTCGGCCGGTCAGGGCGCGCGCGTGCGCTCGCTCGCGCGCGCTTTCAGGGAGGCAGCGATGCGGCAAGAATGGTGACGTCATGTGATACATCCTGTTATGGCGGCTGCTCGGAGTTTTCCGTCGAAACCGAAACTGGCCCGAATAAACGACGCCGTAAATGAATGTTTACGCTGCGCTCGACCGTCTAATCTGTCATTCTATGATTAGTGGGCTGGTAAGCACGCATAGCAGCGAAAAAACGTAACACGAAAATTTCGTGTCAGTACTCCTTTAAGGCTGATGTGCTTGCTTTGTGACCTGTAAGGCAAAAAATATAAGAGCTCTGGTAGTTCAAGGGTTTCGTGTGCGTCTCACATTCCGGAAGACTAGGGTTCGAATCCCACACAGTGCAAAATTTACTCATCTTTCTTTTCAACTCATTGTTTCTATATAGGAGCTCCCCCGAGGAATGTGGCGTCACTATGAGCATTAATTGACCAGTTTTTTTGTTCTTGTTGTTAAGGCAAAAACCCGTATAATCTCATCAAGTCCGACAAATTCACGCGAAAAGTGACCGTCGTCGTCGGCGGCGTCGACACGAATGGTAACAAAAGTAACGTGACCTCAAACGGAGGAACTGCGCACCGGAAGAGCCGGTGGTGCTCCGGCGCCGTTGCTCGGATATTGCATACGCTGATTGCTGCTCGACGTGCAGGTGTTTGTCGGTGATAGCACAGCGCAAGCGCCGAACGGGGGAAGGAAACAAGCGAACCAAAAGCATGTCAGCCGTTTATAAGAGATTAATAATGATTACGAAAGTAAATGACTACTTGGTGATTTATGGTATCACTAAGGTAGGCTTAAGGGTAATTAAACCGAATTAATAATTGGTAGCAATGATTAGTAAGGGGGGTAAAGGTGGATTGAGATGGTCTAAGACAGATTTAGAAGGATTAAAATGAATGAATGTGAATAAATGTGGATTAAGATGGACTGAGGAAGAAATTAAGGCGGAATAAAAGGAAGTAAGGCGGATTAAGACAAATTAAGGGGAGGTATACGTAAGTGTGAGTGGACGTCCAAATAAAGGATGTATACGACGCCAAATAGTGACACTGTAAAATTGTGCGGCTGCCGTGTCTACGGGTGAACGTGTATATTACCCGTGCCTATCACATTTTCCAACAGCGCAAAAAAAAAAATGGAACGAAAGACTAAACACGCAGAGACAGACGGGCGCTGTGCCTTTCGTTCCGTTTTTTCTCGCTGTTGGAAAATGTTGCAGGATCATGAACCGGCTAACTCGGACCAGAGTCCTAGCTGCCACAGTTGTGAAGGCGGAACCGGGACCGCACCTTCAACGGTCGACGTTAATAAGTAGCGCTGGGCTTTCGCATTCGAAGCACGTAAGCGGACTTCAGTGCCCCGAGAAATTTTTTTATGAGCAGTAGGCCATTTCGCTCGTCGTGCGGCCGCCATATTGTGTACCATGGATGACAGATCTTCGACCAGCGTAGTCCAATGGTTTCGCATTAAGAATGCAGCTGCCTGCAGGCGTACAGCAGGGAGTTTCGAGTAGTTGGTTAAAGCTGGGGCCGTGCATGAGGCCGGAGAGAGCAGGCCCCCTGCGGCCGCGAGGTACGAGTCCTATTCAGATACCGCTCTGCCCGAAGAATGGAGGTGGCCCAGAAGCTGCCAAGGGCCATTTGCAGGAGCCCTATGTGCTGAAGTACCCGTCGTCCTGCCTGCAGGCCCATACCGTAGATCCATACCGTCCCTGCATAGATCGCTCCAATTGCTCAGAAGTTAGTAACATCCCAGAAGTGTACGAACGCGCTGTGCGAGTCTGCATCAAGTAGCTTTTATCAGTGAGGAGAGACCAATTTGAGCGGAATACACGAACGACTGGTGAAGTAATGACCTGGCACGTGCGCACAGACGAGGTGCGCGCATTCCCTCCTTTTTGGGCTAGAAGCTGATGGACAATCTCTGAGATACTCACTGCATGGGACTCGTGAATTCGACGGGAGCATGTCACTTGCGACTCCCTTTGGTCTGCAGACCCAGGTATATCAAGTCGTTCCGCTTTGGTAGGGCAGTGTGGCTGGTGTGCAGGGACTTGCCTATTGACCTTTTGAGGTGGCGCAATAGCTAAGGTGTTATGGTGCTATCAGTGAAGTCACACTTCCATTTCCGTCCGCGGCGGATGCATTTTCATCCTGACGGAATGAGAAAATAGAAATACCGAGATCCGTTAACATGCGCACAAAGCTTTCGAAGTGCGTTTAGCATTGCAGATATTTGATTGTATTTTGGTTGCTGCCGACTTGTCCACGGAAGAAATACTGAAGTTCGCGTTAGATATGATCATCTTCAGCGCCGTTTAATCTCGCCTCCCTAGTCGTTCCTTCACCCCTCTGCCTAACTCGGACTCCCCTGCAAGAAAAGAGTACACACCGAATGCACCTTGGAAATACGTCCTTTGGAGAGTTCGGCAAGTATACCAGCACCGCAATTACGATAACTCATCGTCTTCTTTGGTTGCATGTCTAGTCACAGCATCTTCTCTTTATAGAGTTTTCGAGGAGGTCGCGGCCCATTTGTTAGCATTATCTGGGTATTTCAGTCACCCTTCGGAAGGAGAATATATTTAGTTCCGCACTCACTGCTGCTTCACTCCAGTGCATGAACCCGACGCCGATGGCGATGTAATTACCAGGAGCGACGTCATAACCGGAATTGACGCAACAGACAGTATATTGCAATCACTGCTGACGGCATTTCCGGCACGACGTCCCATCCTGTCACAACATCACGTGAGTCTGCAAGGAGCACCATCCTCAACCATCACGGACCCTTCTCGAAGAGGTAAGAAACATTGAACTGACCTTAGACAGGCCTTGGGTCAGCATTAACGCGTTTCATTCAGGACGGAGGTTTCACCTAGCCAAGCTGATGAGGTTTATAAGTGCTAATCGAAATTAAATCCCACGAGTAAGAAATTCCGGCGCATGTTAACAACATTTTGGGATTTAAATGTTGCATACGTGTAGTGAGGCGTACCTTTATCAACTCCTATTTAGCTTCTACTTGTTAAGCAATAAATTGTAATAAAAAATTCGATGCACCCTTTTGATTTGAAATGCGTGAAGTAGTTGTAATTCCGATAATTGCACAAGACACCTGGCCGTGGCGGTACCAGGTGTCTTGCGAGGGAGATGGTTCAGTGCGGCGATCAATCAGTTTTTCTTCTGGCAAGCCTCAGGTTTTCTGCTGGCCGCTTTCTGATAAGCAATTGTTGTTTCCTGCCCTTCAAGACGTTAGCCCGCCGATTAGTAGCGCACTCGCCGCGCGGTAACTTCTGCTAAGATGTTTCTGAACAGACTCAGTTTGGCAGCAGATCCGCCCTACTGCTGTACACAGGGAATAATAAAGCGTCAAAGGCTTGATCAGGTTGCTGGCTTTATATGAATACCATACACACCAAAAGGATTATACTTACTGCATGGTATGCGTGAGCCTTACCATAAACTCTTAACGGGGTAACGTTAATTGCAACTTATAATTGGATATTACGCCCGAAATAAAGGTTATTGAAAATCATTTTCATGCTTTTGTTATTTTTGTAATATTTAAATGTTAACGCGCAAATAGTAAAAGTTACACAAGCCAAAGAAACGTTACCTGAAACCACGGAGTTCTTGCTCCGTGCTTGAGACAGACAACCACGGTGTAATTCTTCCGTACAAGCACGCAGCGGATATGCACGTTACGACAACAGTCATGTCGCATTTACCGTATCAGTACAACCACGCATGGCGCTGGAGACTTATAAAGTGGATGCTATGCAGGGGCTCAATGAGGTGGAGTTGTGTTATATTCTTTCGCATATATGCATGTAACATGCCTGATAGCGCTGGTTAATTTAAACTGGCTGATTTACTTCCCCAATTAAGCTAACAGTATCGCGATACACTATAGCATGAAGGGACAAAATGAGACGTAACAATTCGCCGGCCCTAAAACTTCACTCTCCGAAGGTGGTTGCTCGGCGAAGCTGCGTGCGTTGGGGTATGTTAACGCGGTGCTTCCCTGGCGAATATGTGTCCGACTTTCATATCTGCGGTTAGGTCGTTATCGAACCACAGTCGGTCGCACACGTTGCAGCTCCAGCGGAAATGACGACCGAGAAAGTCTATTTGGAACCTGCGTTTACGCTTCCTTGAGCTCTTCCAAGTCGGCGCCTTGGCGCCGAAGGCGCTTTGGAGTGTTCTCTGACTCACGATATGCGTCGTCGGTTCTCGCTTGGCGCTTACGTGCCGTCTCGCGGGCACACTCATCGGACGCTTCATTTGTATCAGCAAGCCGTAGACGATGACATTCACGTCGCTGTTATCAGGCCCCGTCTGCATCGTATTTTTTTAATGGGTAGGCTTCACTGGGCAGAAATGTGATACAGCCAGCTTACAAAGACCAAGCTTACACCGATCTTCTTAAGTAGGCTTCACTTTTAGGCACAAGTGCATTGCTTATAAGACATTCCTCCCATGGCAATAAAAGCCGTCTCATATCAAAATGTGAAGACCCTAAGACCATATCGGTGTAAGCTTGGTCCAAGTAAGCTGGCTTTCAACATTAATATTTTTCCGCGCGGGCGTCATTAAATCCCGTATCTTAGTAGAAAGCTTCGCTGTAAAAAATTTACCCTTCCTTCCTAACGAAAGTTAAGAGAAGCGCGAAAGCTAGAAGTGCGTCCAACCTTCGCTAAAGGAGCGTCCAATCGATCGTCAGATCTGCAAAGACCGAAATCGCAAACGACGAACAAACCCACGCGACGATTTTTCGCGCACTAAGTAAACACATTTACGAACGATCTAAATGTATACCGATACGTGATTTATGAGATAAAGGTATGCTATTTTTACTCCTTCTTAATTATCGATGCGTGTACTGCTATAGAACCGTTCTGGTTTCACAAATTCCAAGAAACTGTTTTGACACGATGGAAGCCCGGTTTCACGTCCAGAGGTCTTATCAGAACTTTTCGGTCGACCGACCGGTCTATGGGGAAATGCATTAGTTTTATGACACGACGCCGTCGGTCCCACTAAGAAAGCTTTCTTTTTAAAAAAAATCGGTTCACTCTGAAGGACGCATGATGCTGCTATACGGAACGGCCGTGCACATACGCTTGTGTTGACTGACAAACGGGAAAGTAGCCTGAAGTAAATTTAAAGCTACGTCGGTTAGTAGGTTAATGCTGTTCACCCGTAAGGTAAGCGAGGAATCCTACGCGCATAATGTATTTTTCGATTCAGCACATAAGCCATTTTTGCCAGCAAATCGCCTAAAAGGAATGAACAAGAGTTAATATAGGTGTCTTCACGAGATGAAAAAGACTAGCAAGAGTAGTATACAAAACAATTCAGACTGAACGAACGAACATGTTACATTACGCACGGGAGATACTTTTTCCCAAAGAGCTTCTTCGGACAACCGCTTCGCAACCACTCCAGTTGACAAACGAAGCGCCTGGCTACATGCCATTGAAGAATTACCTTCTCAACACGTCGGAAAAAGTGGCATGCTGTGATCATGTTGCTATCTTTATAAACATAGTATAAATAGTCCTTGAAAGCGGGGAGACCGTCAGACGGAGTTTGCGGCGCTGTGGTGTGAAATAAAAATTCGTATACGGGACTGCTGACATCAGTTTGTTCACTGGATGCTTGCGTGCGTTTACGGTTTGCGGACGAGGGCATCCGACGGAAAATACATCTGCGGAAGAGCGTGGTAGTGGCAAAGAAGCGCTCTGCGGCTGTAAACGCTGCACAGTCTTCGGGACAGCTCAGAGCAACGGTAAAGATGTAATTTCAGCAATCACAATGCAAACGTCCACTTCCAATAAGGGAATTTGGTAAGTACCGCACATTTTATTCATGGCGGTTGGCTTTTTTTAATGATCGGGGGTGGTATACTTAACCCTCGTTACGAGGAAATCTCATTACGTTATCTGTTAGCACTCCCTTTTTTTAGGAAAACTAAACATTGAAGCTAAATTTATTTAGGTGTCAGTGGTAATTAGGCAGCGAATATGTATTACTAAAAGTAGGCAATCGTCAGACCCGCCGCGGTGGCTCAGCAGCTTTGACGTTGGGCTGCTGAGCCGAAGGACGCGGGTTCGATTCCTGGCCGCGGCGGCCGCTTTTCTGATAGAGGTGAAAAGCGAAAACGCCCGTGTGTCCGAAAGATCCCCAGATGGTCAAAATTAATCCCGAGTCCTCCATAACGGCTCGCCTCATCGCCTGTGTGGCATCGGCGCGTTAAACCCCACAATCAATCAGTCACGAAATCGTCACAACGCGCAGCTACGGTCACTATCGCGATGTGCGCTATTCACAGTGTCATGCACATAGTAGGCATGCAACTTTATTTTGTTGCACTTAAATTCCTGAAAAACTGTTATGCCTTGCTACACTTGATGCATGGGGTTAACGCTTTTGCATTTAGCAGCAGATGATTATACCATTTTGTTGTATATTAGGCAGAGCATTGCTATTTAGGTGGCATTGCTATTTACATACGTGATGATTTGCCTTATGATGTGCTTGCCGATTTCAAGGTCATTAACGATGATTATGAGTGTATTGCGGTGAAATGCTACGGCATTTTGTTCGCTCTTTGTTATCGCCCTCCATCTGGTGTGTTGAACAACTTTTTAGACTTTTCGGAAAAAGTGTTGCAACTGAGCATTGAGTCACACTTAGAAAGTGTTCTTGTCGGGGACTTTAACATAAATGCCTCCTCGGAAAATCCATCTTATCTGCGTTTTCAAGAAATATTTCAGTCATATGGGTGCTTTAATGCGATCGATAAGCCAACTCGAATTACACATAAGTCTCAGACAATACTGGATCTTTTTTTGACAAGTTTATCGCCTAATGATGTCAGTGCTGGCGTTATTTCATGTGATTTAAGTGATCACCTGCCTATATACATTCTACTACCTCGTAGTTTACCATGTAAATCCAAACAAGACAACTTGATGCGACATTACTCCGTGAAAAATATAGCGAATTTCGAAGCTATTATACTGGCAGAAGATTGGGATATGGTTTTAAATAAGACAGATGCGAATTGTGCATACAACGCTTTTCTGTCGTGTTTTTTGTCAGCATATAACACATGTTTTCCAATCGAACCTCAGAAAAAACATAGAAAAGCACGTAAACCTTGGGTAACCCGTGAACTATATCAGCGAATGAAGTATAGAAATAAGCTCTTCCAGGTGTTTTTGAAAACCAAGAAAGAAAGTGATTTCAAATTGTTTAAAGTCGTAAGAAATAATGTTAAAGCAGATATGAGAAAAGCCAAATGCCAATATTACATGCATAGATTTGAAACTGCCGGAAACACCCGCCTTATGTGGCAAACAGTCAAAGAAATAGTCTCTAAATCTCCACAAGCCAAAACAGTTTCATTTAAATCTGACAATTTAACTGAACTTGAGATTTCAGATTCATTTAATGAACATTTTATTAATGTTGGTTCGCCTACTAAGGACACTGCCGATGTCCCATGCGAGCAGTTCATCACAAAATGTTGTCCAAATACCATGTTTTTATCTCCTACCGACCAATCTGAAATCCTTGAGATAATCTTTTCGTTGAAGGACAGCTGTGCCGCAGGTGCTGACGGTATTAAACCTAAACCACTAAAGGCTGTTGCCGAGGGATTATGTGTTCCCCTTGTGCATATATGCAACCTTATTCTTTCTCAAGGAGTGTTCCCTGAGAAAATGAAACTTGCTCGAGTGACAGCTATTCATAAAGGAGGCCGAATGAACAATTTAAATAACTATCGACCGATTTCCGTGCTCTCAGTGTTTGCAAAAATCGCAGAACGTCTTATAAACAAAAGGCTAACAGCGTTCTTGTCTTTAAACAATATTTTAATAGCTGAGCAATTTGGTTTTCAAAAGAAAAAATCCACTGAGGTGGCACTTCTGGGAATCAAAGAGCAAATTCTAGAAAACATTGAGATGAAAGTACTCACACTAGGCATATTTCTTGATTTAAGAAAAGCATTTGATAGCGTTCAACATGATGTGCTTTTACGGAAAATTTCGTATTATGGAGTCAGAGGTGTCGCATGGTCGCTCATTAAAAGTTACTTAACGTCCACGTCCCAGTATACAGAAATAAATGGCATTAAATCAGGCACCAAGTACATGCAGTATGGGGTACCCCAAGGATCGATTCTCGGTCTAGTTCTGTTTCTCTTGTATATTAACGACATTTCAAATCTTCAGGGCACAGAAAAACTTTTATTGTATGCAGACGACACAAACGTGTTCTTCTCTGGTATGCATATTCAAGACCTCTATAAAAAAGCGAATCATTGGTTGGTAAATTGAGGTGTTCGGCTCAGATCGAATGGGTTAGAATTAAATGTAGATAAAACAAAATACCTCGTATTCCGACCAAAAGGGAGACAAATTCTTACAAACCTGATGTTAAACTTTAATAACACAAGCATCTTACAGTCTGAGACAATTTGTTTCCTTGGTGTAACATTTCATGAATACCTTTCCTGGACACCACACATAACTCCCCTTAGAAAAAACCTTTGTCGAGCTGTGGGTGTATTAAACCGGCTGAGATACTACCTGCCTACGAGTGTAAAACGTCAAGTTTATTACGCGCTTTTTCATTCGCGATTAAATTATTGCTCTTTAGTGTGGTCCACCACAACGCAAACAAACCTAAATAACCTTACAATAATTCAAAAATGAGCCATACGTGCAATTGCAAACCTAAAGTATTCTGCAAGCTGCGCAGCATACTTTAACAAACATGAAATACTACCAGTACGGCAACTTTACACCCAAAAATTATCCCTAGAAGTACTCCGCCAGTATAATACTAATGAAACATTGTTTGAGTTGAACTATCATGCACATAGAAGTTCGTATGAACTGAGAACGTGCTTGATATATAACAATGCCGTTCCCGGACAGGCTATGGGGATCAAAGGTTAATTAAAATGGCAGATTCCTCACCTCCTCAACCAGTACCCTGATATTCTTGACATCATTCGATATCGTAGCCCAAACAAAGTATCTAAAGTTATGAAAGAAAAATTGTTGAGGCAAATAAAAATTACCGGTGACAGCAGTTGTTAGCGCTCTAACTTTGTCACTTTCCAGTGCCTGAAGGATGTGTGCATTGTGATTGCTTTGTTTCTTGTTTTGTTGGTTCTGATATCAGTTGTGTGTTCATATTTTGTTCTGGTATGATTACGCCAGTGCGCACCTTTTATTTTATTTTGGCGAACGGATGTAACTCGCTTTTTGCATTTTTTGTTTGTTTATTTTTGTTATCTTCTTCCTCTAATTGTTGTTCCTTGTGATCCCGCTGCTCCTCTGATTGTTACGGGTGGCAGGGCCCCGTCAGGCAGTTTTGTTTGCCTTTTGCCATGCCATCCAAGGCAGTTTTGAATTGTCTAAAGTAAACGGATACAACAACAACAACATGTGGTGCTTTATGTGCGATGACGTTTTCTGCTTTAGGTCATTTCTTAAGTGTATATAGCAACATTGTTATTTCATGGCTACAGAACCAACAGATGGAATAGGAGTCCTGGAAGGACAAGCCAGCATTGTTGCGAGCTCTGATGTGCAACATGGTCACTGTAGTGCCCAATGTTTGTGATAATCCTCTTACTCTGGCCACTGAAAGTCCCGATGCATTGTATTTCAGGTGAGTCAAGTTTAGGCACAAAAATATGCCAAAAACTTCACAACCCGTACGTTCCATGTGAGTTTATTGGTATCGAAACATTTTATGACTTTTTTGCTTTTTCAGACCGTGTTTATAATTTGGAATACGTTTAAATGGTGATCCTGTATGCTCCGTTGTGGTACCTTTATTTTGATTTAAACGAGGTAGCGCTGTACATTGCATTTGTTGTACATTTGGTAATTCTCTAAGCATCCTCTTCGTCTGTATGTCCTCAGCAGCCATTTATGAGGCGTCTGTGCGTGGGTGCGCATGCCCACATAGGTGTAACGCTTAACTGGCATACCAAAACTAGGGAATATGTTAAACCTGATGATGGGTATTACCTGTAATGCTATTTAAACTGTTCGTCTTGACACAAGTACAGAAAAGAAAAAAAGTTTATTTAAAGATATAAGTGTGTAGATTTACCACTAGCCGTGGACTGTGAGCCAACGAGCCGACGCGTATTATTTGCGGGCACTTCTAAAAGTTGCCGCTCCAGCAGAACATCCATAAATGTTTCCGAGTGTTGGTTCATTTGCTCTTCTGTTTTACTAAATCGCAGTTTTACATGCCCAACTGTTGTGTACAAGAATTAGCCATCAAGATCCCGTGAAATGGCAACATTTTGCACAATGAATGTTCTTTTTGTATAGTTAGATCCTATGTAGTGGTTGGTCCAACCCTTAGTCTGATACTGTTTTGTGGCAAGCTTAGACGTATTCAGCCGTTTTTAGCGTCTTTACAAAAGCATTTGGTTCATTTAAGAGTACAGTGCGTAGTCGTTCCAGATCTTACGAACGGGTGAGGGACCTAGAACACAGAGTTGTCCAAACGCCTATGCTTTTAATACATCAAAAATGAAGCCAAAAACGGGGTAAAATTTGTTAAGGGCGCTGCGATCGCAAGACGTCAAAATGTGGCGCAGTGGTAGAATACTTGCGCCACACGCGAAAGGCCGAGGTTCTATTCCCACCAGTGCCGTACTGCTATATGTATTTTTTTTAGTTTTTCTCTTTTAATGTCCGCGAAATCTCAGGTGACTACGCTTAAGAGTTACTTTATCGACCTTTAGTATTTATCTTCTGTTCGGCACGACATGCAATAGTCACACTCGGACAGCAAAATCAATATTCTTGCTTCTTGGAACAGACAATCACGAGCAAATCTCTAGTTTGCGATTGTAAGAAAGAACAACACCGCAATTTTCTTAGCATCGAATACGTCATATACCTATTTACGCCTACCTATACACATAGAGTTTCATACAAATATCATTGTATGAAACTCTTTGCGTATACACGCTTTTGTTCTACGCGACGTCACATTTGCTGAATCTTCGCCTAATAAGTGCGTGTTCATGCAGCGAGGTGCCAGCCTGAGCCCGGCAGCGCTCTTCACCAGAAGTGAGAAATCGAGGGTGGATTTGGAGAAGAAACATACTTTGCGAACTGCTGCGCTGTCGGTGCATATTTTATCCCAGAGGACTACTCGCTTCATGCCCGGTATTTGACAGTTGTGCGCTGTATTAAAGCCACGGGGTGCATTATCTTCTATGCAACGGCTCCGCGTCGCAAAAGTTCCTGTAGCAGACGACGCGAAAGTTTTTGCCGGCCATCGCAAGAGTACTGGAAATTCCTCTTCACATTCGCAGTAGTAACAATAGAGTTCCTATATTTATGTAAATATTTATTTTCTTGTTTTATTTTTATATAATTTTAGTTATTGCTTTGTTTGTTTGTTTGTTTGTTTGTTTGTTTGCAAAATATCTATGCAGAAGCTTAAGTTGAAACTGACCACCGCGTGGCGGCGAGACGATCCCAGGACTTCGGAGGATTAGCAAAAACAGTGTAACAAAACTACCCTGTTTTTGCTTCATTTTTTGCAGCTCGTTTGGACCACTCTGTGTTCTAGTTCACTCTAGCACGGGGGAACATAGATGCAAACGACGCACCGACTATTCAGTGTGCGCGCCGTATTACTGTCGTTGGATTGTTTATCAGTACACAAGGTCAAAAAGTAAACCATCTCACTGCAGATTTGCTGCATTGTAAGAAGACAGCTTATAACAAAAGAGCAGTGTTCACTTACTGAACGAATTTGTTAGTTATTACTTATTACCAGCGAAGCTGTTGTTAGTCTGTGGTGTTAAAAATACCAAGAAATTGCCGAGTGGCGAAAAGCGAAAACACCCTCGTGTTCGAGATTTCGGCGCACGTTAAAGAACCCCAGATGGTCAAAATTAATCCGGAGCCCTCCACTATGGCGCGTCTCATCGCCTGAGTAGCGTCGGCGCGTTACACTCCATAATCAATCAAATAGCCGAACGCATGTGAGCGCGTGCTTCGCGGCGACCACCCGGTAGTTAAAAAACCAAGAAAATGCCGAGCGCCCGTGTGTGCGTGCCTCGCGGCAGCCGCCCAGCGTCCCTGGCACACGTTTGTCAAGGCAAGCATACCCACCTAAGGAGACTGGCTAGGATTGGCCGGAAAAGAGATCCACTGTTCGCCGTAATCGTGGCAACACTTGCTCGGAATGAGAAACGCACGTCCCAGCGTACGCCCCTCCAAGGTGATGTCTGATGATTATCACTTCTAGCCTACTGCAGGACTTGTTTCAATAGTCTTTTCTCGTCCACTTCCAAAAAAATGAGGGAAGCTCACACTTGTTGCGACAAGAGCTTACGTCATCACTAGGCGTGTTCAATCCCCGACGCGTGTCTCTCCGCCCGCGACACGCCCTCCCCACACCTGCTCGTTGGCTCCTTGCCTCCTCGCCACTGTCCTTCACACTTCTTGGCCTAATATTTTCCTCCTGTTCACTTTGCCGCGCTGAGTTTTGAGAGGCGCAGGTACGGATGGAAGTCAAGCTCAAACAGCTTCCCTGTTGAAACAAAGCCCATTGCTGAAGAGAAGGGTGGTTAAAGCGAAGCTTTCTCCACGTAAACTGAGTCAAATCAAAGTCCATAATCCACTCTCCTAAAGTCCAAAATCTGAACTACCAATACCAGAAGCCAAAGTACACTTCAACTCAGCCATTTACCAAAGCCAACGTCTGCGATACGAACCCAGAGGAAGTGCTGAGCGCCCCGAATGCGGTGAGAGCGCAGGCAATATACAAAAAAAAATGATAGCGCAGGCGGATAGCCGCCGGTTTCATAATGAGAGGAACCTGCAGGTTCGGTTCCGATCACGTGAAGCGTTTTTTTTTTTCTTCAAGCGCGCACTCCCCACACCTGCTCGTCAGCTCCTTGCCTCCTCGTCGCTTTCCCACACTTCTTGGCCAAGCATTTTTCTCCTCTCCACTTTTATGCGCCAAGTTTTGAGCGATGCCGGCTATGGATGGAACAAAAGCTTAAACAGCTCAGCTGTTAAAAGTAGCTGAATCATTGTGTGCCATGCTGTACGCTAACAACGTTGGGCCAGGGAACACTGTTAAACGTACAAGCCTAGCTTGCCATGTCACACCAATAACTAAGAAGGAAGTAGAAAAGGCGCTCACGGACATGGAAAGAGGAATAGTTGCAGCGGACGACGGCGTAACCGAGGATATCTTAATGGAGGGAGGAGAAATCGCACTAGAAAATCTTTGCCAAGCTATTTTCAGAATGCCTGAGAACTTTGAAGGTAGCCATAGCCTGGAAAAACGCCAGGAATTGTCTGATTCACAACAAAGAAAATACCGAAGCGCTTAAAAATTACAGACCTACAAGCCTACTGTCTGTTTTGTACGAGCTACCAAGGTAACAAGTGACAGCATAGATTTCCAACAACCGAGGGAACAGGCTATGTTTAGAAAAGGATACTCAACGATAAATCACGCGCCTGTTATCAAAGAAGTAATAGAAAAATCCGCGCAGTATAATAACCCCTTCACATGACATTTATAGACGATGAAAAAAATGTGATTAATTAGTGAATGCAGCTGTGCTGGATGAAAGACTGTCGAATAGAGGAGACTTACATAACACTTTTAGACGACATACGTAAGACATGTGGGGGCAGTAAAGTAGAAGTGACCACGGACGCGCAGTGACAGGCAAGTGACTTAACCACTACTGTACACATACGCCACACGGAATGGGGCATTCGAGGTAAGCTTAAGTCTGTTAACGTGTTTTGAGTACGAAAGCTGTATGGCTTCCTCTGGCGATACTTTACTGCTACATGGCGTGTGTGTCATGATGCTGGTTCCGTGTTTGCGCGTGATAGAGAGAGAGAGTAAACGTTTATTCGGGCGAGTGGGAGTGCTTGAGCTGTCACTTGGTGCGCTGGGTTCCCCTCAATCCAGGTACACTTGGGGGTTCGCTGGAGCCCAGGCTCCGGTGATCAGAGAGATGGTCACCGCGGTGGGAGCACGTCAGCAGGCCCGCCCACTTCTCGGGGGAAGGGTTGGGAGGGGGGTGAGCAATGGGCTGTGTGTTCTTGGAAGCTACCACAATAAAAATTTCTAGTTTCTCAGTACAGCTGTAAGTTCAGGTCTCCGTGGTTCACGTCTAGCATAAACAGGCTCCGCAACAAGAAAAAGTGCCTGTACCGACGCGCTGTGTTGACAAATAAGGCAGACAGATGTTCCGCTTATAATATCTCTATTTTTGAGTATAAATAAAAGAAAGCAAGTCGAAGTTTTTCGCAACCCCTTTACGTTCTTTGCTTCAAACTAACCCGCGGAAATTCTAGAATTTATTGCTTTTGAAGGTAAGTTTCACTTGTTGTGATCACAGAGACGGGCAGAGGAACAAAAACGTAAACTTTCACGAGAAGATGCCGTCTTCTCGTGAAAGTGTACGTTTTTTCCCCTGTGTCTGTCTATGTGATCACAACAAGCGCAACTTACCTTCAAAAACATGTTACACCAACTAGCCCGACATCAAGTTTTATTGGAATTTAATTAAAGGCCGTAAACAAAAACTACTCAACCCTTGCGATGAACAAGGCAGTGCTATTCCTTCTAACCAGTGTTGCGAAGTGTTACAGGATGCATTTGCTCTCTCATTTGGTAATACACACCTTGTACCATCCTGCCTAGTACAAGCAATGTGTCTTTGCCGCCAGTGGATTTTATTGTTTTTGATTGGGTGGGAATTACGTCTCTGGCTAATAATAATAAAAATTCATCACCTGGAACTAATGGAATTCCCGCTAAATGTTTAAAGTGCGTTGTAACATAATCATCTATAATCTTGCCTTATATCTTCAGACAGTACTTACTATGCTCTACACCCCCCCCCCCCCCCCAGTGCTTGGAAGGCGGGGAAGGTGGTGCCAGTTCCCAAGCAAGGTAACACTTCTGATCCCATGAACTATAGACCCATTACATTGATTACTATCTCTGCAAACTTCTAGAACACATAATTCTTCCCATCTCAGCAGGTTCCTTGAACTAAGCAACTTTTTCACTAACCTCCAATATGGGTTCTGGAAGCAGTACTCTTGTGAAACGCAGCTACTACTTTTTACAACGATCTGTACCCTACTTTTGATCAGGCTTCAGTGACTGACTGTATCTTTCTCGACTTCCCGAAAGCCTTCGATTCCGTGTAAAACCACCTTCGTCTTTATAAACCGAGCAAGCTTAACTTAGACTACGGCCTACTTAATGCATAGAACCTTCTCTAACGGGTCGAACGCAGTATGTCACCGCCAATAACTGTAATTCACGCCGGTATCATGTAACATCTGGGGTTCCCCAAGGTTCTGTCTTGGGACCATTGCTTTCTTCTTATTCGGAACATTGCTGGCGCTAGGCGGGACAAGGACGACGAATTACACACAACTGGAGTGCGCTCCAGTTGTGTGTAATTCGTCGTCCTTGTCCCGCCTAGCGCCAGCAATGTTCCGAGTAAAAAACCAACTAGCCCCATTTCAAGCTCTTCTTCTTATTGATATCCTTACGTGGGGGCAGGACACATGAATTGAACTACTCCCCTATTGAAGATTCGAGCAACGTATTTACGCTGTGTACACGATGTCGGCCATGAGAGCGTCCGCACAGCTGGCTCTTCTTTTCCCTCTTCTCCGGACATTGGGCCCACAGCTCTCTTCTTCTTCTTCCCGTGACAATATTAATGACCTCTCTGACCACGTTTCCTCTTCAATTCGACTTTTCGCGGATGGCTGTAAGATATATTGTAAAATAACCAACCCCATAGACTCCTCTTTACTGCAGTGCAGTATGACCTCAATAACGTATCCTCCTGGTGTGACAACTGGCTCATGAACCTTAACCCAAATAAATTAGGGTTCCTAACACTACTAATCGCCATTACCTGATCGCCATAAAAAAAGAGAGTGCGCGGCTGTGGTGTCGCTGCCTTCACGCAGTTGCCGATGTTGCTAGGGAGAGTCGAAGCGTGGCTCGCCACCAGCTCTTTGGCAGCGCACGTCGCACGCCGCCTCGAAAGGTCCCGTGACTCCCGCCACCGCTTGTACGTGTGCCTAAATGGAGTGTGCAGCCAGTGAAAGTCGGCAAAAGAGGAAGGATGGGAATGCCGGTGTCGAAATTCGGTACTGGTTCGCAACAAGAGGAGTTACAGACAGCAAAGGCCGGTGCTAAAGCCAGCAAGCGTGACTACTGAGACCGATAGAATGCAAAGCATGGTTGGTACATTGTACGAGGGGCATGGCAAAAATATTCTGGAGTCGGAGGAAGTCGTGAGCATTAGGCCGAGCCAGAAGTTCGCGAGGGAGGGGTTACGAGATGCTCACACATTTTGAAACATTCACCAATGAGCCACCAATTATTTTTTTTTCCAACTATGTGGCTGCGGTCGTGATGGGATCGGAAATGTGGACTAAGAATAAATTGGTTGTGCTGTGAAAAGATTTAATCGGAAGATTTGGTGGCGAAGCGACACGGTTGGGAGCGAAAAATTAGTTTATGGTAATAATACTAGCGGTTCAATTGTAGTTGGACGCAGTAAATCTAACAGTAATTATTTGAATAAGTTCTAGTAAAGTTACAAGCTTATCCTGGCTTTAATGCGTATGCTAGCTTCTGGAAACGTATTAGCGCTTTGTAGAGAAATAGCTGTAGTGACGATGGCCCTTTAAAGAAATTACGACGTAAGTAATCTGACATGCTGTTAGCGTTCAGTTCAGTTCAGATATTCCAGGTTACGTTAGCAGTTACATAAATGATTCTAATTGAACGTTGCAGAGATAAAAAAAGTTATAGAGGAATATTAGTGCAAAAAAACGCAACGTTTTGCTTTGGACCCACCAGTGATAGCAACAATGTTAGACTGCAACATGGGGCGGAAGTGTTGTTATCTGCAGTTACTTAATGAAGGACAACGCAGTCATCTGCAAATAAGAAACCGTTAGGTTTTAAGAAGGAAGACAAGGCATGACTATTGATCAGAAATAAAGTGTCCCGAGGGACCTATCCCTGCGGAGCACCTGAAGAAACGTGGCTCTGAACGACGAGCAACAGTTTTTTGCAGCCACAAACCGTGAACGACTGGCAAGAAATTTTAATGCATTTTAAGAAACTATTTTCTAAGTTTAATTGATTGGGTTCTGAAGCAGTAACCGTGTCCAACCTCGTCAAACGGATTTAAAAAATTGGTACGAGATGATCATCCTAAAATTTGGTGAAATTTGTGAGAAAAATATATCAGTTGCGTTTCACAAGAGTGTCTCGGAAAAACCATGTTAGACTGCGTCGAATGCGAGCTTGATTCCAGAAAATTAACCAAGTTACTGCACCTTAACCGCACTATGCAGTATCGTTATCCGAAATTTATGGATTGGGATCCCTCACGAACCAATTTTTCTTTATTTTCTTTCTTCAGTGTTATTCTAAAATTCTCATTTTCACGCAAAATTGGAGGCGAACAACCTCTTTTATGCCCTGACTGGCGTTCTTAGTAGCGATATATAGCGATAGTGGCGATAATTACAAGGTAATGTTTGTTTCAAAGACCTAAGCATTGAAATCATCTTCCCTATTTTCCATTTCACAGGAAGCGTACCCGTGTCCAAAGAATAGCGAAATTTTTCTGTTAATAATATAAAACGGTATGCACCAATTTTCCTAAAAAATTTGGTTTTAGTGCCTTCGAACCCGTCAGATGGCGAGTTATTTAACCCGTCGATAAGTTTGGTGACACCAGATACATAGATTCGTGTTGGAGGCGCAGCTATGTATTTCTACACTAAGGAAGGGGGAAAATATTTCGGGATGCTTTATTAAGAAGAGCCACACTAATCTGGCTGGGGAAAGGTTCTCCAGGTGCATATCTTAAGGTGATGGAGTCATAATTCAAAGGGTATATGGTGCGATAATTTCAAACGCTTAAACATTTTTATGTGGGCTCGACGAGAAAACACGCCCGTCCGTCTGTAACGCTAATCACTACATAAGAAAATGCTGCTATTAAACGAATTATGTTGCCCCTGAAAAGAATTCTTCCAAATGCATTTGTGTACTGTAGAGAAGCCTCGTTGCTTCTCCACATCGCTTGCGCTGCGTCGGCGCGCAGGCACCCTACAATCAATCAGTCAGCTTCTCCATAGTGATACTCGAGGTCTTATGCAAGAATTTTATGAAAGGCGCTTCGGCATTCATACCTTGAGTCCAGTGGCGTGTTCAGAAATATTTGTCGGGTGGGTGGGGAAGGGGGGGGGGGGGGGTGTTATACGCCGCCAAAAAAACAAGCCTAAAAGGAAAGATAACCTGCGCGCAAACATTATCCCATTTTCATTTTGTGAATATATTTTTTTATTTTCATTTTGCGTATTAATACACCGGGGCAGAGGGTAAACAGCGTGGACGAAAAAAGGTTGCAGTGAGGAGGGCAGAGAGGGGGCAAAATGCACCGCTCAGATAATTTCGAGGGGTGCTCTGACACCGAAACATGCCCCCTGGCTACGCCCCAGCTTGAGTCCTTATATCGCAGCTAAAAAGATCTCCCAAGCAAATCATTCGTGCACAATGGTGAAGTATACTTTAAATGGGCTTGCAGTACAGCGCTCCATAGGGATGCATGGGGCCAGGCGGTGTTGTTTATTAAGTCAAAAAGTGCTCCCATCGTTGATATCAGACTACTTCTATTGCAACCTCGAAAAATATCTTCGCAGTAACGTATTTGTGTATAATAGTGGAGATGGCTTTAGAGCGGCTCGATGTATGGCAAAGCAGCTTAAGCATCGACCCTACATTGAAATGGTTTACTGGTCACTTACCAAAGTGTTAACAAGGGTGCCGTAGTGCTCCCGAAACGCCATTTGCATATTTTGACTTTGGTCAGTGACTAGTAAACCATTTCAAGCATGTTTCCTAACCAGACGGTATGCCGTCAAATCCTCAACTACATCTACCCGACAATTAGCACTTAGGAGTTTCTGCATTTTTTTGCTCAGAAGCAAGCATGGTGCCGTCCATGCTTGCTTCTGAGCGAAAAATTCAGTAACTCCACGAGATAAAGAGTTTTCAGGCATTTTTTATGGCTGTACGGAAAGCACTAGGGGCAGTCTGATACGCATGTAAGGGGGTGGCCCTACAATAAAGATGTTTTACTTCCCCCACCCGAGCTTATACCTTAGTTTTTTTGTTAGATAACCATTTGATGTGAATGTTATACCATGGCTGTTGAGGATGTGCGGTGGTGACACGACTCGGTATGTATTTTTAATTAGTTAATTTGTATAATTTCGAATGTATACCAGTTGCACTGTACGCAATTATTGTCGTATTTTCGCGAGTAACGGTCCCTAAATTCATAAAGTTCAATTCATAAAGTTCAATATTTATTGCGTCAAAGTTGGTTACGCTTTATTCAAGGATAGTTTTACCTTTTTTTTGCGTTTAGGTGCGTAGTTTTAATATGAAGGTGAAGATGCAAGTGATCACTAATTCCAGGATAACATGTTAACAGCAAAGATGAGATCAAGTGCAGTAGGTACGATTAGATTCAGTATATATACCGCAAACCCTCGTTACAACAGAATCCCTTTATTTGAATTGTTGTTTTTATGAAAGTGTAACGCAGTCGCAACCCACATTCATGGATTTGAGACCGGATTACTCAAAGCATGTCGATTGCTTGTTAGGCTTACAGCGAATTATAGGAAGTTGTAAATGCGTACTCGCGACACCGTTCAAGCTGGACTGGACTGGACTGGAAAGGACTTTATTCAAAGCGGGTGAGCGAACGTCTCAGTCTTTGGCGAAGTGCTTCCGCCCTTTTTTCCTCCACTCATCGCGTTTTCCGTGCCGCGCGACCTTTCCCGCACGCAGAAACCGACCGCCCCCTCACTAGCGAAGTGCAGTCGCACCTTCGTGACTGGACTCTACGAAGTTGTGCTCAGAATCATTGGCTGAGTGGTGAAAGCAACTCGGAATCATTCGCAATGGCTCAGGCATACGCTCCCGTCTTCGCCCCAGCTACGAATTCCGAAATAGTAGACTTGGTTCTTCGTTGCGCTTATGAGGACGAAGAGCCGCTCAGCCGATATACGAATAGCCTCGCGAAATACCCACTGTGGCGCCGACACAGTACAGCCTTCGTCTGTTGACAAATAAAGTCGACTGCGCGGGATACAATCACGACTTCTTGCTGTGCCTTAACAATCTGAAGCAGACACCCCTCACGTCCGGCAGAAACTACGGACAGACCCAGTTTCCTGTTTTTTTTTGTTTTGTTTTTTTGCCTGAATAAAGGTTTGCTCCACTTGATATTTCGCGCTTACCACTTCTGCAGAGTTGTCATTGCCAATTCGACTGTACTTACTGAGCTTTGAGGAAGGAATCGGGTGTAACGGATCACCGCTCATATCAAATTTTTTCGCCGTACTGTGCAATCCGTTATAACGAGGGATTACTGTATGTTCGATGCGGTTGATAACGGTCTGGTTGGCTGGGCAACGAGTAGGGTAAAAGCAAAGGCAGAACACGTCACACATGCAGCAGCAGCAGCAGCAACAACAACAACAACAACAACAACAATAATAATAATAATAACTTTATTTCTGTTTTATTAGCTACTGACACAGAAAAAGGGCGGCGAGAAAAATCTATCATAGACAGCTTGATGGGGCCACCGCCCCCTTTCTCCTCGACAGCAGCGTCGCGACGAAGTGTGAACAGGAATAACAAAGGCTTCCAGAAACAATAAATACAGCAAAAAATGCTAACAATGATATATTTGTTTGCATCATTGTTATTTGTATCATGTAATGTTATTTATATCATATATCAATGTCGCTTTCATGATATTAACAGAACACAAAATATGGGGGTGGAAATTTCTATACAGGAATTCTAATATATTGTGTAGCATTCATAGTGAAATCGTTTTTGTCGGGGCTTCTTTCTGGCCTCTTTCTGGATGCCGTCTAGGTAGGGCTCGAACTATACGTGCGACAGAAAAAACGGTGTAGTATGCGTTTTCTCCTCCTTAAGGGTGTGACGAAATAACGGTTATGGGTCCCTTCAGCGTCTTGGCTCCTCTTGCACATCGGCTCGCAGACACGGATTACATCGTAACACCAGGCACATCGTTTATGCATGGAAGGAAGGAAGGATAAGACAGAGCATGAAGGGCAGGGAGGTTGACCAAAGATTATGCCCGCTCGGCCACGTTAAACATGGCAAATTGGAACGGAGGAATTGAAACAGAAAGAAAGGGCATATAAAGAATGGGCAGCGGAGAACGAGAAGGAAGTAGGGAAGGTACCTGAACCGGGAAATGTCTGCAAGGCGCCGGGAAATGTCTCCAAGGCGTCGGGGTGGGTTGGGGGGGATTTGGCGTCGGCGCTCGGCCGTGCATTAGAGCCGCGGAGGGAGCAGAGTGCGCGCTGCAGGGTTATCAGGAGAAATGCGAGAGAGAGACGAGAAAGTGTGAGGTCGAACGCGACACAGCCGATCCCGCCGCCAATCCCCTGCACATCCCCTGATGGCAGAACGCAGCAGTTTTGTGCACTCCTTCGGACTACGCCGCGGTCAATCGCGTTTTGTTTCGCGAATGTGGGCTACATATTGAAATATTGAAACCGAAAGGAAACCGAAACAACTTCGATGGGTAGTCCCTCACCATATGAAGGGTTTGGTCCACCAATTTTTGAAGACGAAATTTCTGGTGCAACGTAAACACGGAAATTTTAGTCCGTCCGTCCGTCCGTCCGTCCGTCCGTCCGTCCGTCCGTCCGTCCGTCCATCTGTCTGTCTGCCTGCCTGTCTGTCTGTCTGTCTGCCTGTCTGTCTGTCTGTCGGTCTCCCTGTCTGTCTGTCACTCGATTCAGCCACCAGGAAAATGTAAAAGAACGATTGAACACGAGGGATTATGGGCAGGACCTTCCCAAACTTTGAAGACTGCTGGCATGGCTCATACATTATCAGCACTAATCAGCGCAGAGGAGACCTCAAGGATATTTGAGTCAAAATGCGTACGCACATCACCAGGAGTACCAGCGCTATGTTAATCCGAAAGTACACGTTGCAGTGGTTTTTACGGTAGCAAATGACATTACTACGCGTTAAAAATGATGTCGAGGAAGGTTGAGGTAAAAGCAAGCACTTAAAAAAAAACTCCGCTCACGGTGTTCTAAGCAGAATAAAAAACAAACGCATCTGTTCCAACTAATGGCGTGGGAGCAGTGTGAACGCGGGAAAATTGAATTGAATTGAAGAAACCGTCACTGCCTTCTTAATGGAACGAGCGAGAGGGCACTGAGGGTTGGGAAGAGAAGAAATGAAGAGGCAGTTACGTGCTAGTTACGCGGACAGACAGAAAGGTATTTTCCCGTTTGTGCAGCCCAACAAAGACCATCGCCTTTAAAATTAGTGCGCAATTTGCTCATAAGACAATTTTATCACAACACCTAGTTTAATTCACTTTTCAAATACTTCCCCGTGGAATTGTGGCAATCCGAAATTTCATTGTTGAGTCAATACATGGGCGTCTACGAGTAACGAAAATGGCTGCAAGTGACGTTTTATCACAATTATTCCGAAATAAATCGTATGACGTTGAGCTGGTCAAACAACTACATAGCCATTGAAATGTTTATCTTGGCACGTATAATGGATAACTATTGGCCGCAGTTGTAATACAAATAACATGAAGCCACAGTTCCTAAGCCAACCCGCCGCGGTGGCTCAGTGGCTAAGGCGTTCTGCTGCTGAGCACGAGGTCACGGGTTCGATTCCCGGCCACGGCGGCTGCTTTTCTGATGGAGGCGAAATGCAAAAACGCCCGTGGGTATGAGATTTCGGCGCACGTTACAGATCCCCAAGTGGTCAAAATTAATCCGGAGCCTTCCAGTACGGCGCGCCTCATCGCCTGCGTTGCGTCGGAGCGTTAAACCCTACGATCAATCAATCAATCAGTTCCTAAGCCATTCTAGCCGCATCCCAAAGCCACCGTGGAACTGCCAACCCCATGTTTGTCTGCTAGGATAGAACTGTAATCCATCCAAGTTTCGTTAAACTAAGTTAGAAGAATGCTAGTTTGCAAATTAGAAACAATCCTGTTATCTTTCTTGCTGTCGTTGGGACTGGGTCCCTTTCAATACCTTGTAAATTAAGTATTGTCGAATTGCAATTAATAACGCTATTGCCATTCAATTCTAATACCATTGTAATTGGTATATGAGCACCTTCGGCGTCCAATCATGTGAGAAGAGCTGAGTGTCAGTATGTTTTTGTGTGTGCCTAGCTCTTCTCTCTCTTGCGCCGATTTTTCTAGCCTAGTTCCGTAGCAAGCAATGCAATGTGTATTATTATCACAAAAAAACCTGCTTGACTCACAAATATTCTTCTGTTTTGCCTTTAAATGCGCCCGACGCTACCCCTTTTCTACGCAGTGTTGACACGTTTCAACCATGCCACGTTTCAACCATACTAGTCTGGAAAGATCCTGCCCAAGAGACTTCACATTCAGGCTCGCTATTTTGTAAGGGACATAGAGAGCGTGAGGGGTTTTTCGCAGCCCAAAAGAGCGTGCTCAGAAACTAAGCTCAACACCCCCCCTCCCCCCACCCCTTCGATACCTGGGGTTGCTAACAAAGAATTATGTGCATTAATAACATTCGGGGTAGAGTGTGTACCTCGGAGCAGTCAACTTTAGTAGCAGCCGGGAAATTACCCAAAGTTAAATGGATTACGCGTCGACATGTCCAACAACCCAGTGCATAAAACGAGCCATTGCATTCATCATTGGTTGAGTTGGTTTCTTGGATGGGTTGTCTCGTTGGGTGTATTGACGTGTGTTTGGGTGAAGTTGCTTGAAGGTTGTCGCCGCTTGTTGCTTTCCTACAGTGCGTTTTGACGCAGCTGCACCGGCATCAGCGAGTCATAGAAAGTTTCGCTTTAAAACAAAACCGAAGCCCCAACAGAAGCCAAAAGGGTATAACGAAAATAGTCATTGACAAGACGCGACCAAGCCACTGTAACCAGTCAAGTTCACCACTTGGACGTTGATAAACGCCAAGCACACTCGGGCAATGTGTTATTTTGGACCTAGGCCATTCAGAAAGAAGAGGCTATACGGAACAACACTGTTGTCGTTTTCGCGCGAGCGATCTGATAGTAGTAGCAGAGTTAACTTCAAAATAGTTTTTGCATATATGACGCAACACAATTCCCCTCTGATTAAAAGAACGACGCCCAGCAATGAATCAAGCAATGCTCTATCTCAGGCCTCTTGCATGGCCTATAGTTTGTGTCCCTGTCTACAAACAAGCCCGCCTGGAGTTGTCGTGTTTTAGTGCGAGCATCGATGAACGCAGTTAAAAGAAACGTTTTTGTTGGCGGAAACATGCACATGCGCTGCACGAGACTAAAGGCACCACAATGTCCTGATTTGTTGAACACAGCACGATAAACTAGGATGTGTAAACAGATATCTATTATATCTCTGATTAGGTTTTTCCGCGCTACCTTAAACAAATGGCGATGGAACGGAAACCTTGCTGATACACTCTAAGGCAATCCCGTGGTTTAGCGCTTCCACAATGCACTCGAGTGACAAATTCATACCACGGAGAAAGAAACTTGGCGAATGATAGCAACGTGCATACAATTTGATTCAGAAATGAGATCAGCGCTGTGGCACTGCTCAATGAAGAACGTCATGCTTGCACTCCGTGATGCCATCTCCACAAACCGAAGTTTCGAGTCTAATCGTATTCCCGGCATCGCCGTGAAGCAGTGCTCTCTAACCTCGTCCATCTTGAGGTAGGACAAAAGATCTGTGACTGTGTCAATGATTTTCCCGCTGGGCACACTGCGCAACTAAGTATTGAAGGTGTAGAATCTGGTGAGATCAAAATTGGTAGCAGATAGACGCCGCAAGGGTCTGTTCTCGCTCCCTTTGTCTTTAATGTCATAATGGTTAATCTGCCACAGCAGCTAAACACATAGAGGAACTGTACGAAAGCATATACGCTGACGATGTCACACTGTGGGCCCCCGGTGGCAGTGACAGAGAAATTCAAGAAAAACTGCAACTGCCGATAGACATGATAGGGGCATGTGTGACCCCCAAAAGCCTTAGCTGCTCGCCACAAAAATCCGAATAGCTTATTTACAGACCAACCAGAAGAGGCTGCAAACGCGACCGCGATGTTCCCCAATATCCAGCTCTATGCGGATGGCAGACCCATTCCCCTCGTACAGAGCACCAGAGTCCTTGGTCTTCGCATACAGGCCAATGGTTGCAACACAAAGACCATAAAGGCGCTCAAAACGAGTGTACACCAGACAGTCCGCCTCATCTCCAGAATTGCGAAACGGCATCATAGTATGAAAGAAGGTAACCTCGTCAGAATAGCGCAGGCTTTTGTTCTTCGCCGCATAGTCTACGCGACGCCCTTCTTGACACTAAAAGCCGATGAAAGAAAAAAAATCAATAACATCATTAAGCCAGCCTACAAGCGGGCACTACGCATACCCGTCACGGTACAGAATGAACGTTTTAAAGCGATGGGGCTGCAATACCATAGACGAGCTTGTATAACACCAAAAAATGGCACAGCTAGAAAGACTCTTTAAAAGCACAACAGGCAGACACATTGTACAAAAGCTTCACATTCCCTATGAGACCCAACAATGAAGAAAGGTGGATATCCCTACCGACCAGAGGGCCCGTATATACACAACCTCTCTGCCCAGGAATATGCATCCCGTGCATAAACTTACAACGCAGGAATGAAAGAGCCAAAACACACCAAAATCAATTTGAAAGCTCCGATGACATGGTCTACGTAAGGGCGGCTGAGTACCGTGGACACAATGCCATGGCCGTGGCAGTATTCGATCGGCAGGGTTATTGCATAGCCTCCTTAATGATAAGCGATTCCACATCTGCGATCAGGAACTCCACAAAGAGAAGGGTCCACCCGAGGCCCAACGAATCCTTAGAGGATTCAAACAGTCAAAACCAAATTATATGGTCAAGGTCCAAATAATATGGGAACCGGCGCAGTCTGCACTTCCAGGGAACGAAAACGACCGCGAAGCAGCTCGAGGTGTGAGCTTCCGAGATTACCCAGAAACACCTGAGACAACGTTCGAACTGGGGGGTAGGGATCGCATGGTGACCTATAGCGAGGTAACTGATCACTAACTATTAGAGAGGGTCACATAGCCCTCAGCTCATCGCACCTTGGAAAAGTGGCCGCCAGTTGTGTGGCGTCTGCTTCAATCCTACACTTTCCCGAACCCGGTTACGTACAGTCATTGTTACCAGGGGCTCTATGAAAATAGGTATAACTTGTGTTCAGCTAGGGCCGACCTTGAACAAATTTTACGGCTCTGCACCCTTATAGACAACAGCACACTTCAAGCACTTGACATCGCTTCCTCGGAGCAGTGGGAGACCGTGCTGCTCAGTTCAGAACCGGGCGTTCCGCTCCGGGCCGTGCAGATGGGCGAAGACGCCGCCAGGACCCAAGGACTCCTGGCCTCCGAATGAGAGGGGGGGGACGGGGGGGGGAGGGGGAGAATGAAGGGAACTCTTGCCTCACTTCTTCCCTCACCCCCGTCTCGGGAAGAATAAAGTTCTGCACTCACACACACACTCGACATCGCCATCCCAAAAATTTTGTTGTTGGCTGGACGCATCTGTCAGTTGAGTATATTGTGGTGAAGCTAAACCACGGGACTGCCTTAGAGTACAGGAATAATACGGCATCTTTTGGCGCCTCTGGAAACCCACCAGAAACAATACGGAACTTGAGAAACGT
The DNA here is from genome assembly GCF_048455015.1 of Haemaphysalis longicornis. NCBI lineage: Eukaryota > Metazoa > Arthropoda > Arachnida > Ixodida > Ixodidae > Haemaphysalis > Haemaphysalis longicornis. The sequence goes on along the minus strand of NW_027526203.1, from coordinate 388,474,332 downwards.
TTCGCCTACCGGCAATTCATAATCCTAACGGTTGCCTTTATAAACTGGCTCAAACTGGGAATACTAGACAGAGCGTCCCACTGCTTTCCGTTAGACCTCCTCCCTACCCCCATGCTGTCCATACCAATGCGCACCTACTGCTACGCAGAAATGGTGTTCTGGCAGCGCACGGTGGCTGTTGTGCACAACCGCCCACGCACACGTGGAAATAAAGAGGAATATGGTATCTTAGAAGACGTATTTCGATGTTAGCCGCGAAACAAGTTTTGAAGACAAGTCTTTCTTGGGCTCTTCAAACGCGAAAATTTTAGTCTGTCTGTCTGTCCCTCGATTCAGCCGCCGGTCCAAAGTTTAAAGAATTCTCTAACGAGGCGTTTATGTAGTCGAAACATTTCCAATCGAATAAATCCAGAAATATGCTCTCTATTTGTCACCATTGTTCAACAAAAAGATAATATTAGGCTGACTTGGGGAAGAACGTCAATGCATAACTGGTACTTGTATTAAGTGCGAATGCACTTCTTAAGCGAGCCTGAATCGTCCGCCGCCGTCGTCCGCATAGCAACAGCTGCGGGTGCGCGCGCTCCTCGTCTTCCTCCTCGTCTTCCCTAGCAACGGGGGGAGATGGGCGCGCGCTACTCTCCTCCTCCTCTCTCCGCTCAGTGACTGCGGGTGTTGGGCGCCTCCTCTCCACTTCGGGCGGGAGACCTCTCGCTCGCGTAGCGGGCGCTCCGCATTCCGACGCGTGAGGGCGCTCGTGTAGCCCTCGCCGTAACGGCGGGCGCTACTCTCCTCCTCCTCTCTCCGCTCAGTGACTGCGGGTGTTGGGCGCCTCCTCTCCACTCCAAGATCACGATATCCACCGTAATCGCGCAATCAACAACCGTGCATTCGCACTTACACACTCTCCCCCTCGGGGAAGTGCGAGGGAATTTTTGTTTCATTTAATTAAAGTAGATATGTGGTAGGTTTTTGTGACAGCAAATTGACTGATTGATTATGAGGTTTAATAATCAGTCACTACGATGTTTATTGATCACTAATCAGTAAACCTCCACTACAGCGCGCTTCGCGCCGACGCTACACAGGCGATAAGGCGCGCCGTAGTGTATACGGATCCGGATGAATTTTGAACAAACGCGTTTAAAACAAAGTTTTAACGGCGACGTGCAAACAAGGCTGGCGCCCGAGCCTCCGCTCGTGGCGCGAGTGCTGCACCAACAGTCCCAACAGATGGCGCACCAGCAGTGCGAGCGCGGCAAAACAGAACTCCGCAAATTCGTCCAATGGGTGGACCGAGACTGGAGAGGAACAGCGTGAGAGGTGGGCGGATGAGACAGGAGAGGCATTTACGTGGCAAGGGCGGCAGAAGACTATCGTCTTTCCACATCTGCAGCGACGCGAGCAAATGCGCAGCCATTTTTTTTTACTGAAGTTAGGGATCTCTAGAACACGTTTATTGCCCTCGTTTTGCTCTTCTGTTTACTTATAAATAACTTTTTTTGGTAAAATGCAGTCACAGTAATTACGTGTCGGTGCCGAAAACGATCACTTCGGGCTCGTGGCACGCATTTTGGTTGGCGTTGTATGCTGCCTTGTGTTTTCTGAGTGCGTTAAACAACATACTTGTATTGAACGGGTTGCGTTCAGGTAATGTCAGGGCAATCAACCAGTGAAATGGGCACAAGATGGGAGTGATCGCGATTGTCGCACGGTGGATGCAAAATTACACGTTAAAGCTGTTCCGTGACGCTGCTTTGCAGTCCCTCCAACTGGTACGATATCATTTCTACTCGCTGTTCATCGTTTCGTGTTTGTGCATTCATGCAATTAAATGTCAGGAAGGTGTCCACGACATGCCTGCGAGTTCACGACATGATGCTGGCGAGAGGTCATGTTAAGCAGATAACACGATAAAAGATGTAAAACAAAACGAATCAAGGAGATAGTGCCGCGTAACAGCACACCATCAAAACAACCCGCTTACCATGCATGTAGTAAGTGGAGGGAAGGCTGCATATTTGCGAATAACGGGCTTAAAGGGACCCTGCAACACTTTTTCAACTTTTTTTGATATCTTAAATGCTTGCAGAGCGTAGCCACCCAACACAACCAGTACTTTGATTAGGGGGTCGTGAAGTACCCCAGCCAAAAATTACTGCTCTATGCCCATCAAATAACTTGGAAACTCGCTCAAAAGATTTTTGTCTCTTTACCGGTCTTGGCGTTCTTCGACCGCCCGAATTACGTCACTAAGGCCATGTAGCGGCTGGTGTCCGGTTTTCCTTCAGTTGCAGCAATGACCGTTTTTCGGTAATAACAAAGCACAAAAACAAAGCAGAAGCGGAAGGCGTATCTGCTGCGACGAGCAAATCACGCAGTGCCGCTCCGTGTTGGCGATAACGATAGCTTTCGCAGTGCTTCCAGATGCGAAGAAAAGAGCGAATGCATTTAGCGAAAGTGTTGCAGGGTCCCTTTAATCCCGTGAGGTGTGTCTGCAGGGGAAATGTCGTAAAACACTTCGTGAGGCTACAGCTATTTGCACATTTTTATACTTGTCGATGCGTCTGATAACGTCATCTTGGTGTTGCGTTTGTCTGTAACTTGCTAGAGCCATCAGCAGCGAGTTTCTTGTGTTTAAGAATTAGGGGATTGTAATGAAACTGCTCACGACATTCCAGAAGTGGAAATGGTCTCGATTTTAGCTGCACTCCCAGGAATTTAAAGGAACGGGAACTGGACCATTTCTAACAGAATTGGTCCAGAATGGTCTTGGTATTTTGTTTCGAATAGACTGCAGGAGTGTCCGTTGTGTAGCCCTGTCTAATATTGCGCTCGTCTTCCAAGCGGCAAGCTTAGAAACGCCAGGCGAGCCTTTTAACGAACGCATTTCTCCAGGGAGCATAGTTCGCGTACAGAAACACGTAACAGTCACCTGTTGAGGTCACACGATCGTTGTGCATTGTTGGCCGTAGCAAATGTCCCGTCTTCTATTAACCAGTAGCACAATGCAGTGCGAACGTAAACGTTTCTCCTGAAGAAAAACAAAAGAAACAATCGAAATGGGAATGCTGTGGACATGCAAAGCGTCAGTGGGAGATCTGGTTCAGAAAGACCGCATCCGAGGTGCTGTAAAACTGGAGGTGGTTCAGCCACGTGATGAGGAGAGACAACTTGGTTGGAATTCGAGGAAAGTAGCACCGCCAAGTCGGTTGGCCACCATACGGGTAGTCCGAGATCGCAAGACAGTTAGCATGGCCTCCGCGATCGGCTGCCGCGCTGCCGACAGCCGATCGCGGAGGCCATGCAGTGAGTCATTGATAAAAAGGAGAGCACAAGGAGAAACATCCATCCCTTATAGGAAATAGAATAAAGGTGCATGCAGAAGTAGCACAAACAAACAAACACAACCTGGACAAGAGAGGTCCTTGAGGGTTTGCCCCTGAGTATTCGCGGTGCGCTGATGTTGACCGGCCAATTAGCCCAACGGGTTGTCTTGGGCCGCTCTGTTCGTTGAATGGCCGTTACCACTGCCACGCTTAAATTTTTGGTAACTGCGTCGCTAGTGGCGAGAAACAAACTCCCCGGTGCCGCAATAAAAATCACCGGCTTAGCGTTTTAACCCTTCCACGACTGATCCTAAATAATTCGAATAAAATTCGCTTTACACGCATCTAATGATGATTCAGAAATGCTCTTCTAGTGTTTTTACTTTGCCCCGAGTGGCCGCCATCAACCCCATAATGCAAATCAACCAGGATACGTTATCGCATGATTGCCTCTCGGGGATAAAGGTGACGCTAATATCCTCACATTTTCATTATCGCCTTACTGAATGCCTTTTTAGATGCGACGGCATCTCATTCACTCGCCTTGTCCCTCCATACGGCGTTGTCGTTGTCCGTCCACACCCCTCCCCCATTCTCCTCGACGGGCGAGCTGCGCCCTCCGCCGCTCACCCCCTCTCCTCTCTGTTAGCGAACACTCTCTCGCGAGGGGCATTGGATTGGATTCGATTGGATTGGATTGGCTTGGCTTGGCTTGGCTTGGATTGGATTGGATTGGATTTGGATTGGATTGGATTGGATTGGATTAAAGTGGGTTGTGTTGGATTGTGTTGCGTCATAGCCGCGGCAGGGGGTTCACAGCACGTTTCACGCGATGGGAGAATCAACCTAAGGAAACAACAACGGAACCCCCTATGCGTCGCATCTACACAGGGGTTCCCGCGAGGGGAGGTGGGAGTAATTTTTACCGATCTCATTTCTCCCAATGTTATCTTTGAATGCCTGAAGCCATTATTTGGTTATTCGGGAGGAGGCATCATCAGCTCGCATGGGTAGCCGGATAGGCAGACACATAATTATGTGCATACACAATTCATATCAATGAAAGCCGCGGGAGCGAAGGTGGCTGTGTTTGTTGAAGAACAGAGGAAGCACCGCCGTCCATTACACCAAAAGACATTTCCCTGCGGAAACCTCGTGTAAGGAAATATTTCAGCAGTATGAAGCACTTAACACTCAGCAGGATGCAAATTCTGCCATTTTTTTCTTTCCCATTGAGCAAAACAAGACACTCTTAAAATTGCCTTTATTAGCTCTTAATTCTTACAAACAATAAATGTAGAGTTTTAATATTTCTGTTTTCTTTTAAATTGATATTTTTTATATGGGTCTGTTATTATGCTTATTTCATTTACTCGGGCTCAAAAGCTGGTAAAAATGAAATTTCATGAACTCTGCACGCAATACGCACCCTGCGTTTACGACGAAGGTGTTATGAGATGTAAGACATGTTATGTCGATTCCAGCCCTCTTCTGTTAGCTTGTATGAGAACATTTTTAGAATAAAATGCGTAAGGAAAAGAACAGTAAATAAAGTTAATTGGAGATCACGAAAATCCGCTCTCGGCATGGCGGTCATCTCGGAACGAAATCGGGGTGTAGGTAAAGCGGCGTCCGAAGAGAGGGGGCCATATACAAGAGAAACACACAACCTAAGAGGGCTACCGTTTTATAGCTCTGTTCTTAGACAGCCTTTGTTCAGCGCTTTGTATCCACTTCTGTGCCATGTTTGCAAACCTGTTGCCATGCGCTCGCTAAAACGCAAAGTCGTTTTTAAATCAAACTCTCTCGTGACGTGGTCACGTGACGTGGTCACGTGACGTGGTCACGTGACGCGACTGCCATGGCGACTCTGTGCGTGTTGTTAGTTGCACTCAAAGCGGAGGGAAAATTGGACTTGTAGTTGGTGAGCGCTCACACTGGCAAGCAGTGCTCACCCTGTACGTTTCCCTTTGGCGTGTCTTACGGTTAAGTTCGTGGTAGTTGCCGGTATGAACAGGCACATAGCATCAGCCTGTTACTTCCGTAGTTAACGTCTTGAGAGTTCTGATTGCCTGCGGTATAACTCTCCTGCACAAAGGGCTATAGACAAAGAGACTCAGAACTAGCTTCGAACCGAACTGAGTGATGCAGAACTTTGACAAGCCCGTCCGTTTTTGGAAGTCTGTAGTTACTCCTGAGCACAAATATTCCGTCTGTGAACAGAGAATCGTGACTGTAAATCATGCCTGGCAAGCTCGGTTGTGTGCATTCACGTCCCGGGGCAACTCTTCGCCCGTTCTTTCTTTATTTCTTTAGTTGCTTCTTTTTTGCGTTGCTGTGGCGACAGAGAGAAAAGCTCGGCCTTCGCTGATGTCTAGAAAGGCGTGCGCTCATAAATACGGACCAAGGAACTGCATTCAGCTGCAGCCACGTCACGCTAAGCGCCTTTGAATACCGCGTCTCGGCAACATGGCCGCTGTAGCATGCGGCCAGCGTAGGAAGGGGGAAGTTGTTGTTGAGCACTGCGACGCGATTGCATCATACCTGGGCGACAATGAAACAAATGAAAGTTCAGCCAAAATTATCGCAATTGGAAATCCCTCAGGTTTCCGTTGAGCATTGAAAAATTCGTGCGCAGACATGCAGCTTTTAGAGAAACCGAAAAAAAAAATGTGGCAAGGTCTTCCAAGCAACCGTTATTAACATAGCCGAAGCAATACTGGTGATTTTTATGAGGTTTACGAGATGACACATCGCGCTGTAGTGTTGATTAGATCCTTCCTCGCCTGGAGGCTTCGGTAAACTAGGCGCTCAACTACAAAAGTAACAAGGTCGCCTGCCATTACCGAATTAAGTACACGTCCCGCCGGGTTCAGCCGCTCCGGGCGGCGAAATGTGGGACCGCTCTTCCGCGCCATTGTGTGGTTGATTTCCCTGTCTGCATTTACTTCAATCATACGCTGATAATTTAGGATGACTATGAATATATACCGAACTTAGGGGGTGTTGCACGAATGTAAATGACTTTGATGATTACCGTAGCAACACGAAACCAGATCTGAGACCTGACGTAACATTGGGCCTTCATACGTTCACAAAGCTGTGACAGTTTGTTTGGCATGCTCCATGCTCTACAATAACCAGCGTAGTTTTATGCGATAACAAGAACGTGATAATGGCATTAAAGGAAGCTTTGGAGTGAGCCCATAACTAAGTAATTCAATGAGCTCGTCTTTGTCAGATAACGGAACATTGAAGGAAAATTCATTAGTATTTATAAGTTCCCATATCAGAATACCGTACATTATGCGCCTTTTAGGAAGACCAACGCTGGATAGCGACAGAAATCTAATTCGCATTTTCCATTCCCACACTTCAGATGCTTGGGGCGCCTGATTACAACTGCATTCATTAAGAATATGACATTATTTGCCATTCTATCACCTCTGCTCCCCCGCAACGTACGCGTTAGACCTTCCATTGCGAGGGGTCCCGCTTCTAAGAGAGAGAGAGAGAGAGAGAGAGAGAGACTCTACACCCCATGAGAATTAGCGGTTCATTGAATGAACCCAAAAGTAAAAGAGTAGATTCTAATGCGCATACATGTGTACATGCAGGTATGCATGTCTGTCTGTATATGTATGCATGTATGCATACACGTCTGCATGTGAGTATGTATGTGTGCATGCATCAATGTAATGCACATACATACAAGTATACATGCATGCATGCACACATTCATATATAAATATACTGTAGTGAAGAAGATTAACCATGCTCACCAAAAGCATCTGGATAATCATTACCCAGTATGGTTCATGCTGAACAGTGCGGGCAGTGTCCCCATCAGCATAAATACAGTCGGGAATCCGCGTCGCCATCATCAAGAGCGACAGGGTTCTCTCGCACTGCCTGGTTTTCCAGCATCGACCGGGCTCGGAACATCTACTCGTAGTCTTTTGCCTGCACAGCAATCTTTCCAAATAAACCTAATTGCAATACATACATACATACATACATACATACATACATACATACATACATACATACATACATACATACATACATACATACATACATACATACATACATACATACATACATATATACATACATACATACATACATACATACATACATACATACATACATACATACATACATACATACATACATACATACATACATACAGCCTGTTGTTGCCCACGCAGGATGAAGGTTCTCCCACAAACTTTCACCTGCTCGTACACAGCTTACCTCGACCAAATTTTTTGGGTCTCATCCCACCGCCGAGGTTTCTGCTTTCCTTACTTGACACCCATTTTCCGTCCTCGGCATCACACGCAGAGACGGATCCAGAGTAACCCCTTTAAGAGGGGGAGAATGCATTGGAACATCGCCAGGAAGACGGTGCGCAATATGTGTTTGACAACGCTACTTATGCAAGATATTCGGAGGGGATCGCCCTCCTCCCTCCCTTCTCTGGAGCCGTCAAAATACCACTGGAAAGAAACGAGCACATGGAAAAATATTTTAACGCGCAACGCTCTTATGCTACTGGCCCAGCATTTCGCGGTGAAGCTCAAAACTGCGCGCGCGCTGTCCTCAGCGCTAAATCGCCGGCGGCTGCGTGAGCACGCGCTCACCTTGGCTCTCAAATTACAGCGTGAGCTCTTTAGCATGAAATAAGTCATTTGAGCACGTGCTCGCATGGGCTGGCATCCCGCAGTGCGAGCGCTAGTGCAGTTCGGTAGAGAAGAAGCCAAGATGCACGCAGGCGCACGCAGTGCTGTGAGCGTGGGCGCCCACAACGTGTATGGCAAACTGCTAGGTAATTGTGTTGCGCACGTGAAATGCCTGCATCGCGAACTTCCGCATTTATGTCCCCCTACACTACACTCCTCTATAGCACAGTGCCGCGTCCACTGACTCACTGCGAATTGGTGGGTAACTGGTTCACCACGGACGGCCCATGGGGGGCGGGTGTCTGATAGGGCAGTACCGTAGCCAGTGGCCCACCAAGTTCCAGTGAGTCAGTGAACTCTAGACTGGGTTTTCTCTCTCTCTCTCTCTCTCTCTCTCTCTCTCTCTCTCTCTCTCTCTCTCTCTCTCTCTCTCTCTCTCTCTCTCTCTCTATCGCTACACTCCCACGCACACAGCACGCCCACAGACAAACGCCCACACGCAGACGCGCACTCACTTACACACACGCACACCTCGATAGATTGGTTCGAGTCTGAAACAACCTTACTGCCTGTTTACACGGCTCACGTACACATACAAACACCAAGAAAACGGAGCGACTATATGAACCCCTGCCCCCGGCTTCGGAATCGGAGCGGACACTGAACAGTTGAGCAAATCGTTCTTTTGTCAGCGGTTACTTCATTGTCTTTTCACCACAACGCATGAGCAAGGCTTTAAATCATTGAAAAGCTCTAGCAGCGAGCTTTAGCAGACCCAGATTCCACAAATTTAGGTTGTTCTCGTCTCCCTGTTACTAAGAGACGCAGACATGGTCATGGGGACGCCATGCAATTCTACGCAGTTGACGCTTATATCAAAACTGTCATACCACGCCTGACTTGGTTTAGCTTATAATGCGCATTCCTCTATAACGCGAACCACTTTGTAGTTGGCCGACGGTTTCGTAGAGGTCAGGTACAACAAATAACGCTGCCCAAGGGCAATCTACCAAAAAACGTTTTTTTTTTTTTGGGGACCGGGGATATGAAACCAGCGCTGTGGCATTATCTCGCAACTTCATCATAATTTGGTGTCTGAATGTCTGTACCGTCTATATTTGGCGTATCAAGCTTCTCATTAGCAATTATTCGTGACATGAATGAGAGCGCGAGGTGTTTTCTCTCGGCAGCAATCCCATATTGAGAGGAAGTGCATTCATTAATGCAAAAAGATTTAGTAATTCTCTTGTAGTTAACCAAGCCTAAATCACTGGGCGACCGATGCGCATATACGCAGGTATGTTGTTCGGGTAAACCTGAAATCAAAGGAGAAAGCAGCCAACAAAGCCTACAGGACTCGAATGCTGACCACAAGCAACCCTTCCCGAAGAAAGGTGTGGCGGCGTTCTTTCTTTTGCGTCCTTTTCCCGGAACGTGATTGGCGCCGCGTGCCTCCCAGCTCTGACGTTTCCGCGTGTCGGCCAATTATAGAGCAAGATGGGGCTTTCCGCCTTTATGCCATGATGTGACGCCCATGGATTCCATGTGGCATCGCCTCAGCTCGGCCGAGTCCCGGGGTTGTGGGAGGCCGGCGTATGCAGCGCGCAGCCGCCATTCGCGCCGGCGCAGTCCGCCTCTAAGCGCCGGCGGCTCGCAGGTGGCGGCACTCACGACCTGTTCTCCTGGTAAATTACTTGGCGCAGAATTTATGAAGGGTCCTTTCACGCGCAGCTCACGACGCGGGTTCGAGCCTCGACTCACCGGAGCCGTTCCTTTGAATAGGCGCCCAATGAAGCCCGAGCCCGGGGAACGAGCGTCGGGCGCTGTGGCGCTTTTGTTCGCGAGAGCTCCATTAGGCCGACTTGGTGCGAACCGCGAAGGGGAAAAAAGGCTTCCTCGAAAGTCGGTTCTTTTCCGAGTAGCCTTGCGGCCAGATGTTGGAGCTGCGAGCAGCCGATAACGGCACCCAGGCAAATGAAGCGCGCCCGTTTCCTCGGCGCTTCGAGGAGCGCAGTGAGAGCGTTATTTAAACCACAAATTTACACGTAGCCGGCGCATTGTAACTGATAAACCGCTATAAGGCTTCGTTTATGCACCTCCATGAGTGAATCATAAGACTAACCATTTGGTCGCATGCGCTGCTTTCCCGGGAGTAAGTGTGAAATCTTAGCCGACAGCTTAGCTGATCTCTAATCAATCTAAACAATAGAACCGATAAACTAAGCATGGCAGAGCAGTAAATTAGACGATATCAGCACTCTACTGACGTGCTCACAGAATGGCAGCGCATAATTTACGATCCAGAAGCCCTTTTAATAGTCCGCCCACACAACGAACAACGAATCGCCACGTCATGTTAAAGCATGACCTCAGATCTGAATAAGACACGTCCTGAATTTGAGGCGGTCGGCCTATTTTTATGAAAAAAGACAATGTTAACGCGAGAAAAGCACGCGATGTCGAACCGGCATCGTAAGTTGAGCAATTAGTACGGGCCGCTTCATTCCTTCCCGTTTATTCAAGTTGGCAAAATTATAGGAGAACAACTGAAAACGAATGAAAAGGAAGGGCATCTCGGTAGATATCCAACGCGCTAATTTATCGAAATTTTATTTCTCCTATGCGGCATCATGTTGAATTTTAACAATTGTTTTGGGAACCTCTTTTCGTTTTCCCCGCAAAGCAGCGATAAGCTTTTGAAACAAACACTGCAAGTGTTATAATGCTTGCCTGTTGTACAGAACTGACTGTTGACAGCACATGTGCTATACGCGAATACAGTTGAAAGTATCCGGAAAGCAAAGCACAAGTTAAACATTTATCGGTTTCTTTCTTTTTCTCTTTCGCAAAGCTTACTTAACGCCTCCGATGTTTCATAAGCGGATGTTGGGAGAGGTTCTGTGGGGATTATGGTCTGCACAAACACCCATCAACGGGACCAAGTTTTCATTAATTCTTTCCGTCATTCATTCCTGTTTATTGCAAAACCCGGTACTTCCAAAGACGAATATTTTGAATCATGGCTTATTTAGAACAATTTGAACATACCTTTGAAAATCTTGTGCGTAGTCTGTACTTTGTGTACGAGCTATAAATTTATTTTACGGGCTATCATGGTGTATTCCTTCCTTTTTCGGTTTCGATATACCCCTCTCGTACTATATTGCGTTTTCAAAACACTACAAGGGCTCTTACATTGGTGGGTATGTGTAAGGGTTGATTAGATAACATGTTTGTATAAAAGTGCTTTTCACGGGCAGCATTTGCTGGTAGTTTATCTTTGTGCATAAATATTTGTGTCAAATCGATGAATAATTCCCTACAGCGATAAAAAATAGCGACCCATAAAAATCAAGATCTGTGCAAATCTGGCATAAAATCTGCCCACGGCATAAAGGCAAAGTCACTTGGAAGTAAGTCGCGGTGTCGTTTAAACTTCGAACACATAGATTATGGTTTTTCAAGCAGATATACTCTAAAAAATATCTGCAGGTTGGCTTCCCCACAACGCTTCAGAACGACAAATCAGCCGGGCGAAATTTCAGAATCTATCAAATGACGAGACCCAGCAAGAGATTTGAGTTAAAAAATAGAGTCTGCGCGGGGACAACAGCGCATGGCTTGCATCTGCGCTGTTGTCCCTGCGCAGATTATTTTTCACAAAAATCTATCTCTGGGCCTAGTCATTCACCAGATGCAGCATTTCGTCCAGATGATTTGTCGTTCTGAAGCGTTGTGGGAGACCGACCTGCGGATATTTTTTCGAGTGTAGGCACGTCAAAGAGCCCTTTTGACGCTTATTAGGAAGTTAAACGCACCGAAGCTACACAGGCGATGAGGCGCGCTGTAGTGGGGGTCTCCAGATTAATTTTGACCACCAGGGGTTCTTGAACGTACGCCGAAATCTCAAACACACGGGCGTTTTCGTCTTTCGCCTCCTTCAGAAAAGCGGCCGCGGCGACCGGGAATCGAACCCGAAAGAGCACATTTTAAAACCTTGTACAAGGACGCAACATCATCCTAACATTGGCGGATATCTAGGGGTTAACGAACAAGGTATACAAAAGATTGTAGCAATCGCATATTGTTCGCTCAGTGGGCCTGATACAAGTAACTGGCACACAATGTCTCTGAAAAACTTCGATCGAGTTGCTACACATATTCAGTAATTGCGTCCATCCAACAAAACTAAACTCAAGACGTCATTATATTAGAGCACAAAACAGACGAATCATGTTCTCAGGTGAATGAGAATGTTAGGTCAGGCGCGAAACAATACCTAATATTTCAAAATCCCCACTGCAAACCAGTAGTATGTGGCATTTCAGCACAGGGTGATGATGAGGAAGCACACTCAAGTCCAGAAGAACACTAGCGAGGAAGATTACATAACTTTTACAGGCTCATAGAAAAACTTAATGGGCGCAGATACCTCAGATCTAAGAATTTTTCAGCAACCAAGTGGCGCTAGAGAACAGCAAAAAAAAAAAGAAATACAATATCTGCTTGTAGTAGCAGTGCAGTCCTGAGTCAACACAAGAAAATAATTTGTTATCGTTTACAAATGAAGGCGCGTTTCTAGCGAAAACCAGCCCTTATCAGATTCCAAAAGAAGAAATAATGTATTCCGATAAAATGTTTGGAATTCCCATACAGTTTTGGCTTATTGATCAATAAGATACTGTTTAAGAATGTACAAAGCCCATGGCGTGCTCTGCGAAATTTTAAGTTGCATCCAAGTAATTCCAATTTACTCTCCCAAATGGCTTTAGTTGAGGAAAACAAAACTTACCCGACATCCGCATGATACGTAAGGGCTGTAATTTACGAGAAAGTCTACACAATGCTATCTGACAAAATAATGCTGCTGAGTAGTTAAAAATTTTGATGAATAAGCAAAAGGGCAGTCGTGCACCCTTAATCCGAGTCACTCAGAAAAGCCGTATACCAATAAAGTCGCGCAAGTTATTGCCGCGTTTTGCAGCGGAGCCTGAAGTCATAGACTTGGCCATAGGCCGTGGTGGTCGCATATTTCTGATAAACGTAAAATGCTATCATACTCACATACAGCTCAAGCTAAACAGCTTCACGTGGCTGAATTATTCAAAATCCCCCCCCCCCCCCGAGACTCTGCCTTCTTAATCGCGCGGATTTACATAAAATGGACCCGGCATCGAGATCCAGGCTATATACCTATGTCTGATCGAGAAAAGCAGCTTAATTATTGCATTTCGCAAATAGACAGGACGTTGCGCTGCACAACGTTGCTGAAGGCTACGTTGTCATACTAAACATACCTGATGCAGGAAAACTATGCTGTGTCATTGTTTAGGAACGATGACGGCTTAGCCCTTCTTGCGTAAATAATAACGCTTATTTGAATGTTGCGATAATGGTGTCCGGAATTTGAATAAAGCGGGGGTAAATGTCCCGTCCTTTCAGTTGTACCACAAGCCACAAGGTACAGCCATGGACCCTCTCCGTTTACATATATATATATATATATATATATATATATATATATATATATATATATATATATATATATATATATATATATATATATATATATATATATATATATATATCACAAAGATCTCCCATTCATTCTCGTTCGCAATATCAGCCTATTTGCTGGTGATTGTGTCTTGTATACTAAGCTCAATAACCCCGAAGACCAAACAGAATTACAAGCAGACCTTTTGGAGTAGAAAACTTGTACAAACATTGGCAAATGTCTCTAAATGTCGCTAAATGCTAAGTAGTTTCCTTTCACAGGCACAGCCAACCACTCACAGCTACGCTTAATACTCACTCTTAAAAGCAGCCAACACATAGAAGTATTTGGGCATTCATCTGACCAGTGACCTTTCGTTGTCTACTCATATCGATTACATTTCATCCTTAGATCAAAAATCCCATGGCTACCTCCAGCGAACCTTAAAGCACGGCACTCCGCAACTTAAAAATTGCAGGCTGATACCCCGCTGGTCCACCCCAAATTAGACTGCGCTTCAGCAATCTGGGACCCTCACCAAATTACCTTATCAATCAAATGGAAGCCATTCAAAATCGCGTGGTTAGATTTACATTATCCGACTTCTCTTCTTTACAAGTCTCACGGAACTAGCGAAATGGGCCATCCTTCTTCCCCTCAGTCACCGCCGAAAGCTCGCCAATATGTCCCTGTTCCACAGATAGTACATCATTTACTCTCACCCAGTAAGTACATTACCCGGACGCCGGCACGCTTCATGCCGCAGTAATAACTCAGTGCAAGCATCACATCCACGCCCTAGAACCACCATATTCGCGAAATCATTCTTTATAACGTGCAAAAAACTTAGGAATCATCTATTTAAATCAACAGAGCATGTCATGGCTTCATTTTAGTTTATATCAAATAAATAAATAAATTAATTAATTCAGGCGTCATAGAAGTAACCTTTTTAGGTCCTAGTCATCATCATCATCATCATCACCAGCCTACCTACGCCCACTGCAGGGCAAAGGCCTCTCCCATTAATCTCCAATTACCCCGGTCCTGCGCTAACTGCGACCAATTTATCCCCGCAAACTTCTTGATCTCATCTGCCCATCTAACTTTCTGCCGCCCTCTGCCACGCTTGCCCCCTCTAGGGATCCACTCTGTTACCCTTAATGACCAACGGTTATCTTGCCTTCGCATTACATGCCCTGCCCACGTCCATTTCTTCTTAATTTCCACTAATATGTCCTTAACACGCGTTTGTTCCCTGATCCACTCCGCTCTCTTATTGTCCCTTAATGTTACATCTATCATCTACCGTTCCATTGCTCGCTGAGTCGTCCTCAATTTAGGTTGAACCCTCTTAGTGAGCCTCCAAGTTTCTGCCCCGTAGGTGAGTGCCGCTAAGATGCAGCTGTCATACACTTTCTTCGTCAGGGACAATGATAGGCCGCCATTCATTATCTGAGAATGTCTGCCATATGCACTCCACCCCATTCTTATCCTTCTAATGATCTGTCTCACGGTTGGGATCCGGGGCCACAACTTGGCCTAAGTAGATATATTCGTTTACCACTTCTACTGGCTCGCCACCTATCTCATATCGCTATGCTGTCCTGAGGTTATGTATCATTACTTTAGTTTTCTTCATATTCATTTTCAGGCCCATAGTTCTACTGTGTTTGTCCAGTGCGAAAAGCATGCTTTGTAATTCGCCCCCCCCCCCCAGTTACAGAGATTACTGAGGTATTCTCCATTAACCCTGACTCCCACCTGTTCCCAATCTAATGTTCTGAATACTTCTTGTAAACACACTGTGAATAACATTGGAGAGAGTGTGTCTCCTTGTCTGACGCCCTCCCTTATATGTATTTTACTGCTCTCCTTATGGAGGGTGATGGTAGCTGTGCACCCACTGTAGATATCCTATCAAAACCTGGATGCAAAGTAAACTTCACAAATACCGCAATGCATTACGAAAGCGAAAGATCATAGAACTATTTCCCAGCTTTTTAAGCACTACCCACACTAAAAAGCACCTCAATCAATGCAGTCATACTATTTTTTTTTCTGGCGTACTGTATGGATCTAATTGAGCTTTGAGCATTCAAAAGCGTCCAAAAATGTTTGAGTACTGGAAACTTGAGTCCAAATTTGCGGTGTCTGAGTCAACATTGCGTATGTGTATCCGTCCCCATGGATTAGCCGTAGCTCTTGCGCTTGTAGAACATTTTGAGTGGGAATTGAAATCTGACGTAAGTTTATGTCCATGATTAAAGCCTGTAGGCAGTTTGTGTTGAGAAATATGCACACATGCATACATACATACATACATACATACATACATACATGCATACATACATACATACATACATACATACATACATACATACATACATACATACATACATACATACATACATACAGAAATAAGGATTGGCAGCCAAGGAAACCTCCGAGTGGCGCTGGCTACCACCCCCAAGCGCAGAAACAAAAAAATACCTTAACATAAATACCCCAGAAAGTGGAGGGGAAAATCGCCCCGCCGGTAGCGTAGTGGTCATCGCACCAGACCGGTATTCTGGAGGTCGTGGGCTCGGATCCCACCCGGCGGGCATTTTTTCTCTTTCTTTCCAAATTCTTTATTTCAATGACCTACCACATCCTCCCCTTTGCTTACCGAGGTTTTCTTGGCTGCCAATCCTTATTTCTGTGTTATTTCAACGAGCCCCTCATTTCCTATTCTGATTCGCTACATACATACATACATACATACATACATACATACATACATACATACATACATACATACATACATACATACATGCATACATACATACATGCATGCATACATACATGCATACATACATACGTACATACATACATACATACATACATACATACATACATACATACATACATACATACATACATACATACATACATACATACATACATACTGTAAGCACTGACTAAGGGAGACATTAGCAGCCGTATGTGGACATTTCCCTTAGTAACCAGATGCTATGTGCCACCTGCCTCGCTCGCCGCGCAGATTGTCGTCCACGTTATCATCATCGGTGTCTTCTGGAATCTCTGCGCTCGAGCTGTCCTCGCTAGCCTGTCGCTCTCTGCGAGATTCGTTTAAAAACCGGTGTCCGACGACTCCTGGCCTGTGCCTCACAATACATACAAACATGCATACATACATACATACATACATACATACATACATACATACATACATACATACATGCATGCATACATACATGCATACATACATACATACAAACATACATACATGCATGCATACATACATTTCATACATACATACATACATACGTACATACATACATACATACATACATACATACATACATACATACATACATACATACATACACATTTGTGCGACCTGACTGCGATAATACCCAAATATGTAGCACCAAGGGCATTATAGACTTTAAGCAGGAATGGAGGGTTTCTGCCGACTATATATTAAGATAAAGACCGAGATATCGCCAAGAATTTTCAGCAGGATTCCGCTGCTCACTAATGGCTACAAGCCAGCCACTGCGGAAAAACCGCTGTCTACTCACGAGTATTTGTTATCACACTTACATGCAGTGTGCGTGAGGGGGTGCGTAGGTGTGCGCGTGTCTTTTGATGATGCGGTGACTCATGAAAAGCAAAAGTAAAATTTTCTCGTCGTCCCCGTTTGTATGTAGTTCTTGCAGCATGACAGCCATACACTGTAATGGATGGGGAGACCTGCAATCCATTTGTTATTTGTAAATCGCCTGGTCAAATGAAAATATTTGGTGAGAGCGCTACTGCTAACACTGCGAAAAAACCTTGCTACAACTTCAAGCTGTCGGGATATATATTTCGACCATTGATATTACCTTAGCGCCGATACACGGAGTAGAGAAACGCAGAAAGGCGGACTTTTACTATAGCACATCAGCGCGTGGTCTGCTCGTTGCGTCCAAAGGGCTTGGAACAATAAGGTCATCCATTTCGCCGCTCGAATATCGCGAAAACACGATCACAAAAGGACGAGTTCAGTAACGTCACGGCCCGTATGCGCAAAGAGAGGCAGTAGTCGTTTACGTGTCAAACTTTATGAGGCGATGAAACCCGCTTCGACGTCACGAAAAGCTTACGTACGTGTACGGTACGTCACGCTGGTTTGCTACCAACTTCTGCAACACGCCTTTTACTAATAGGGTTCACCAGCACCTTGGTGCTTTCTGCATGGAGCCGTGAAATTGCAGCGTGGTTCAGCTCGCGGTTAGTTACTGTTACCTTTTTCCTCTTTATTCGGTTAAATACTATTCACTTCCTCGCAGCTCCCAGACAAGTCTACGCCACATTTGCAAATATGGTTTCTAAGCGTATAACCAAACATTTCTGTAAACCCGTCCTGCACCTTTTGGTACTGCAAAGAATGCGTCATGTTTGATCACTTCAAAAATCTCAGTCGCTTCAGTAAGTTATTCTGCGCGTGTTAAATGTTTTGGGCTTAAATTAATATAATTTTCAGCTATGTCCACGCAAGGTAATCGCAGAGATGTTTTTTGTACACAAAGCACCCGTTCGCCGAAGTATGTGCATCACATTCTACTTTATCGAGTGAGCACACAACATCGGAGTGACTTCGCACAATCGCGCACTCTTGCCCATTGTGTTGTGGGGCATGAAAGAAACATGTACACGGAGATCTGCTTGCCTTTTGTCGTAATGTAGTTTAGGTTTAAGCGGTACTTTAATAGTTTGATGTACGAAGCCAACGCCTTCACCAAACCTTCATTTGGATTCTGGCAGCTAATGTACAGGTCATACTTCTTTTTAAGCAATTTCTGTAGCCGATAGTCTGCCGTATCTGTACCCCCTATACTATGTCGATCGTAATCTTTGCGTGTAAAGAAAGCAAACATTGTAGGTCTGACTACGTCCAAGAATACGAAAAATACACATCGAGAAGAATAGACATGAAATTAATACAGAAAATTGGCACGCTTGTGTGCAGCGGCATAAACTTTAAAGCAACTTTCGATTGAAACAACTTTCTGCGGTTCAAGACCCTGCTCCTTACAAACAAACTTGTACTGTCCTACCTCTATGAATGCGGAAGAACCAGGCAAAGCGCTTCCAAATATATATGTCTTGCTGTAACACGCATATCTTCATGCCTTTCTTGACAGGAGTTGCGGGTGCGTGAGGAATTACTCGAGCATAGCGTTGTTACGAACGCGATTTCGGCGGTTGGAGAGGCTGCCAAGGCGGATTTCAGGTTGAATTGGCTATCCTTGAATGAGAGCTGCGTGAAAACACCGTAACACCCCGATACGAGTGGGGTAGATATCGCTCGGGAATATCTGGCTGCTTTATTTGTTATTAAGTCCAGTTTTTTTGCTCCCACTACCATAAATTCTGTTTTCTGTGCCAGTTATGTAATTCTGAAGACAGAATTCCCGACAAAACGCTGATATTGCACAACAGTGCAAATAATGTTGCCCTTAAACTCACTCGAAGCGGTTCTAGTATAAATCGTTACTAGTATTGTATTACTTCTTATACTGTACCTGTACGAAGAATGTAGATGCACTGTTACATTTGCACATTTTGTTAACTTACATAGCTTATGCTTCATTGTCCGTGGTACTTTATTAAAGTTTGTATGATATGCTGCTTGTTTTACTCTACGTGATTAAGTAATCGGAATTTCATTGCACTTTCCTGTGCTTGCTGCTATTGCCTTCTATGTGGTTTCCAGGGCTTTGTCAAGCTGATAAGGCAGCTTATACCCGGGAAACCACACTAGTTTCTAGGAAATAAACTCAACTCCACACAACTCAACTAACCGGCTGGATTGCACAATTTGCCCTGCATGCCGAAAATGCATCTAGCAAATATGCTTTTTTTTTTTTTTGCATGCCGCTAAGAACAGTTTCTTTCGAAATTTGTGACGCAGGTTTGGCTAACTACAAAAAAATCTGCAGAGAACAGCTCGAACGGTCAAGCTTGCACCTTCCCTGCGACGTTCAAAAAATATATCTTGGCCCTCAGGGACATTGCGCCAACGTTTCACGCAAAAGTACGACATTTTCATCCTCTGAGCTTCATACAATCCTTGTAAATGACTGAATTAGCATGATGTACCAGCGCTGTCACTGGCTAAACGTTTATACACAGCAGGGGAGCCCCACCTTTTTGCGCCGATATCTATGCAAAAAATTCTCGAAAAAAACTGCTTTGCCTTCTACGTTTCTTATCACGCCTTTCCCTCTGAATCTTCTTACCTCTATCTGCTTATCCAATGCGTCCACATGGCAGTTTTATAGAGTGAAAGAAACAATACAATAACTCGGCGTAGCTTGCAAAGATGAATAGTATTTTTGCTTTCGCGTTCGACGATCCTTCTCTTAAAGCACTCGGATATAAAAGCGATATCTCTTGCACCTGTGCTGGGAAGTAATTCCGTTCGCTTCTCATTGTTATACATGTAGTACGTGTTCAGCCCCTAGGTGTGCGAGCGCCGCGCACGTTGGCGTAATGTAGCTCTGGATATAAGCTGCACACGTATGGATAAACACACGACAGTGTAAACTAGCATAAACAATGAAATAAGTAACATAAAGTACAATAGATAACAAGTGGACGTACAGACGGACGCTGCCTTTCTCAGACTACACAAGAGGTCGTATAAAAAGCCTTTATACAAATAGAAACAACTTTGGAGTCCTCGCCATGCACCAAATTAACTGCTCACTGGCATTGTGGTGTCCGATTTGAAATAAAATTGAGCTTCTAAGGCCGACAATGCGACCCTCCGGCCGAAGGCCATTCATGAAAACGGCCTACTCTG